>NC_133773.1:62717022-62787487 GCF_003597395.2 Chelonoidis abingdonii
TTTGGGGAGACCAGAGTGAGCCAAACACTGGAATTTTTGGCTGGTGGCAGCACTATCAGATCTAAGCTGGTAATTAAGCTTAGAGGATTTATGCTAGGCACCCACATTTTGGACGCTAAGGTTCAGAATTGGGATTTATGCTTGATGATGATGGTGGCAGAGTGGGATAAGAATCCAGAAGCCAGTAGGAATATTATTTTTCTTTTTCTCTGCTAGGGCTTTCAAGCAGAGAGAAAGGGTTTGGTTTTAAAAGGAGCCATAGAGAAATTTTTTTTTTTTTCTGTTTCTCTCAGTATGCTCAGTTGGCTTGCATATTAAGCAAGGAACCATTAAGGTGACAAAGGGTCTTTTGTTAAATGCCATTGAGATTATTCAAGCTTTTATTAAATAATATATGCCTCATTAAGGACAGGGTCCAAAACCTATTGAATTGGATGAAAAAACTCCCATTGAATTCAGTGGGCTCTGGATTATGCCCTATTTCCACAGAGTTTTCTTTCTATTGAATGGAGTCAGAAAATTTTAGAAACTATTCTGTTAAAATTTTTATGCAAAGAGGGAAGGAAATCTTAGGTAAAGACCATGTACCTAAACATACTACACCTCTACCCCGATAGAGGTAGAAGTAGAGGTGTATTCTAAACAGAGTCCTTGAAATTAACAGCACAGAATTACAGGCCAAAGTGGAGTACACTGTGAGTTTTATAAGGTAATGCTACCATTATTGATGGATCTGTTTAAACATATTTTTATTTATATTTTCTTCTCTTTCATTTAAAATTGTATGGAATTCTTTGTTTCACCCCCAAACCAGTTCATACCAGTAATAATAGTTTTACTCAATACAGGCCTCAAAATCCTTCACATTGGACAGTTATTTTCACTGCTGTCCCCTTAGTGTCTTGATAGGTTTCATTCAACACCAATATGCAGAAGGCAATATTTATAGGGTCAGTCTCATGACAGAAATAAGAAAATGTTTAACAATTGATTTCTTTGCATTCTAAAATTATATTGGTGGTACAGCTGAGACCCGTTGGCACTTAATCTGACATAATGATTAAAAAATACTTTTGCAGATGTATGTCTACCTTCCTACATTAACTATAGAAGCTATTGATGCTCCTATAAATGAACATAAATATAAAAATTGTAAATAGCTGTGTCCTGGGTCCACCCTGTAACCTGAGCTGGCTGTGCGACCTGCAGCTGGTTCATTTCCAAACCGCACCAAATGCACATCTGTACATGCTTGTGCTCCATATTTTTCGTTTCCTCAACCTTGTGTCCCACCCTGACACCAAGTGGCAGGACATCCTTCTACCTTTTGAGGGTAAGGAACCCCGGTGGAATAATTTGTATTCCACCTTGGTTCCATGGCCCACCGGAAATAACAGCTGGTGGCTCCTTCATGGAGCCATAAACACAGTTGTGTACTTAGCAGGGTTTACCCCTCTCCCTGACATCTGCCCGTTCTGCTGTGAGGGAGACCCTGGCACACATCTACCTGGAGTACACCAGTTGCAGCCCCTTGTCTGGCTCCTCCAAAACCTTCTCCTAAGGTTCTGGCTGCACTTTTCCCCACACCTCCTGATCAATGCACACCCTGTCCGTCGCTCCATACAGTTGCGAGACCGCCTCAACCACCTCCTCTTGGCACTGGCCAAAGTGGCCATCTATAAAACCAGGAGGAGTATGCTGGACAGGGAGGTGCTCTGCGACTGCGGGGCTATTCCTGCTCCTCCCTTCTATTATGCACCCAGGCAGAGTTCCTCTTGGTGTGTCTGCTAGCTCTCTCAAGGAGCAGTGGGTACTGTCTGGGGTTCTCTGCTCAGTGTCCCGCTCCAGTTCCCTGCTTATGGCCCTATGACCTCACTCCTTTCCCTGTTTTATTAGCTGTCCCCTAGAATCATTTGGACCCCATTTTAGTTGCTCCTCCCCTTAGGCTAGGGGAAGGCCCTTCAGACATAGGTGGGCTTGTGCCCGCCCACATCCTGGAATTCAGTAGGTGGACCCAGGACACAAATATATACAGTTTTTATATTTATATTAAAGACCATTAATAGCTTCTACAGTTATGGTAGACACTCTCTACAAAAGTATTTTTTAATCATTATTTCAGATAAAGCGGCAATTAGTCTCATCTGTACCTCCATCTGGCCATCCAAAATTGGCTGATTCTGTATAGGTGTTACAGCTGAGGTGGACCTTTAGACGAGATGTGAAGGAGAAAATAGTGGCCTTATGGATTACTGCACATGTAAAGGATGATATGGAACAAGATACTAAAGAGGTTTGTGTGGGAAGCAAACAAGTGAGTGGACAAGGCTGGCCTCATGGGCAGAATAGAGGAGGCAGGAATAAAACAATAAGAAACAAAACAAGGTCCTGATCCTGGCAGGTGCTCAGTGATTCTTGGATTGGAGTCAGGCCCAAAATATGGACAATATTTCTAGGACACTGCACAGAAGCTTAAACATATGGGCTACAAAACACTGTACATTTAGAGAGTTTTATATGGGAAGTTTACATGTGTAGAGTTTTATAGGTACATGATACAGTGTTTGCTTCAAATCTGTAAACTAAACAAAATTTTGGATTAATCTGTGATACAGTCCTACAGTATTAAATTTAAAATGACAGACCATGAGAGAATTCACTGATGAACCATCCTTTAAAAAATTCCCTATAAAATATATTACATGACTATTGTTTATAAAAGACTGTGCATACAGACAAAATTTAAATCAAAGAAGGCTAAGCTGTTCTGGGACACAATTATACGGACAGGTTAACAAACCTTACTGAAAGAACAGAATTTGCTATGAGTCCTTGGAAGAGGGAATCAGTCCAAAGGACTCTTCCAAAAGAGATATTTGTTCATACCCCAATAGAGAATGGATGTCCTTTGAAAAGGTATCAGGATATTACTCATACCTAGGAACAGTTCTTTCCTAATTATGAGCAAGAGATTTATGGATTCACTGATCATACTATAAGGATATTTGAATAAGGGAATTGACACTGTGTCCAATTTGCCAATTAAAAATTTTAACACTTCATCATGATCTCAGTGACAGTATCAGAGGGGTAGCTGTGTTAGTCTGGATATGTAAAAAGCACCTTATAGACTAACAGATGTATTGGAGCATAAGCTTTCGTGGGTGAATACCTACTTCGTCAGATGCATGTATAGCACTCTTACAGTGTAAAGAGGTCTTAAAGAGGGTGTAGTGATACGAATCCCTAGTGTAAATGAGAAAGAGGCCTAAGAATTGCTGAGTAATTTTATGTTTCTAACAGTATTTTCCAACCTTAGGACTAAAACTAGATCCTTTAAATGCTAAACATTTCAAGCAGGTGGATGGAAATACCTCTCACTAATCTAATACAAGATGTGTAGTTAAGATGAATGTCCTTCTTAGCGTGTCGCTTTGTGTCTACAATAACTTAACAGTATCCACATTTGCTTGGTGCTTTTTGTTTGTGTAGTATTAATAGAGCTGCTTAATTCAATTTATCTGGAGTCACAAAATATGTCATTAAAACACATCCATAAACTTGTAAACACCATTGGAATGAGGAGGCTTTGTACTGCTAAACCTCTATTTATATCAAATTGTTCTGATGGAATATACTGTATCCTTTTGATGTGAAACATTCACTTCTTCCACTTCACACCTTAAAAAATAAGGGATCAAAATCACCAATTTTCAGTTATTAACATTAAGTGACAAGAAACACACGAGGGGTGACAACTGTGCACACAAACACTTTAGCTAGATATGGAAAAAATCTGGAATAAAATCAAGAATCCAAACATATTGTTGATCATGTACAGCACATGGCATTCAGCAGTGTTGTTACAGATAGAGACCCTAGTGTTTTGGAATTCTGCTGCCAGTGAATATTTAGCAGATTGCTTAAACCTCTGTACTCTCCATCCAGTGAGCTATGTTGTCAATCTTCAGCATGAGGTGCCAAATCAGTCATGATCAGGCCACATTACAATGTGAAATAAACAGCAGTGAGGGGAGTGCAAGGGCTGGATGAATCTTTAGTATGGTTGCAACTGTTCTTTAAGCACATTTGCTAGTGGTGGTGGTTTTGTTTATTTTCAGTGCCCCTTATGAACATTCTGAAGACTAGCCCCCCTCAGTATGTGATCTCCAGAAAACATGGATGGAGATGGATTGAGAAATTATGATTGTAAAGTCATGATTCTCTCTGTGGCAGGCCAGTAAGCTCTGTGGCTGATAAAGTAACAGATTTTAGTTTATTGAAATTTAGAATAAAACAGTAATAAGTATGCTGCCTCTAAGGTTCAGGAGACTTCCCTAAATTGTAGTCCAAAATAAGTACCTAAGGCAAGGCTTGTATCAATCATTATGAATTATAAGGGAAAACTCTACTCTTGTTCCACACTCGATTCCAGGCTCTTGCTCTCTCTTCTTTCTCAGTTCCTCCCCTGCTGGTTTATATCCCCGGCACTTCAGGGAACCAGTTCTCTGCTGCCAATGATACTTAGTACAGTTCCAGCAAGAAACATGTTGCTCAGTTCTTCCAGGTGCAATCCCATACCAAGCCAAGCCCTGTTAAGTAACGGAAGTCCCTGGGGTGGGATAAGAGCCCAAGAGTTTTGAGACTTTTCAAAATTAAATGAACTCTGGAGCTTCTCATATACGAAGAGTTAGGAGAAAACACCAGTCAGTTCCCGATTGTGCAGAACATGAAACCAGAGTTTCTGAGTAATAAAATGCAGAGTGTAAACCCCATTCTGCCTTAACTTGTTATTAAACTCTCTTGGAAATGGCATCAGTGAAGCTATTTTAGACACTCTTTAGTCTAAACACTTGGAAGTTTAATAAAATGCGGTGGGACCAGACTCTGCTCTCACTTACAGCAATGAAAATCCAAATAACTTCATTAACATCCGGAGCAGTCCTCAGATTTACACTGTGAGGGCAAAATCCAGTCCCACTGCTTCTCAAATGTAGTTCTTTATATAACTATCATCATCAGCTGCCTAGACCTCACAAATCTACAACTCAAATTCCATTTCCTAAGATCATTGACATCAGTTCAAATGCCAACATCTTCACAACCACATGCAATTTTAACTGAATATTCTGAGCTTCAAAGCCATACCAAGTGTAAGGTTCAGCTTCTAGAGACTATGGAGACACTGACACTTAGGCGGCAGCCTGATTTTAAAACATTTGGTGGTGTCGCCGCCCTTGATTTGCATCTTAATATTCTATGAATTAGAGCTGCTGTACTCACAGTGACATTTTATAACTGAAGTTATGAATGATCTGGTAAATCACTGCAGCTCTTTATTGTGGCATCTTCATTTTCAGGCATGAAAGCTTCTGCTTTAGTGCAGCCTCAGGCACCAAGAGTTTTCAGATTCAGCCAAGCACTAACATGGCAGTAAAGCACTCTTGAGAAGATCAGCTCTGTGTTTTCAATGGAGGTAAAAAGAAATAGAACAATTTCACTCCTCCCGCCTTGCGTACCTGGCTGCATATTTTACAGCTGCATTTCCAGTATATATCCTACATTTTAAAGCAGGGGGATGGGAAAGCATTTGAAATGTTCATAGTTATGAAGAATGTATCTGTGGACCCAGACACCCAAAATGGACCCCGAGAAGCTTTTGAAATGGCTGCTGGAGAACCAATAGCAGCAGGTGGTGCAATAGCAGCAGCAGCAAGCCGAGTAGCTCCAGCAGTTAGCAGCACAACAGCAGTTGCAAGTGGCACAGCAGCAAGAGCAACAGAAACAGCTGATTCGAGAGCTGATGGCCCAGCAACAGGCTAACCAGGAGCGACTATTTCAGCAGATGGTAATGTTGATAGGACAGGCACCAAGTCCTCCCCTAGGCGCGGCAGGGGGCAGCACCAGTGAGGGACTCGGAGGACTACCAGTGCGCCTGACAAAGATGGGACTAGGGGATGACCCCAAGACCTTCCTGGCGACTTTTGAGCGGGTTGCAACCGCCTACAATGGCCCTCTGCACATTGGGCCACTGTTTTACCACCTTACCTGATGGGAGCAGCTCAAGCCTCTTACCTCGATCCGCAGGACACACTGGACTATTCAAAGGTCAAGACTGCCATCTTAGACCAAACAAGCATCAGCCCTGAGACTTACTGCTAGCGACTCCACAGAGAACCAGGAGCCAGACCACGAGCTGTGGCCCAATGAATCCGCGACCTCTGTTGGAGGTGGCTGGAACCAGAATGACGGACGAGTGTTCAGGTAGCTGAGGCTGTGGCACTAGAGCAGTTCCTGCAGACCCTTCCCCACCAGGAGGAAAGAGTGGATGCACAGACACCGCCTGAAGACCCTCACAGAGGTGACCTCCCTAATGGAGGATTACCTGACAGAGAGGGAGAACCGAGGGCCAACCCCAAAGAGAGGGGCTTGGGCAAATGGAACCTGAACCCAGACCAGGGGGCCTGTAATGTGGTGGGGGGAAGACCCCGTCGGTACACCCAGTCATCAGAGACACACATGACCCACAGTGCCAAGGACCCACCCAGGGTGGACCTTGTATGAAGCCAAGAGGACACGCCCCCCGCCATACCCCAACCGAAGAAGGGAAGCGAGACCAGTATTACGAGTGCAGACAGATAGGGCATTTCCAGAGGGAGTGCCCATACATGGACTGTAATTATGGGCAGGTTTGGGCTGCTGGTCACTGTACCCAGACATGGGAGCTGTGGAAGATAGTGAAAATAGACGAGATGTCTACCTGGGCCTTGGTGGACTCGGGGTGGAGCCCCATCGTACTAGTTCCCAAGCCAGATGGAACGGTCACGTTCTGTATCGACTTCTGCAAGGAGAACGTGACCTCTCATTTCGATGCCTACCATGCCCCAGGTGGACGAACTGCTGGAGCGACTAGGTAAGGTGGAATTCATCTCCACCCTAGACCTGACCAAGGGATAGTGGCAGATCTCTTTGACATTGGCCTCCTGGGAAAAGACAGCATTCCCAACACCATTCAGCCTCTACCAGTTTACAATGATGCCTTTTGGGTTGCATGTGGCTACCTTCTAGTGGCTCATGAATCAAGTGCTGAACCCCCACAACGCGTATGCTGCAGCATACATTGACAACATTGTTGTTTACAGTACCAACTGGGAAGAAAATCTCCAGCACCTCGCTGAGATGCTATGAGCACTGGGCAAAGCAGGTCTCACCGCAAACCCAGCCAAATGTCACATGGGCCAAAGAGAAGTGACCTACCTGGGCTATACAGTGGGTCGAGGGAAACTCCGCCCTTTGGTAGACAAGGTGGAAGCCTTGAAGAACTATCCCACTCCCCCGACCAAAAGGCAAGTACGACGGTTCTTAGGGCTGGCTGGATACTACCGTCGGTTCATGCCTAACTTTGCCATGCTTGCCGCCCCCGACAGATTTGATGTGAAGCTCCCAGTCACAGAAGGTCCAGTGGTCAGAAGACTGCAAGAGGGCCTTTTGTGCCCTGCAGGAACGATTGACACGGAAGCCAAGAATGATCCAGACCAACTTCACAAGGCCCTTTATCCTCAGAGGTGGGGTTGGGGGCTGTACTGTTACAAGAGGTGGGGAGAGAAGAACACCTCGTGTTCTACCCAAGCTGCAAACTGTTCCCCCGAGAAACCTGGTATTCCACCATAGAGCAGGGGGACCTGGCAGTGAAATGGGCAGTCAAGGCACTGAGGTACTATCTATTAGGGAACCCCTTCTCTTTCGTAACAGATCACACACCCCTCGGGTGAGTTAACAGGATGAAGGATGCAAACACACGGATCATGCGTTGGTACTTGTCCCTCCAATCCTACTCCTTCCGCATGTTACACTGGCCAGGAAAGACTCATGGGAATGCAGACTTCTTTTCCTGAGTCGGGGAAGAGGAGGGGGAGGAAACGGTCAAGGGTCAGCCGGCCCAAGCGGCTGTCTTAAGAGGGAGGGTGTGTGATGGGGCAGAGCGGCCTCGCACTGGTACAGCAGGGGTTAACTTTTCCTTCCTAGGAGAGGAAACAACACCCCGGAAGCTCTGTTGGGCATGCTCCAACTGGAGAACAGATACAAAAGCCTGCAGATCAGCTCAATCTGGGCTGATCGCTGGAGGAGGAGGACACACGCTGCTAGCTTCTGTAGAGGGAGGGCCTGCGAGCTAGGATCTGGGAGCCAGCCAAGCTGAGGCACTACCTTAAACCCCTCCGGAGGACATCACAAGAGAGGAATAGACCGGAGGACTCCTCGCTGCAGATGATCAAGTATTCATGGTAGAAAATGACCTAGGGGAACTCTAGAGACAAACGGCGTTAGAGCTGTATTGACGATTGGTGCGTTGTGGGCGGATCCCTCCCCATAGAAGGCAAACAAAAAGACTGGAGAGTGGCGAGGTGCTGACACCCATCCTCCCCCTGCCACAAAGGGGAACTGTGGTGCCAGGCCCACCACAGTATCCAATAACAATGTAAAGTGTGAGACTAACCTAGTTAAAAGGTTTTATTAGAGGAACAAAACATGAAACTAAGATTTTCCTCTCTACAATGCATCCTTCCTGGATATCTCTATTTTTCAATGCATCTTTAAAATTTAGAATTTAGGGTGGGATTTTCAAAGCCACCTAAGGGATCTGGATGACAGATTCCAGTTCATTTTGTGTATCCAAATTCCTAGCCAGCCTTGAAAATATCAGCCTGCGTGCAGGAAAAAGTGAATATCTAACCAAATTTGGCACCAGCAATTATCTCAGGAAGCTCCACAAGAGCATCTCAGCCTGGCTTTACAACACTTTTATTATTCCAGTCCTAGGCTTCTCCTGCTCATAAACGGAGAATCAGGTCACACAGGACTCTTGAGATAAGAGCTGTCTGTAGTGTGTGTTTGTGGGTGACTTGCTGTGTGCTGAGCTTCTTTGTGTCTGTCTGTCTGTTTGAAGGACCATGTGCTGTGGTTAGCAGCTGGAAGCTGTGAGCTTCTAAACAAGGTTTGAAATCTAGAATCCTCTTCATTGGCTGCGCCTTAGTCAGGAGGTGAGGCTATCAGGGAGGCCAGGGCTTTATAAAGCAGTGACCAGGGAGATTTGCGAACAGGGGCTGCTAACAGGGAATTTCAAGAGGGAGTTTGGAAGGGGGCGAGGTACAATTGCCATTTTTTAAAACCTTTAAACTAAACTATAATAAAAACTTCTTGATTTAAACAAAAACCCTTTCATTAACCTAGGTAGCTGTAGGAGAGAATACAGGCAGAAGCCCAGAAGCAGAGTGGGGGCTATCCTGTTTATTGCGCTCAGTGTAGCATGTATGATTACCTGCCCTGTGGGTGGGTGGCGTATGTGTGCATTTGGTGCAAGGAGCTCCTGGCCCTCAGATACCGCATTTGGGCTTTGGAGGCCAGGGTGGTGGAACTGGAGGAGCTAAGGGAGGCAGAGCAGTATGTTGATGAGGCTTTCTGGGACACTGTAGATTTGTCCCACCTCCAGTCAGACAGCCCCAGTGTTGTTAAGGAGGATGAAAGTCCCAGGGAAGTAGAGCATCTAATGAGCAGAGGGAAACCTTCCCATAGTTGGGACTCCCCTTCCAGATGTTGTTGGGTTATCCTCTTGCACTGAAGTTACCTCTCCAGGGGAGGGAACTCCAGTCATTAGGAAAACGCAGGTTTTAGTAATGGGAGAGTCGATCATTAGAAACATAGATAGCTGGGTTTGTGATGACCGGGAGAACCGTATGGTGACTTTCCTGTCTGGTGTGAAGGTTGTGGATCTCTTGAGGCATCTAGATAGACTTATGTGTAGTGCTGGAGAGGAGCCAGTGGTCGTGGTACATGTAGGTACTAATGACATAGGAAAGGGCAGGAGAGACGACCTGGAGGCCAAACTTAGGCTGCTAGGAAAGAGACTGAAATCCAGAACCTCTATGGTGGCATTCTCAGAAATGTTTCCAGTTCCATGTGCAGGGCCAGGTAGGCAGGCAGAGTCTCAATGCGAGGATGAGACGATGGTGTAGGGTGGAGGGGTTTAGATTTATTAGGAACTGGGGAAACTTTTGGGAAGGGGGAGCTTATACAAGAAGGATGGGCTCCACCTAAGCCAAAGTGGATCCAGACTGCTGGCACTTAACATTAAAAAGGTTGCAGAGCAGTTTTTAAACTAAGAGATGGGGGAAAGCCGATTGCTGCAGAGGAGCATGTGAATTGGACAGAGACTTCTCTTAGAGAAGAGTCTATTGATAGAGATTCTCTAGCTTTCCATCAGGAGGAGAGGAAGGAAGAGGATAATGTGTGGGTCAGATCAGATGAGAAACATGCACATAAAAAAGAATCTGACACATCAGAAAAGGGCAGACAAATAAACAGTGACAAGTTTTTAAAGTGCTTGTACATAAATGCTAGAAGTCTAAATAATAAGACGTGTGAACTAGAGTGCCTCATGTTAAAAGGAAGATATTGATATAACTGCCATCACAGAAACCTGGTGGCATGAGGACAATCAATGGGACACAATCATTCCGGGATACAAAATATATTGGAAGGACAGAACAGGTCATGTAGGGAGGGAAGGGGGGAAGGGGAGGAGAAATAGTGACCATAATATAACAACATTTAACATTCCTGTGGTGGGAAGAACACCTCAACAGCCCAACAGTGTAGCATTTAATTTCAGAAAGGGGAACTATGCAAAAATGAGGGGGTTAGTTAAAACAGAAATTAAAATGTACAGTGACTAGAGTGAAATCCCTGCAAGCTGCATGGACACTTTTCAAAGACACCATAATAGAGTAATAGGGTAATGTACACCCCAAATTAAAAAAACACAGCAACTAAAAAAGAACCACTGTGGCTTAACAACTAGCTAAAAGAAGCAGTGAGAGATAAAAAGGCATCTTTTAACAAGTGGAAGTCACATCCTAGTGAGGTAAATAGAAAGCAGCATAAACGCTGCCAAATTAAGTGCACAAATGTAATAAGACGAACCAAAAAGGAGTTTGAAGAACAGCTAGCCAAGAACTCCAAAGGTAAAAACAAAATGTTTTTTAAGTACATCAGCAGCAGGAAGCCTGCTAAACAACCAGTGGGGCCCCTGGACGATCGGGATACAAAAGGAGCACTTAAAGACGATAAAGTCATTGTGGAGAAACTAAATTAATTCTGTGCTTCAGTCTTCATGGCTGAGGATTTAGGGAGATTCCAAACCTGAGCCATCCTTTGTAAGGTGACAAAATCTTGAAGGAATTGTCATAGTTGAGTGCATCATGAGGAGATTTGGAATTAACTGATAAACCTTACAGTAAAACTACCGGGAAAGATGGCAATTTTTTTTTCCACCCAGAGAGTTCTGAAAGAACTCAAATGTGAATATGCGGAACTATTTAACTAGGGTTTGTAACCTGTCTTTAAAATCAGCTTCTCTACCAATGATCTGGAAGATAGCTAAGTAATGCCAATATTAAAAGGCTCTTAGAGGTGATCTGGCAATTTACAGATGGTAAGTTTAATGTCAGTAAGGCAAATTAGTTGAAACAATAGTAAAGAATAAATTTGTCAGACACAAGAAGACCATAAAATTGTTGGACAAAAGTCAACAATGGTTCTGTAAAGGGAAATGCATGCTTACTTATCTTAGAGTTCTTTGAAAGGGGTTCCAACAAAAACTGTGGACATAGTGTACTTAGATTTCCAGATTGATTTCCACCAAAGGCTCTTATGTAAATTCAGTGTCATGGGATTTATTAGAGGAAAGACCTTTCATGATTAGAGAAATGGTTAAAAGACAGGGAAACAAGAAGTGAATAAATGGTAAATTTTAGAAGGAGAGGTAACTAGTGGTGTTCCTCCAAAGGGTCGTCCTAGGACAAATTTATTTAACTTATTCATAAAAAATTCTGAGAAATGGGGTAAACAGGAATAGGTGAAGTTTGCAAGATGTTTCATAAACTGCTCAAAAGATAGTTAAATAACAAAGCAGACTTGTGAAGAACTTCAAAAGATTCAAAATAAGTGATTGGGCTAAAAAATGCAAATGAAATTTAATGTGGATAAATGCCATAAGTATGCACATGTGGAAAAAATACCCCACTATATACAAATATATCAGAGGGCTATTTTAGCTACAACTAATCAGAAAAGTAGACATGCAGTCATCACATGGTATTCTCTGAAGATGTCCATGGCAGTGCGAGGGATGTCCAAATAAGCACACAGGATGTTAGATCATAAGAGAAAAGAATAGGAATAGATGGAGAAATATCTTTATTGCTTAGTAAAAGTCAATCATGTATGCCCACATTCTTGAATCTGGTACAGATGTGGTTCATCTTACATAAATATGATACGGCATTAGTAAAAGGTTCAGGAGAAGGGCATTAAAAATGATTAGGGGGTTTTGGAGGGTTCCATATAGAGAGAATTAAGAGGCTTGGACTTTTCAGCCTTGGAAAAGAGGAACTAAGGGGATATGATAGATGTATATAAAATCATGAGTGGCGTGGAGAAAGTGAATAAGGGAAAGTTAGTTATTTGTTCCCATAATACAAGAACTGGGGGCCACCAAATGAAATTAATGGGCAGCAGGTTTAAAACAAATAAAAGGAAGTTGTTCTTCACATAGTGCACAGTCAACCTGTGGAACTCCTTGCCTGAGGGGGTTGTGAAGGCTAGGACTATAACATTGTTTAAAAGAGAACTAGATAAGTTCCTGGAGGTTGTCCATTAATGGCTATTAGCCAGGATGGGTAAGAAATTGTGTCCCTAGCCTCTGTTTGTCAGTGGGAGGACAAGGATGGCAGGAGAGAGATCACTTGATCATTGCCTGTTAGATTCACTTCCTCTGGGGCACCTGGCATTGGTCACTGTCAGCAGACAGGATACTGGGCTGCATGGACCCTTGGTCTGACCCATATGGCCGTTCCTATGTTCGCCCAACATTCAGGTTTTGTTAAATAGGTCACTAAGGATTAGGGAGGTGACCACGAAACTAATTTCACTTGTTATACAAGCCAAAAAATAAAACCACAGACCTCCAGCTTTCACCAATTGTGCCATTAATTCCCCTCTGCTCCCCAGAGCATCTTGGACAGCCACAACATTCTTCCTCATTTACCAAAACAATGCCAACTCCCCCAATATACAGACATCATTCCAGTCCTGCATATGAAGAAGTTGTCTTTGCAAAGAACTGTACCCAGTATATTTGGGGATACTCTAAAGAGACCTGGCTGTCTAATCAGAGTGGTCTCACTATCCATCTTGAATATGTGAAGCCAGTGTATTTAAAATTTTCTCTGGAACTTTGGATCTATCTTTTCCTACATGATAGTGTTTTTCTGCTAGTAAAGTGGTAGGCAATAAGTAATGTAAAACTATATTTGCACACCTGTCAAAAGTCTGATCCTGTGTCTCATGATTTAATGAGACTTTTGATTGAATAAAGACTGTAGTATTTGGCTTATAATCTTTTAAAGTATAGTATTCACACGTGTGTATACGTATTAACAGTGAGTGTAAAGACTTACAAATGCTGATACAGTCCAGGACAGTAAACACATCAAAGAAAAAAAAGAATAGGTGGAAATAAAATGTAAATTATAAACTTCAGCTAGGAATTAGCGGCATACTAAACGTGGGGTATATTTTTAGCAACAAGGATACATTTTTATCTGAAATTAGATAAAAATATCTTAGAAACAATGGCTGTCTTCAACTGAAGATAAATTACAGACTAAATATGTAAGCATGTAGGTAGCCAGTGTTTTATGGTGCTTTTTAGTATATTTTTATAACTCCTAAATGATGGATTCCCTAAAGATATGAGGGTTTTTTTTCAATAGGAATTTGCTCGAATGCCAATTCAATGATTACTGCTCATATATGGAATTTTGATATCCATTTGGTACTGATTTACACCAGTGTTTTCAAGGCTGCCAACAAGCAAATACAGAATGGCAGGCACCCAACATTCCACAAGAGACAACTATCTTTTATTTTATAGTTTATGCAGTTTGAGCTTAATATGATTTTCTACTACTAAGTTCTGTGCCTCCTCTAAAGTGCTAAAATTGGTATGCAGATCTGCAAAGTAACAGGCTGTTTCAGGCAAGTTAATATTAAACTCATGATAAATTGTACAAATTATATTGTTTCCTTAAGAAAAAAGAGTAAGGTTAAAAGAGCTGACACATGATTTATTGCAGACACTTGCCTTGCATATTCACATTTTTAGGGTCAGCCACACATGAGACAGCAATACACGGCGTTAGTGTTATTTTCTGATACAGAATTAGTAAATCTATAGCCAGAGAAGAATTTTACTGGAGAACTTTAATACAAAACAAAATATCATGGGCTAGTTAGCTCAGCTGGAATACAGCATGCATTTGAGAAACAGGATGCAAGTCATATCCAATCCTTTCAAAGAGGGATTAAAAAAAATAAGCAGTTCTTGAAGATGCAAGGAAAGGCACAAGAAAGAGCAAATGTTTTGCTCACTTTTCAGGTGGACTGTGGGAAAACTGGGCATGGACTTCCAAAACAAGATGCTATGGTCAGGCCCAAACTTTCCATGGAAACTCCTCCATGAGAATCATTTTAAAAGGAGCAAATTAAACCTGCTCAAGGCAACTTTGTAATTAGCACCCTAATAGCAATAACTGATATCCATGTGGTTTCCTTGGAGATGAATGTGGGATGAACCACACTGTTCATCCCACATTCATGTTAAGACTTAACACTCAATGTTCAGACTTATTTGTCATATACATATTGTCAGTATAAATTCATATAACAGAATCTGTCTGTTTTGGGGTATCATCTGTATTAGATGCGGGTTGTACTGTATCCATTCCAGATTCATCAGATATGAAGTTAAGAATATGCGGCCTGATCATTTTCTAGGCTGCCAAATAATTTTGATTGAATGGAACCATGCACCGCATTTTTAACTACATATGCAGCAATGAGAAGAACAATTCCTGAGTTTTCCAGCATAAAGAGGAAGAGTAGAAATAATCCTTTGGGTGTAGCACTTAGACATGACATGTGGGAATCTGTAGAGATTCACAATCAAATCAGTGGAACATTTTGGGCTAGATTCACAAGGAAACTTAGATGTGGTGATGCTCAACATCACCTCACTTCACTTGTAGGTGTCCAGAAAATCAAAGGGATTCACAAAGCCTGAGGTAGGTGTCTCAGCTAGCTTTACAAGGGGAGAGATAGGTGCTTTAGAATTGGATTCCCAGACAGGTGCTGAAGTCTGTGCTGCTGGGAAGCACCTCCAACTGCCTGAGATTCTCAGCTACAACCCATCCTACACTTACTTTAAAAAAAAAAATTCCATAGTGAAGCAGCTTCAGTGAGAGAGACTGACGGAGCCCCACATAAGAATATCTCCTAACACAGGGGTTTGAGCACTCTGTGAGGTGAGAGACCCCCTCCCTCAGGAGGAGAAGGAACTTGAACCAGGGGTCTCCCATATTCCACCTGAGTAGCTTACCCACTGGGTTAATGATTACCAAGGGAACTGCTCCTGCTCCTCACTCTACTTTCCTCCACCACCACCACACCAGCCATCTTGTGGAAACTTGCTTATAGGGCCTGATGCAGAAGGCGAAGTCTAAGCAGGCTTACTGGATCGGGCCCTGCAGGCAGCTTAGTGGAAAAAGGCTTTTCTTTTCCCAGTTTGTGCATTGCTCTGAGGCTAAGGCGGCTGGGCACGAGTTCCCTACCTGCCTATGGGTCAGGGAACTCGTGCTCAGAGGCAGACACATAGGCAGGTAGGGAACTTTTACTGCAAATATTTGGGCACCTGCAGGGTTCTGAGATCACTGAGTGGGGCTTTTGTGAATCCCAGTGGAGCCTGATTCTGAGATTCAGGTGCCCAGAGTGGGCAGTTATGTTTCTAAGTCCTTTTTTTGTAATCTAGGCCTTCTGCCTGAGGCAGCAGCAGACATGGGAGGAAGACCAAGCAGAAGAAGTGCCATGGCAAGACAAGACCCTGCATGGGATGTACCATCGACAGATAGCTGAGGTGGCTGACATTGGAAAATCTCCCAGTGGCTGGAAAGCGCTGGACTACTAATAAAAGACAGAACTGAGGCACTGTATATAGAAAGCACAGGACCAGGCACTGAGCAACAACAAGATCTTGAAGAGGGGTCTAACCTAGAGGGACCAAGGTGCAGATGAGCAGAGGAGGCCTCAGAGAAGTCGCAACACATGCGGCAGGTGTAAGATGCAGGCAGGAACAGAATGACACTGAGCGAGAACAACAAGTGGCTGGCATGAGTGTTAGGAAATCTCAACAGCGTATAGGGCTAGATCTCCCAAGTCAGATGGGAATTAACAGAAGGTTGTGGAAGAATACTTTGCAGGGCTAAGAATTCTGTGGGACTTCAGAGAGGTCAGAGGACTAGCAGGTATGCAATCAAACTCAGACTCGGTACAGTCAAGGAACAAAGACAGCGGGTGTAGATACAGCAGTGCAAGTGACGCACATCAGGAAGAAGGAATATGAGAAGTGGAGAAGTACCAGGTGCTGAAAGAGAGGATACTAGGATGTGACGTGAAAGGCAAAGTGGTCCCAGTGGTGGTTGGATGCATCGGGCTGTTGATCCTATAGCTGGTGTAGTGGCTTCACGATTCGCCTAGAGTAACATTTTTATACATCAGAGCTCTCTGTCCAGAAGAGTGCAGTGCTAGGAACAGCTAAGATACTGCGCAGAACCCTCAAACTCCCAGGCCTCTGGTAGAGGACCCGAGGTTGGGGAAAGACACATACCACCCATAGGGGTGAGAGGGGAATTTTTATATGATCTGCCTCAATTGTATTGGGGCTCCTTCTCGATTCAGGACTTATTTTCTACGTTCCACATGTCTAACTTGTCTACCTGTTTCTGCGGGCACTACCTCTACACTATACCTAACAGAGAATCTTCATAGCCCGATTTGAATGGTTACAGGAAACAGATGTACTTTAGAATTTTAAACTTATCCTGGATTAACATAGTTAATTTTCTGTGTGCATTCCACTTGATCTCTCAGCTAACATAGCTAACTAGTGTAGCAGTGCACATTGATTGTTAATTACTGAATTGCTAGTATCTATTATAGAGCTCTACTATTACCTTTTCTGGGTGGACACGATATGTTTTGGACATTTGTAAAGATGATGATATTCGAGCTGTAACAAGTGATATTAGTGGAAAAAAATGGTCTCCTGCATGCTGCAGTATTGTGTTCAACAACAATGCCCCTAGTTTTTACTTCATGAAAAATCAAACACAATAATGCTGTGCAAAATATTTATTCTTCCACTGATCATCTATGGATAAAGATGATCCCTGCTATCATAATGTTAATAAAAAGATTCACTGCTCCTCTTCGGAGCACCAAACTCTCACTTGATCACGAGTACTGATACTGAAAACCTTAATTTGGAGTTGGACAGATAGATAATTTAGCACTGTGTGCCATTCACACCTCTTGAAACTGTAGCTGTACATAACCGCACACCACAATGGGTATATTTCAATCTATTAACATGTAGTACAAATCAAAACCTAACAGGTTAGCAGACATCAGAACTTTAACAGATGGAGGTATGTTATGTAGATCATTTTTAACCGTTAGTAGTAAAAAAGTATATAAAATTATTTTTTAAAAATATTATATTTTAGCTACATAATTATACATGTTATTAGCATGATATTACATTTTGGTTATTTTTATGTAGATACATTTCCCACCAATACACAGTTCATAAATTAATATTGCCCATTTGGGTGCTAAAAAGTAACTACAGTATCCAGAAGAACCCAAAGCTGTTTAGTGTGAAAGTTCATAAATTAACTTTGAAATTTCAAAAAACAGACATGCATCCTGTAACAAGACAAAATGGAAAAAAATACACTCTGCCTTCTCTGGAAAAAGGTCCAAAGAAGCTTATGTAACCCTGAGGTGGCCAATTTAACGACCCCAAAAGTATTCTCAGACATGGCCCTATGCCCATAAGCTTATAATTCCCTGTTCATATATTAATTGAGAATGACTGCTTTCCTTTGCTTTCCCCTTCCTGGCACAGGCTTCTGGCTGACTCCATTTCTGATTCTTTTCTTTCTATTTCTTGTCTTGGAAACGGTTGTTGCCTGCATACTCTTAGGAACAATGTCAGTTTATATCCAGAAAGGATCCAAACATGTGATAATGGGCAAAGCTGCTCAGAAGCCATTACACATATAATATACTGATTCCAAAAGGGTAGCCACCTTTACCCTCTGTAAGGCATATTTCTTGTATTTCACCCTGTCCTGTTCCCCAAGTGCCAGTTCTGAGTTAAAATTATGGTAGAAGCATAAGTATGTGTGTTTTATTGATTCGATACAATACATACACACACAGAAACAGCATATGCATGTATGTGTGTACATATACACACAAGCTGTTATATGTATGATATATATTATGTAGAGGGCCAGATTTTCTGCTCCAGCTGAGATGTACTCAGCATAGTCCCAGTAATGAGTGGGGGAGTCACAGATAGCTTTATACAACCTTCACACTGCCCTGATCCTGAGACTGGAGATGCTACCTCAGCCACATGCCAAGTGGATTTCCCTACAAAGAAATCTGCAGGTAGCCAACTTTCCAGCTGCCACAAAAATAGCTTAAGGAACGCAGAGAGGTATTAAAGGTAACTCTCACTAATAGTCAGCATTTTAAACTGAAATCCTCAGTGATAAACCATTAATCACAACAAAGAGTTATTTGAAATCCTTAACGATAAACAATATAGTCTGTCATTTGGGTAAGTCAGCTGTCAGACACCTGGGTATGTGATTTACATTAGATACCAGGGTTTTTAGTAGATAGAAAAAAGGTAATTAAAAGGCAACCCTCACAAGTTTAGAGCATATTATGCAAAGAACATGATAGTGAGAAAGTTTGACTAAATTATCTTATCTTTTGTAAACCATAAAAAATAAAATACTGATGATATAGCTCTGACATGTGGTTTTACTCATTAAACAACGAACAAGTATGTTTTAAGCCAAATTTTCCTTTAACATTTTACCAGTGGTTAATCACCTACACCTGAACGTCTTCCTCTGTTGCATGATTTTGGCCAATTTGGTATGTTCCTGTCAGTCCTGCATCTGACATCACTGGAGAAGCTGTAGGAGTCTGCAAGGTAAGTAGAGACAGAGAAGGAGAAAAACTGGGAGTCATGGCTGGTGAAGTGTATCTAAGATTATGGATAAGGGGAGAACGAGGGTATTTTTTAAATGCCTGCCCAGGTATTATAGTTGGCATATGTGGTGGCACTGTCCTTATGCCAGGTTGAGCTACTGATGTTATCAAGGGAGGAGGGAAAATAAAAGATTTCTTCTCCTTAGGAAAGCTATGAATTTGTAAGCTTTCATCTTTCAGTTTCGCAATATCATTAAACACGGAGGCAAGAGGCTGAAATCTGGGTTCCCACGTAAGCAAGTAATCCCAGCTGTAACTTCCTCTAAGATCCTCATCAGAGGCTACAAGGGTTGCAAGTGATCCATACCGGGAATCCTGGCCATCAGAGATAAATATGTATTCTCTTGTGATGTCTGTTATTATGTGTCTCTCTTTTTTCCCAATTTTTTGAAGAGTTTGGGACAGCATTTTGTTATGGGCACAGTTTGGGTCATAGCCTTCTCCTCCTCCATCTTTGAAGATGTGGAGACTCTCCGCATTTTGAGTGTCAGCTAACACATCAGTTTCTCCAGACTGACAGGATAACTGGTCAGAGTCTCTTGGAATTCCTGAGTCTGGCACGCATGAGCCTCGCCCACTTAAAGCTGAACCCAACCCCTTTCTGCATGGATGCTCATTGATCCTTTTGATTTCCTCATCTTCTGCAGTGTCCCCTTCTGCTGAGCCATGACCACTAGAATCTGAGTGCCTGCTGGGGTTACCAATATCTTCCTTTTCTCTGATGCCTACCAAACTCAACCACTCTGCTATGGAGCCCATGGGAAGTGTACTACTCTCAGTGCTCTGGAGTTTCTGGCAGTCCTTAGGAATATTATCTTCATTGGTCAAGCTCAAATCAGCTGATGAAAATGATGTTTCTCTTTTCATACAGGAATTTATGATGTCTTTTCGTTTGTATCTCAGAATAAGTGCAATAAGGCTGATGGCAAGCAGCAGGAACACTACAAAAGAGACAGTAAGACTAATAGACAAGATGTTTGCAGATGCTATAGAATAATTCTCAGGAGAGTTGGAAATATTTACCAGAACAGTGCATGTAGTGGATTTAGAGTCCAGTTTGGGGCTGTGAGCTCTTACTAACAATTCAAGAGTGTCATCTTTCCTTTTGGTACTGCTCTTCTTTCTGTGAAGAGTTCTAGTCAAGCAGATATTTCCATTACTCTGATTTACAGAAAAGAACTGAGAAGGTTTTAGCAGGGAGTAGTGAATAACTCCATCCAATCCAGCATCATTATCAGATGCTGCCACTTTGCCAACCAGTTGACCTGCTTCATTTTTCTCAGGGAGATCAAAAAAATATTGATCTTCAGTAAAAACAGGATCAAATTCATCTGTCCCTTCAACATCTACCTGAACTGTTAATGTGGCTATTGAGTCACCTTTGTCTTTTGCCTGGGCTATAAAACAGTACTTATTCTGACTTTCATAATCAAGTATTTGCTTTGTTTGCATTTCTCCTGTCAAAGGATCTATGAAAAACATGTCATGATCTTGAGGAAATCCATGATCAGACAAACATGATGACTGGATTGAGTAAGTAAGGTGTCCATAGGGACCTGTATCAAAATCTAGTGCATAAACTGTGCACACAAAAGAAAAGGCAGGAAGATTTTCATGGATAACACAGTTCAGGCTGGGAAACAAAAACAGTGGAGCATAATCATTGTCATCCAGGATACTGACAAAAACAACAGAAAAAGCCACATTTCTTACATTGACCCCTCCATCAGAGGCTTGAATAGTCAAAGTGAATTTAATCGTTTCCTCATAATCCAGAGTTCTGATCAAATCCACAGAGCCAGTTTTCCCGTCTAATTGAAAATGCCCCTTGTCATTTCCAGAGATTATAGTGTAAGTGATCTCTGCATTGGCTCCTGCATCACAGTCATTTGCTGAAACCATAGTGATATGACTACCTATTGGGATATTTTCTCTGACATGAATGCGATACTCCAGATTGCTAAATACTGGTGGGTTATCATTGACATCTAGTACAGTTATCAATACAGTAGCACTGGAATTAAGGGGAGGTGTTCCACGGTCAGACGCAAGAATGATCACATGGTGAGAGGAAGCAGTTTCCCTATCCAGAGGACTACTCAAAACAAGGTTGCCAACCAGCTTGTAAGGTGGTGTTGATTCAATGACACTTGTTTCCACATGGAATAGATTATTAGTGTTGCTGCTGATAATAGAGTATTCAATGTATGTATTTTTGTGTATCCAATCATAGTCAATGGCTGAAAATGTGAGGATAGTCCTTCCGACTGAGGCATCTTCACTCACACTCACATTGTATAGTGCTGTTGTGAACTGAGGTGCATAGTTATTTACATCCTGTATCTGTATCTCCACAGAAGTAACAGCAGTCAAAGCAGGGTCTCCATTGTCTTTGGCTTCTATAAGAAGCTGAATAACTGAACTCTTGCCCAGGTGTGGCACTGGTTTGGCAGTGAATACTGACCCTGAAAAAACAAAACCAAAAATCAATCAAAAAATATAAGTTAGGTAAGCTAGGTATATGGATTTAGGAGCTTAACTAGAGATAGCCAGGTTTGAAAATCAATCTGATATAAAGTTAGGATGTGTGTGGGTATGTGAAGCTTTTATACAGATAAAGATATAGATTATATATAAAGATAAAAGAATATTGTTAAGGTTGCAAAGTCAAGCACTGCTGTGTAACTGGGCATACAAATGTACCCTAATTGTGAGCTCAATCGTGAGAGGTCAGTGAAAGTTTAAAAAAAAAAAGTTACAATGCACTTTTAACAATAAATGCTGATTGGTAAAAGTACAAAAGGGAGACAGACAGGCTGAATTAATCCAAACAAAAGGCCTACTGATATAATCAAGGACTGTAGTGAAATTATGTAAAAGAATTCTAATAGATTGGTGAGATATGACTTCCATTTACAAAAGCCATTGACTCTTCCCCAACAAATCGTGTTTGTTTATGTTTCTTATAATTTTTTCTTTACTATAGTTTCAATCAACATGCCTGGTTCCGAGGTTAGGTTTACCGGCCTGTAATTTCCCGGATCATTTCTGGGTCTTTTTATCAAAATTGGCATCACATTAGCTATTCTCCAGTCATCTGGTACATCTAGTTTAAGTGATAGGTTACATACCACAGTTAATTGTTCTGCAATTTCATATCTGAGTTCCTTCAGAACTCTTGGGTGAACATCATTGGGACCTGGTGACTTAATACTGTTTAATTTATCAATTTGTTCCAAAACCACCTCTATCAACACCTCAATCTGGGACAGCTCCTCAGGTTTGTCACCTAAAAAGAATGGCACAGGTGTGAGGATCACACCTGGGTGGGGAAATTGTATGCAGGGCAGGGGCAGAGGTTTGGGGTGCGGGAGGGAATGCGGGTGTGGGAGGGGATGCAGTGTTCAGGAAGGGGCTCAGGGCAAAGGATTGGGGCATAGGGGGGTGTAGGGTGTATGAAGGGGCTCAGGGCAGGAGATTGGGGTGCAGGAGGGTGCAGGGTGAGGCAGGGGGCTCAGAGCAGGGAGTTGGGGTGCACAGGGGTGCAGGGTGCAACACGGAGCTCAGGACAGGGGTTTGGGATGCAGGAGGGGTGCAAGGTGCAGGCAGGTGGCTTAGGACTCGGAGTTGGGGGGTATAGGAGAGGTTTGGGCTTTGACCCGGTATTGCTTACCTCAAGTGGCTCCAGGGTGGCAGCAGCACGCACCAGGGCCAGGGCAGGCTCCCTGCACGCCTACTCTGTCCCCGACCCCGTGCCGCTCCTGGAAGCACTGTGGCCCTGGGGGAGGAAGGGTGGAGGGCTCTGCATGCACTGTCCTTGCCGCGCCTCCAGGTACCTCCCCCAAAGCTCTCATTGGCCGCGGTTCCCCATCCCCGGCCAATGGGAGCTGTGGGGGACGATGCCTGGAGGCAAGGGCAACACATTGAGCCCTCTGCCCCCCTGGCTGGGGGCTGCAGATGGGTGGTGCTGATGGCACCGGGGGCCAGATCCAAAGCCCTGAGGGGCCAGATCCAGCCCGTGGGTCGTAGTTTGTCCACCCCAGTGCTAAGCAACCTCTTAACTCTGTTGTTTAGCCATCGTGGCAGTTTCTTTGGTCCTTCTTACTACTTCTTTTATTTACATACCTATACATTTAATTTGAGCCTCTATTACAGTGTGTAGTGAGGCAGAGGGACCTCCCTTTGACCCTGAGATGCAGGGACCACTATATTCTCCCTGGTGGGTGGAGCCAAGCCAGCCCCATCCACCACACCAGAAGCAGAGGGTTGGGAGAGGAAGTATAAGAAGTAGGCCCTTTAGCTCAGTTGGGCTGGAGTCAGCAAAGGAGGCAGATGTCTCTAGCCCACTGCAGGACTCCGGACCAGACCCTGAGCTGTGCAGTGCCCTGCAGGTGGAGTGGAGAGGAGCTGCTGGGAATGCCGTCTGTCACCTATCCCAAGGAGACTGAGGACCTGCCGACTACGGCACCACACCAATGGACTGTAGTAGGAGGTAACCCAGGCGAACCAGACATTAGTTAGATTGTGCTGTTGCCACATGAGTCAGCATGTTTTGGCAGGAACCCTGCTACCCTAGTGGCGGGATCCCCTGCCACTGTTAGGGCCCTGGACTGGGATCTGGTGGATTAGGGTGGGCCTGGATCCCCCTACTTCCCTGTCGCCAACCCCAGCACTCAAGTGGTGACCTACTTCCCGTAGGCTGGAAGGCCTATGACTTGTTTGCGGCTTGCCCCACCCAAAGGCTGCAAGCCCCTCGACTGTGTGTGCTGTATGCCCTAGCCAGGAGGCTAGGTTACAGACTGCTTAACTGCAAGTAGTAGATCCATAAAGCCCATCAGACCTAGGAAGACCTTTATTCTTTGAGTAGGACATTGCTGAATTTTCAATAGATACTGGTTTAGTTTGAGAAATGTGCCCTTTAGTAGAAAGGCTCTCCCACCACAGAGTCCAGTACACAACCTGTAAAAGGAGGGCAGAGAACTGACTCTGGGAGATTTAGAGCCTCAGTCTGAGAAGAGGTTAATTGTAAAGACAATATACCTTAATAGGCCCTCACACACAGCAGCCTTCAGTAGCCAGTCACCCAAACAGAGGTAAACAAAACTACCCTGATTTCTTAGATGAGCTGCTTCCACAGAGAGGTGCTTTATAAAAACTCTGGGCACTGTGGAGAAGCTAAATGGAAGCTTCTCCACAGACACTGGAAATAGTGTCCTGCTGCCAAGAAAAGAAGGTACTTGCAATGAGTGTGATGAATCAATATATGAAAATGTGTCCTTTGGATCAAGAGTCATAAACCAATCCAGGACAGATAGCAAAGGGGATTATGAAGGCCAAAGTCAGCATACAGAAATGAGACTTTCGAACATATTTGTTCAAGTCCCTTACATCTAGTTTTGGACAAAACCTGCCGTTATTCTTCTGCACCATAAAGTAACAGGAATAAAAGCCCTGATCCCTCGGGTACTTGGACACTGTCCTATCAGAAGCAATTTTTCTACTTTTGCAAGCAGAATAGCCTTGTGAATGGGGTCCCTGTAGTGGAAAGGGTAAGGGAATTGGGGGTGGGAAATTGTTTGAATTATATGGCATAGTCCCTTTATATAGACCCACAGATCTGATATAAAGTATCAGAGGGGTAGCTGTGTTAGTCTGGATCTGTAAAAGCAGGAGAGAGTCCTGTGGCACCTTATAGACTAACAGACGTACTGGAGCATGAGCTTTTCGTATTCACCCACGAAAGCTCACGCTCCAATACGTCTGTTAGTCTATAATGTGCCACACGACTCTTTGCTGCTTTTACAGATCTGATGTAATCTACCTCCATGCACTGATAAGGTGGGCTAGTCATCTCCAAAAAAAGGGGTAGATTGGATTTGAATAACTAGCTCCTGACTCTTGATAGTCTTGTCAAAACTGAATCTTGCTGTTTCGCAACAAAGATACTGACAAGAAAGGAGGTTGTTTAGATTTGGACATGGATTAGAAAGGCCTCTTTCGTTGCTGACTCTGGAAAACTGAAGGATTCTGGTATTGTGGGCATCTTTTACTCGATGAGATGTCTGACAATGAAGACTGGGGACAGGACTCCCTCTGGTACTAGAAAGGAATAGAAGACCTCCTCCTAGCAGAGGGAATCAAACCCAGGAAGAGTGCTGTCAATCTCATGTCCTTTAGTTTTTCCAGTAATTTGTCTATTCACTCAAAAGACCTCCCTTTCTAAAGGGAGATCCTCCAGCTTAAGTCTAGTGTCTAGCGATAGAGAGGAGGAATGAAGCAAAGCCTACTTCTTGATGGTCACAGCACACACCAATGCTTTGCCAGCAGAGGCCAGAGTGTCACAGGAGCCCTGGGGAAGTAAAACTCTTAATACCCAGTTTCTACTGCATCTTCAATGCAGCCATACTCTGGAACTGGGAAGAGAATTCTGACTAACTAACTACTAACATAAGCTAACACTAAATATCTTTAGAAGAAAGAGGCCTCTGACCCTGAGGAAACAGGAGACTTTAACACATCCCTCCAGGCAGGCAGTTGGAAGGAACTAAGGCAGTGTGGGTGCTCTAGCCTTATATAGCTTTACCCTTGGTGAGACTGAGGAGAGGGGCAGGGGCACATGAGAGCACTCTAGCTGATACTGCTAGAAGAAGGTTCTATGGCAATGCACT
The DNA here is from genome assembly GCF_003597395.2 of Chelonoidis abingdonii. Lineage (NCBI taxonomy): Eukaryota > Metazoa > Chordata > Testudines > Testudinidae > Chelonoidis > Chelonoidis abingdonii. Next base: position 62,742,936 of record NC_133773.1, read on the forward strand.
CCAGTACCGAGTGGGAATATGCAGAGCCACTTGAAGGGCAGCAAGTAAAGTAAGTGATTTGAATGCACTCAAATTGAATAAGTGGCCCCATGCTATTTTTGCAGTATACAGTCAGCTCTAACGACTATCTCCAAAATCCATTTACAACAAATAGTGGCAACAATTTTTCTGTATAAACAAATACACTCAACAGACATTAGCAGATTTAGATTCTAGTTTCTGAAGAGAATGATATTCTTCAGAGAGGCCTTTCTCATGTTAAAAATCTTAGTTATAAATTCCATTTATAATTACTACATAACACAAGTCATGCATAGTATTAGCTGTTCCAGTCTTCAGAAACATTAGACTTGAGCACAAACACTGCACACAAGCCTCACTGTAAATATAAGTAGTACAATGGCACTTAGAAGATTCTGATTAAGCATGAACACCAAATCAGCTGAAACTTAATGCAAGAGTTATGGTAGCTTTCATTTTAACTCATGGTAGAGGAATAGAGTCTACAGGATGCTGTGATTAGTAGCTTTATACCTAGCCTGAGGATAAGCAAAGGACTTCGGTCTTTAGTGCTATTAGTTCATTAGCTTTCAGCAGCACTACTTCCATCACTTTCTGGCTGAGGTTCACAGTACGTATGTGGATAAATCGAGTGTTATACTCTCAGGTGCTATCAGTTTCTCAGCTCTCATAAGCAGTCAGTCAGTCACCTTATTTCCCCTCTGCCATGGCAGAGGTACACTAAAGAAGCGTGCACTGTGACTCCTTCAGCTGCCCTTTACTTGTGGATAAACAGAGGGCTGCAGGCACCAAAGGCATCCAGAACTCTGTGATCACCAAAAACAACATTTAGATTTGTAATATGAATTTTCAGTCTATACTATATGCCCTTACTTCATAATAAATTGTGTAATAAACTCACCATTTTTGTGATCAATTGAAAATCCCTCATAAAACGACAAAATTTTGTAGGAAATAATTCCATTATGCTCTGAATCTCTGTCTACAGCAGAGACGGTCAGGACAGAAGTACCTACAGGAGTGAGCTCAGGCACGGTCACCTGAAGTGTAACCAAAATGAAATGTTTGATAAGAGTAACATAAAAGGTCTTGGACATAGCAAGTTACATTTTCATTGATTTGATTACAGAAAATACAGTTCCGAGCTTTGTGAAAGGTGTCACCTGCCGATTTCCTTAAGCTTAAAAAACTTAACAGGGCTGAGATACTAAAACAATGCTGGCAACGAGTCCAAGATTCAGAGTGAACTATATATTTTTCATAAAACTATCCATTTGAGATTTCATTCTGACCATTATTTCTTCCAAAGTAGTTCAGTGAGTTAGAGAGTATAAAATGTCTCTCACTGCAACAAAACACTAATGGAAACAAGGCTTCTCACAATATTGCAATTTAGTTCCCCCCCGAGCTTCCATGGATATCTTGTTTTTAGTAGATGGAATAGAGTTCTGAGGCCTATTTTGAATTATTCAGTTGACTATATATTGTCCTGGTTCCTTAAAAGATTGTTATATGGTCTAAAATCCAAGTGTCACAGCACTTAATAATCAATAGATCATTGTTATAATTTAGTTTTTGCGAACAGCTTACTTTCTTCACAGAATCTTGGAAAATAAGTAAGCATTTTCCCCTTTCATGTATTTCCATTATTTGAAGCCCAGATGCACTATTTTTATGATCAAAACCTTTTCAATCAAACTTCTAATGTTTATATGATAAAGCAGCTCTCTCTCTCATAACTTCAGATGTTAAACATCTAGTTAAAATTACATTAATACATGGATTAAATGCAGGTAAATCCATATACAGAATAAACATGAAAACCTGAGAATACAAGGGGTAAAAATTTCAGTGCAATTAACAGGTAATGAGAAATACTTTGAGTGCAAGGGAGCCATGTAATCTTACTGTCCAAGCAACACATCAAAAATGACAATCTTTGGGCCAGAAACTCAGTTGGTTTATAATAATGTAGTTGATTGAACAATGCTTATTACCTTCAGTTAAAAATCTTGCATAGTGCTTAGTGCTTGCCTAAACCATTTTGCAAACAAAGAAGTAAAAGGGGCATAGGGAGGGTTTAAGTGACTGGGACACAGAGATTTTTCTCTCTAGATCCCTGTTCAAATCCAGCACAAGACAATATTAACCAACAGTTATTACTAGTTGCTGGCTGCTTGGTGGCCTATATGAACAGAGTGTGGTGGTCTCAATAAAATTTATTATGGATATTTACACCATAAAATTTTTTGCACTAACTGGCACTCTTCTGGGCAGTCTCAACAATGAGTCTAGAGAATGAATAAGCTTGGAAACATAACTAGCCCCTCTAGGTCAGACTGAGGTGTACTGAAAGTGCTGCCCCCTGCTGCTGATGTAGTGGTTTGATGGATAAACAGAGATCCTCCCTCTCCTATGTGGTCATATACATCTTTCAAGAGCATGTATACATATGGTTTCTCTATTTGCCACCTTCTTACCTGATATGAATACTGAGTAAAAACTGGCGGGTTGTCATTGATATCCAAAACATGAATGGTGAGCTCTGCTTCTGTTTGATGCACAGAATCTGACACACTAATCCACAACCGATACTGAGCAATTTCTTCAAAATCTAATGGTTTCACCAGTGTGATCACTCCAGTGTGTTGATTAATAGCAAATTTCATTCCCGGGTTACCATCTTGTGTAAAGCTGTAGCGAAGAGCTGGACTTAAATCCATATCATTTGCAGAAACCTGAGTCACTATGAAACCAGGTGGGGCATCTGAAACAGTGATGTTCAAAATAAATCTAGTTAGTTGAAGTATACATGGTAGAGCTTGCATATTTTGTAAATTTTAGATTTTACATGCATAATATTTTTACAGTAGTTTTGGCATATCTTGGCTGTATATCTTAGAATAAGAGCAAGATCTGGACATGCTATATAAAGCAAATATCAGAAGATACAGTAACCCTGCTTCATCCCTCAGAAACCTGACCTTTAACTTGTATTTTATTTTAGACCTTCAGCCCTATTGTATCCTACAAAGACTACTCCTTCAGGGCAACAGGAAAGTCTATAATCTTCTACATAGAATTTCCCATGAATTGCTGACTTACTGACTTATTGAGAGGAAAGCCTGAGGTCAGGTCTACATTCAAAATTTAAGTTGATCCAGCTATGTCACTCAGGGATGTGAAAAATCCACATCTCTGAGTGACATAGTTAAGATGACCTAACCCTGGGAGTAGACAGTACTAGATGGATGGAAGAATTCTTCTGTTGAACTAGTTACCACCTCTCGAGGAGGTGCATTAACTACACTGATAGGAGAACCCCTCCTTTTGCTATAGTGAGTGTCTGCACTTCAGCGCTATAGTGACTCAGCTGCACCACTGTAGCATTTCAAGTGTAGATAAGCCCTGATGCAACTTTTGTCAGAATATTTCGGTAAGGCATAAGTATCCTTTTGTCTTTGTGGAATCAGGGCATGCAACTCCCAGGCTCTTCTGGATGAAGTAATGGTCAGTGGACATGAGATCTTCAGCAAGAGTTGGTACAAGACACAAGAACCTGAGGGCTCAAGAGGCTCTTCCATGAGATTGGGAAATGAGGACTAGAAAGTTTAAGGCTAACATTTTCAAATTTGGTGCTAAACTCAGACATCTAAATAGAAGTGGTCTGACTTTCACCCACATGAAAAAATATAACCATGATACACTCTGTCAACAGGAGCTATGGATGCACAGCATTTTTGAAAATCAGGCTACTTATTTATTTAGTGCTTAAATCTGGATTTAAGTGCACAACATGATACATACAAGTTAGAAAAGTCTGGCCTAAGTGGTCCAAGGTCACACAATAAGTCAAATGCTGAGCTGGCATTAGAATCAAGAGGTTCAGGTTCCAAATCTCCATGCTCGTCTACTAGGCCATGCTGCTGAATTTTTCTAAAGAAAGGTCTGATATTATGGAAAGAAAATGTTTCCTTCAAAATAATAAAACTCCAAAGATTTTTTTCACAGTGTTGGCTTTAACAGTATTTTTTTTTCTATTAAAAAAAAAAGATAAATTTAAGACATCTGTGGAATTTGAGCCTGGAGTCCACAGAGAGTATACCACAGCTGTATTTTTTTTTTTTTAACACTGCCTGTATTTTGGCTCCAAACTGTCCTAAATATAATGTCCAAAGATTAAGAATCATGCCTTTGAAAACAAAAACAGATCATATTTGCTTCAATATTTCTGTTAATATTGCCATGATTTTTTGAGATTTCTTCCACTATAACATTTTGTTACAAAACCAAATAAAAGGCAATATCTTGGTCTGACATTCCCTTGAGTCAATAACACTTTTCTGCACTGTCACACTTACTTTCAGAGATCTCCACTTTGCCTAGTGGTTGGATAGTTGGGGTATTGTCATTAACGTCGACTACCTGTACTGTTACTATGCTTGTAGCAGAAAGGCTAGGGGTTCCTCTATCGGCAGCTTGCACAACTAACCTAGTATTGAAAGAAAATCACAGCTGTCACACGCAGCCAGAAATCATAGAATTATTCAACAGTGATTTCAAACGTACAAAATAAAAATGAAAAATGATGAGATTAGCTAATATGTCTTACCTTTCTTTTTGCCATTGCCTAAATCACATTTTAATTTCCAATATACAAATGAGTGACTGGAATTTTATTTTTTGACAAGTTGAAAGAACAAAGTCCAAGGGCTCCTAGGTGACAAAGACATACTGAACCCAATGAAACAATGCAACAACTGCTGTAGGACTGACTAGACAGTCACACTAAAAACTCAGGGTGAAATTCTGGCCCCATTTAAGACAATGAAAAAATTCCTATTGACTTCAACGAGGCCAAGAGTTCACTATCAGCATATAAAACAAGCATCTACCTTCCGGTCTTCATTAAACACTGGACAGGGAACTGTTGTGGATTATTCTAACATTACTTTCATTTTCATAGACAATGTAACGAAGAAAGCAGTAATCTACCCAAAGAAAAAATCATAAAAAGAAATTTGCTCTTCATATTGTTTCTTAGAATTAACTTCTATACACTCAAGAGCAAATTGCTTATTATAAGCAAAGATGGATTAAAAAAGTATCCCCAGAAAGGTAATTTATGGTTGAATCTAATTCAGCTCCATGGATTATTCTATAACTACTTGAAAAAAACAAACAAACAAACAAAAAGATCTGGTCAGAAAGTCAGTCAGGCTACACAATGGTATATACACTGCAGGGCTTAGCAATGTCAAATGTTTTATATAGTATAAATATTTAAATGACAAGCAGCACTTTCTCTGTCTGCCTTGTTGAGTCTGAAGAGTTAAACTCTTCCTTCATCTTACAAGCACTTTCTGATGAAAGTGACAAATAAATAGTGAATTTCCTAATATTCACATGACAATACTGAACATCAAAGCTGTAATTCAAGCTGTGGATTCTACTGCCATCATGAACCACACATGCTGCACTCTGAATTTTCTTGCTGTTTATGACACCAACAGAACACAAAACTTGAATTACAGACTTGTATTCAGTTGGTAACCATCTATATAATTCCAGACAGAAGGCCTATCTAGTCTAGAATGAATATAACGTACACATGGAAATTTTTTACTAAAAATAATAATTTTCTAAGGTTTCAGTGGAAAAAAATCTCATAAAATCACCTGAGCTCAGACATTAAAATTAAGGTTCTGTCAACACTTTTATTACAACCCTCTATTTTAAGGGCTTAGAAATTTGGGGGGATGAAAATGTCTGAGTTAGCTGAAACAAGCAACTGTTTTCAAATTTTGAGGAAAAAAATCTAATAGGGCCATTTTGAAATTAGACAATAAAATTATTTTTTAGAACAGTTTCTGTTGCTTTTCTGATTCCTTTTACTAAAAATAAGAAACCACAGATTATTAAGGATGAAATGAGATATAAACAAACATCAAACAGAATTTACATTAAAAGAATGTTATGGAACTGATTTAAATACTAAATAAAAGCAAATTCACATTTAAGGACACAAGTATGTATTATGTTAACAACGTGAATGCTACGTTCATTGAGAATTTCCTTTAGAAGATTTATTTCAAATACTCTTTTAAAGTATTATTTCAGCAAACAAAATACATTCTACTATTGTAGATACATTAAAAAAATGACGGATGCTGTTGGCTCAGGAGAAAATGAAAAATTAATTAAATGAAATATTCTGGGCATTATGTTCACATAAAATAATTCCTATAGGAAACTATTGCCATAACTATACTGATATTTTTAAGAAGTCATATTCTGGTGACATATTTGATGTAGTTTTCTAAATTCTGATAGGATAATTAAAAATCTGAGGCCCAGTAGGTAAAGAGAATTTGTATATGCATTAGCTGGTGCTACAGCCATATAACAAAAAAAATCACAATTCCAATGGTACAATATACAGTAACTTAATTTCTTAGAGAACTGTAGTATATAAAACTGATTTGCTACGCTAAACAATTGACATATCTTTACTTGCATGCTTTGTTTATCTTGGAATTCTAATAATGACATGATTTGTAATGTAAGAGTCAACTTCACTTGATTTTGAATCTGGGAGTTGCAGGAGAAACACAACAAAACTAAGTATAAAAAAGCTTATAGCTGAAAATTCTAGTACTTTTCACATGGATAGAACCTGGGTAACAATAGTCAAAGCAGAATTAAGAACAAATTCAACTTTAACTGTAGCATTGAACACATTGCTATTTCTGGGATTAGCAGTGTTCTCTTTATGTTTATACTGATGTAACTGGGTTTATGCAGGGAAACTGGCTGCACAATTCTTGCTAATTAAGTGGAAATCAAGGAGATGTTCTACTTCTGTAGGAGATCACTCCTATTGTCCATGTGAAAGCAAACTTCCTATTAAAGGAAGTGGGAATTTGTCTGACAAGACTTCACAATGGACTTTAATATACTTTCGTGCATGGGTTGAACTGGGAAAAAAGTTCATGGTAATCTCCAACTTGATGTACTGAAATAAGACACTGTTCTCGGTAGTTGGTGTAGTTGTTCAAAGCAGAATCATGTCATGTATGATTTCTGAGCGTGGCTCACCCTGACTAGGTTCCAAATATACTCATGACCTCTGCATGGCTCCTTGGGCTTGGCTTCCCCTCAGTGTAGCACAAATGCCTAGGTGGGCTCCTTGGGCTTGGCTGCTTCTTGACTGGGGAGAAAAAGTAAATGGTGGTATTCTTTCCTGCATCTACCCATTCATGACACCAAAATGAGCAGTCTTTCAGAGCAGACTATGTAGACTTTCTTAATATGATCCTATCTTTTTTTTCTTACACACTTTGATGAGCACCTGGGTTCATTCTGGTGAACCCTGTGGTTCACATTTTCAAGGTTTTCTTTCCAACCATATCAGCTAGAAACTTACTCTATTATTTTCAGAATGAAAGCTGGGATTCCAGAGAAGAAGTAGGCAGCCAGGGGGACTGCTGGAATGTGGTATCATCACATCCCATTGAAATTCTACAATATTATATCACTCACCATTGAAAATGTATCTGCCATTCTGTAAAATAAACTACCAACAGTGGCTCTTAAAAACCTCTTCCTCTTTTGTGTAAAAATTGGCTTCTTTTTTTAAAAAAAATATCCACAGTGATGAATAACAGAGGGAGTAATTCTGAATTAGCTATCTTGACATTCAATTCCTGCCCCTGCACACATGGCCATATGTCACCATGAACAGGGTATCTTGAAAGATCTACTGTGCTTTTGTGTCAGTGTGTGCTGTAGCTGATTTAACAAGGTTACGTTTTCACTCCAAAAAGAGAAGAATACCAGAGACTCCATGACAACATTCACCATTGCTACTGCTTTTGAGTTTACATGGTGGGTGTTCCAATATTACAGTGGTGGACAGCAGTATAAAACCCTAAGACAGACAGCATGAGCAATATCAACTTGTGGCAAACACAATTAGCAACAATATAGATTTTATGCAGACACTATATACAACCTGTAGGATGAAATGTCTTCGTGATTCAGGATTGCATTAGTTGCTAAAATCCCCTGTTTTGAATCAATCAGGAATGTTTCGTTTTCATTACCAGATACAATTGAATACTCAATTTCTCCATTTAGCCCACTGTCAAGGTCAGTTGCAAAAATCTGTTTGGGAGAAAATCCATGCTTAATCTCAGATGAAAAACTGCAATTTCAAAAAGCAAAGTGTTACATCACGTATATGTATTTCTGCCAGTTAGCTGCATTTTGGCCACACAGATTAAAAGGGACTGTAGTGAGGTGGTGGGATACCCCACAGCCCCACTGAGGGACAAACTTCCCCTAATACCAGCATGGGCAGAGTCACTGGGTCCTGCGCCTGTCCCTCAGAGGTCATGGCGCAGACTCGGAAGTATAAAAGCTCACCAGCAGAGCTCAGTTGGGAACCAGCCGCCAGAGAGGCCAGACGTCTGTGAGCGAGCTCCCTCTGGGAGGACAGCAGAAGGCTGCGGCTGGCCTGAGGTCACATCGGGCCAGTGAGCCTACCGCTCGTTCATTACCCCGAGGAGGACTGGCCGAGCCTACCCCTCGCTCGTTACCCCAAGGAGGACTGGCCGAGCCTACCCAGTTCCAGCTACCCCGAGGAGGAGCCAAGCCTGTCTCTTGCCTGCTACCCCGAGGAGGCGCCGAGCCTGCCTCTTGCCAGCTACCCCGAAGAGGCGCCGAGCCTGCCTCTTGCCAGCTACCCCGAGGAACAGCTGAGCCTACTATCCGCTACTTACCCAGAGGAATCGATGGTGTTTGAGACTGCTGGCGATGCTATGACGACTCAGGTGCCCTACGAGGGGGAGTGTGGAAGTAGCCCGGGGGCAGCCAACCCCAGTCTGGCTGCAACACTGCCAGAGTCTATGTCAGTGTGTTGCGGCCAGGATCCCCACTGACAGCAGCGAGTTTCTGCCGCTTCTAGGGCCCCGGGCTGGGACGCAGTGGAGTGAGAGGGCCTGCGTCCCCCCTGCCACCCACTCCTTGGGTGGTAGACTCCCCCTTTTCCCTGGCCTGGAGAGGCTAGGGCCTCCTGATATTAGAAATATTGACTCAGTCCCTGCGTAAAGGCCAGAGTCCTTGACTATTTGCCTGCTGCCCTGCCCTGACCTAGGCCTGGGCTATTAGTGAACTGCTGACTCAGCCCCTGCCTAAGGGCCCAAGTCTTTGACTATTTGTTTACTGCTCCACCCTGACCTAGGGCCTGGGCTATTATTGAACTGCTGACTCAGCTCCTGCCTAAGGGCATGAGTCCCTGACTGTTTGGGTGCAGCCTCGCCCTGATTTAGGGCCTGGGCTGCTCTAGAACTCTTGGCTCAGCCCCAGCTTAGAGGGTGTGTTATTTCCCACAACCGCAGAGCCCACGGACAGCAAGCTAGAGCGAGGGGGTGGGATACTCCACAGCCCCGCTGAGGGACGGATCGCGGCGGTGGTGGGATACTCCACAGCCCCGCTGAGGGACGGACCGTGGCAAAGCTGCACTACAGGGACAATCAAATAATTTAGGCCCCAAATTTTGTGGGTTAGCCTAGGAGAAGTTACCAAGATCACTCTGGATGGAAATATTTTTACAAAATAAAAACAACTCAATGTTCTTGGAGTAAAACATTCTGCTGCAGAAGTGGAATTTCAAACAATAAAGCAAGAGGTGGTTGAGTTGATCTGTTCTTGTGCATTTGATTATTTCTACGCTGCTGTGTGGTTACTATTAGGAGATTGTCAGTCTCTGTTATGTGTGTGTACAGTCACTAGCACAATGGGGTCCTGAGCCCTGGTCAGGGGACCCTAAGTGCTATTACAAATAAATGAAATAATAATTATTAATGCTTAAGGCACCTTTCTGTAGGCTATTATTATTTAAATCTAAAGAAATAAAGAATAGTGGAAAAGGAGCAGAAATAGAATATAAAACTAGCTGAATAATCAATGTTCAGCAGCAGGAAAATATACCAGAGGAGGATTCTCAAGATAAAGAACATTTCCCCAATCTTCTTGAAGAGTCCTCACTGGTTCTTTCTCCTACTGTTGAGCATGAGACATACTGTACAGGATCCAGATTATTCCAGACACATTGATTGCTTTGTCATTTTTTTTCCATTAGCAGACATATGTTTCTTTAAACAAATCTAGGCTCATCCATCTCCCTAGTGGCTTCACATCAGGGGCAGTTGTTGCATTCCATTTATTTACTCTCACAGGAGGAACATCTTCAGTTCCTAACATGACCTTCATTCTGACCTAACTTTCAAGGTGAGAAATTGGAAGGGGTGCCGTGAGAAAACTGTTCTCCTTTCTACTCCAAATAATTTCCCTCTTTTGCTCCAACATAGATATAGTGCATGAACAGCTGGAATACTTTTGGAGAATGGACATGTTGAGAGGAAGGAGCATTTTCACACATACAATGAGATGAGTTACTCTTTCAGCAGCAGATTTAAAATCAGATGCTTATATCTGACAAGAGGATTTTACTCCTGAATGGAGCTGAATGGATTCATTTTAAAGTGACAAACCCTAGAGACATTGCTGGGAACAAGAATCTGTCTACACTGAAACTATGAACTAGCCTTGAATAATCATTCTCTGACTACCTTTCATGAGCAAGAATTGCTCTTTGTTAGAAGCAGAGGAAAACAACAAGAAAGTTGAATTTAGTTTCTATTTCTACAATCAGTCAGAAGCTAAAGGATATTGGCCTAATTTGATAAAAACTGAACTGAACCTTGAGCTCTAATGCAGCCAAAATAGTTATAAATTTTAGCTTTCCAGGCAAGACTGCAGCAACATTAAAGAAGGCAAATGCATTTTGAACAGAGCGGAAGCCCAGTGAATACACTGCTAGACTATGGCCTTAGTTTGGCTATTCTTAATTTTAACTGAAGAAACAGGTTTGTAAATATGTATTCCCCATTACCTGCATGACATATGTATTGTAGATTCGGCCTTCCCACACCAATGTTTTGTAAGAGCTTTGCTCAAATTTAGGTGCATTATCGTTCACGTCTTGTATCCAAACTGTCACTCCACAGTATGCTGAATTCAAGCCATTTTCAGCCAAAACAGCAAGATGCACTTTACTCTTGACTTCATGGTCAAGAAACTTTGGCTTATTCACTGTGAGTTCACCTGTTTTAGTTTCCAAAAAGAATTTAAAGGAAGTCAGGTTATGTACATATTTAGGACAAATAAACTGGTAAAAGTGAGGACACTTACTGTACAATAGACAAAACAATAGCTGTAGCTGTTCAATATATCCAATAAAGGAATACAAAGGAAAATATATGTATAACTAAAGGAAGAAACTACAAATGTAGATCTGAGAGAGATTTCTCACAGATGTGGGCTGCTTCATTTAACAGTTCATGCTGCTTACGGTACATGCTGCTTATGGTACAAATCCAGGATGTTCAAACTTTGTCCAATCAATGGCCACATGAGAAATTTCCTAGAAGGCATAGACTTCATTTGCACCAGATTGGGTCAGTCTGAATCATACAGCAACCCAAACTGTGCTATCCAAGGAAGCCCGTCTGAGTGCCGCTAGGTGAGCTATTATTCCACCACTAGTCAACAATGACAGCTGCTAAAATCAAGAGGAAGCACTGCATGTTGGGATATATATATATACACACTAGTCTCTACAGACAGAACCTCCAGGTTAAACCTGAAGACAGGTATAATCTGCCTTTGGAGACTCTGTGGTTACAGCTTCTGCACTGTAATTAATACTAAATTATCAAAATTCTAGATTAAATCTAAACATTTAAAAATTTCTTCAATTATTTGCATATTAATTTCAGTAAAATTTCAGAATCAGAATTTTGTAAAGAATTTTCATAATGCCAAATTCTTACCAAGAGTATCAACACAAAATTTTGAGTAGTCAAAATACTGTGGCAGTAGAACTTCCAGTAGAAGTAGAAGAACCTCCTGATTTGCCAAACTGGAATTAAGAGTCTGTTAGTAATCTGGTTCTTAATTTTTAAACCAGGAAGCAAAGTCTGTGCAAGATTCAAGTAGTTTGAGTCTAAGGTGGGTCTGAGACATAAAGGCTTTAAAAGCTAGAGAGCTTGCTTTGGTTTCAGCAATAACAGAACAGTTAACACTGCATCATTTTTCTGTACATTGGAAAAACAATATGCAATAAAAAATTGCAATTGTGTAAAAATGTGCCAATTACCTCTTAACTGGAATTTTTAACAAAAGACTTGTGTTTGGGGATTGATAACTGGAACTTTGCACACAGACTGATTCTGTGGAACTAAAGCTTTGTTTTACTTTTGGTTCCTCAACTGTCACATGATGCAAAATGATTGATGTAGGGTGTAATAAACAGCCTTTGAAATAATGTCACATTGGCACAGGTTGAATTCCTACCATGGAAGTGCCATGCAGTACAACCACAATTAATCCAAGATAAATGTGATTATTTGCACCCAACAATGTGACAAAGGATATCAAGTATACAGAAGTATTTGCTGGTGGTGATATAATTTGCTGTAAGCTTTTGACATATGTCTGAAGTTTACACTGTCATCTCTGTGTAGCTTCACATCAGTGGATGTATTTCACTGCACTAGTTAGGACGGTATCTGCAAACACCTAAAGGATTGTTCAATGAACTTTTCACTAACGTTGTCCTCTTGGTATGTGCATTGTGACAGCCCCAAACCAGTGTGGTACAGGAGTCTGGTAGAGGGCAAATATACTGGTCACTGGATGAGTAGTTTTCTGTTCCCTGAGTGACCAGAGCAGGGGCTGCACTAGAGTAATCAGGAACCTGCTAGAACCAATTAAGGCAGACAGGCTGATTAGAACAACTGCAGCCAATCAAGGCACGCTAATCAGGGCACCTGGGTTTAAAAAGGAGCTCGCTCCAGTCAGGTGGTGGGGAGCCAGAAGAGAAGAAGTGTGTGTGAGGAGCTGGGAGCAAGAGGCGCAAGGAGCTGAGAGTGAGAGGGTGTGCTGCTGGAGGACTAAGGAGTACAAGCATTATCGGACACAGGAGGAGTTGACCCAGACTGTGGGGAAGATCACTGAGGTGAGCAAATCTGCCAATAAGCGCAGGACCCACCAAGGTAGAGGAGGAACTTTGTCACAGCATGTAACATCTGACAGTGTGAGATGGAGCTGTGTGTATATATTCGGAAAATATACTCTCTAGCTCAGAAGGTGCTTACAATGTCGGTCTTGATGAAGTCTTCTGTTATGTGAATTGCCTTTTTTTTTTTTTAATATAAACATAACACTCAAAAAAACCCCATATTGAAAACAGTGGAATTTTTACTGATTCTATTCATACAAATCCCCTGTGTATACCTAGAATGTTATTGCCAAGATTTTCAAACAAGAGTGATTAATGTTAGTCTTCTAAATAGTTAGGCTAAGTGAGTGGCTTGATTTTCAAAGGTGCTGAGCATCCATTTCATTCCTGGATGGTTACTCCAAAATAAAACCATTTCAGAAGGCAATCTAGGTGGAAAACTATTGGATTTTTTTTGGAGACTATAATCCTCTAATTTACCTGGGTTCTGCCACTGGGTCTATTTTTCTTATTATAAAAGCATATTTTAATAATGTCTTATAAAAAGTTCCCAAATGTTTGTTTAATATACATTAAATAAGACAGTTGGATGTTAATAAAATAACTAATGATTAAAAACATGCTTAAGGTTTAACTAAGCTGTTGATACATCTTGTACATTGTCAGTCATAAGAAAGTAAGTTTGTGATAGACAATTGGTATTCATTTAATACACAGTAAAGGTCTTATTAAATCTCTGGGATACCATGGAGGGAAATATTTCCAGGGACTGCGCTCAGGGTGCACACAGCTACAATGGAATGGATGTGTGCAACACATGTCGAAGAACAACAGTTACGGAAATGTTAGTAATTGTTTTATTTCAAGGCCTGTTAGGATCTTTTGCAGCGTGTGGCTGCTTCCCTGCGTATTCAGGCTGAGTTCCTGCAGGAGAATACCCATGAGTTATTGGCTCTGATGCTCTCTGGTGCTGCATGCACATAGCGCCAGTATATAGGGCCAAGCTGACCCCATGCACCCTCAGTTCCTTCTTACATTCACTCAAAGAAGAACCTTAGGTATTGAAGGAGAAGAGGACCCAGGCAGTGCCAAATCGTCCTGGGATTAAGAATATTCGATTAACTGCACCAAGGCTGGCTCCTGCTCCTGCACAGGTGGAGCTGGAAGAGGCAGCACAATAGGTAGCTGATGGTGCTGAAGTGGAGGGCAGTGAGAGCCACCACAGTAACATTGGCGGTGCTGAATGCAACAGGACCAAGGAGCTTCCTGGTGGTAAGGAGGTCCCTTGCACCAAGCCTGCCACTGGCTCTGCTTCCACAGACTATGGAAGGGGAGCATCAGGGTACAGTGCTGATGGACACAAAGGTTCAGCAGCCCAACCAGCCACAGGGCTATAACTGATGTAATCCTGACAAAGTCCTGGACTAACAGAGAGATTAAGCTGGACAGGCAGAGGTGATCCATAGCTGCCTGGTATGCTGCCAGCATGCAAACAGCCAATGTCAGCATCACCCCCATTGGTACTGGACTCAGGGGATGCCCTGGAGCCAGAACCGGAGATGACGGTATAGGGTCTCCAATATACCAGTGAACTACCAAGGAACAGTTAGAGGCACTTGTGCCAGCCCATGCATCAGCACTAGCATCTCCTGAAGGAGGCAGAGGAGTCCCCACAAGACCTGGAGAGGTCTCATTTGGTCTTATGAGACCTTTTCCCCAGTGCACTTGATGGGGAACAGCTTCTCCACCTCTTCAAAGAGGCAGCTCCAGAGCATGAAACAGCAACATTCTCAGAACCTGAGTGTGATCACCAGTCTGATAGGGCCTTGGTGTTGAAGCAAGCCAAATGGTTTGGTTGAATGCTTCAGGACTAGGTCCTAGCCACCTGAGTCTGTTTTGTGAACAATCTACAAACCTCACACCACTCTTTGACCTGGGCCTTACCCAAGCAAAGCAAGCACTCCATCTGGGGATCGTTGCTGGGATCGCTCGCCCACATGATGGACAACGGTGAGCGCATCACAGGGGAATACTTAATTCAATGCAACAAACACTAAATCTAATTAACCCTTAGGGTACTACTAAACATATACAACTAGAAGACGACACTAAGGAATAGTGAGAAATTGCGAGATTAAGAGCCCTGACTCCAGCCATGGGAGGTAAGAAGGAACCGTGGGGGGCTGGGGTGGCACCACCTCATACAGTCATTAGGCGTGAGCACCACCCCTCTACAGGTACTGCTAGCAAAATTCTCTGGCTCTGGTGCGGTGGGCACACCCACACCTAAGTGAAATACAAGGCTGCATCTACTTGAAGAACAGAAGAGTTTTAAAGAGGAATAATCTTGGGCATGATTTTCCTCTCACAAGAATTTTACAAGAGTGTAACTCCACTGATGTCAATGACATTACTAATGATTACCCCAGGATAAGAGGAGGCCCTGTATTGTAGATTAACTGTAGACAAAAGGCATGTGTATATCTATGACATATAAAATGGTTTTTGTGGCAACAGGTGTTTGTTACCCTTACCTGCCTATCACCCACTTCTACTAGGTTTTGATTTAAACTAACATCAATTAATGAGAATGTTTTGGTATAAAAGCAATCCTAATGTGGAAACACGTTGTATACAATTTAATGTTTATTCAAATATCAAAAGCCTTAAACATGTCTTTAAAACAAATTTAAATAAATTAATTTACCTGTGATGGAGTGTACTGAGAAAATATCTTCACTGTCACTGAATATCTTGTATTTTATGCCTTTTTCCAGTAAATTATGATCATAAGCTTCTACAGTCAAAAGTGAGGTGCCTAGAGAAGCAATAATAGTTTTTAATAGAGTCAACTTTGCAAGATCTTATCTTATTTTATTACTTATAGATTTACTGTGATTAATAACAATGCATGCAAAGGTGCCCGTCCACCACTCTGAGTGTTTCTAACATTATTTAAAATAGCACACAACAGAAACAAACCCAGCAACAACTGCTCAACAAAACTCCACCCACATCACAACTTCATCGACAGAAACTTCCCCATCAACCCCATTGCCCCTTCAACTAACACCCTTGTTGCGCCCCGGCATCTTCTGCTGCTGGGCAAAATGATGGAGTTTGCAGCATGTCCTAATGGTCAACCATCCTTGATCCTTGCTCTCTGCACACCTTCAGTGGCTTGACGGCTAGACCTTCTTATTTCAGAGACATTATTTATGGATCTCCCTCCCTGAGGCTGTCTACAGGAATCTACCTCTGGCTGTATTCAAGGCTTGGTGTAGGTCCTTCCTACTCAAGTTTCTCCATCTTTGGTCATTTTACCCTCATCCTTTCACAAACTCTTTGGGGCAGGGGTGGGTGAAGAGAGGCTTTTATGTGGGTGTTAAACATGACTGCTATCTCTGAGGAACTGGGAAGATAATATTTAATTTTCATTTACTTATGTAGAGTAACCCAGAGTTTTGTAATGATGGACACCTTAATTCTAAATGAATACATCAATCAATCTTAAGTAGACACAATCCAAATACAACTCACAATAGCTTTTTTTGCCGTAACAGGGTGCCCAGAGATATGCAGTATGGTGTTAGCATCGAAGAAAGTAAGGGCAATCTATTGTTCATGAAAAATCTTAAATTCATCAAAAATAGTACTGATCTGACACAACACTGAAAAGGCATGGAATAAAAATGCTGTTTGCAATAAGAGCAGAAAATAAATGTGAAATGGAATATATTATCCTGATCAGAAGCATCATGCTTAACATAAACTGAGACAAAATTCAAAAAACATTTGTCAAGATTTCCAAATGGTTGCTCTTCTCAAGCCAATTATGAAGCCATTTAGCACATGACAATTGATTTTAACCAACTATCATGGATTCAGGTTACTGTGTAACTTGACCTCTTCCAAATGGCATTATAAGCATACATTATTTGACTACATTTACAACAGGAGGCATGCTGTTAATATAAAATGTCCTAGATTTTGGGTGGGACTGTGCCATCACAGTAGTATAATTTAACTTTAGTTACAAAAATCACATGCTTATAACTTGTTAATTTTTTTTTTAACCTCAGGAAATGTTATGTTAACTGGTTAGTCATTTGTTCTTAATCATGGCAACATAAGCCAAAAACACTTGTGTGGGAAATATGCATGTTGTGGCTTATGAACTTTTCTGCACTACTTAGGATACTTGTAGGACCAATCACAAAAGAAAATACAAATATGATTTGTATGTGTTGTGACAGACCCAGACCAGTGGGGTACAGGAGTCTGGTAGAGGACAAATATACTGGTCACTGGATGAGTAGTTTTCTGTTCCCTGAGTGACCAGAGCAAGGGCTGCATTAGAGTAATCAGGAACCTGCTAGAACCAATTAAGACAAGCAAGATAATTAAGACACCTGGAGCCAAATAAGAAACTGCTAGAATCAATTAGGACAGGCTAGCTAATCAGGGCACCTGAGTTTAAAAAGGACCTCACTTCAGTTTGTGGAGTGCATGTGAGGAGCTGGGAGCAAGAGGAGCTGAGAGTGAGAAAACATATTGCTGGAAGACTGAGGAGTACAAGCATTATCAGGCACCTGTGATGAGGATAAAGAAGGTGTTCGGAGGAGGCCATGGGGAATTAGCCCAGGGAGTTGTAGCGGTCGCACAGCTGTACCAGGAGGCACTCTAGACAGCTGTAAGTCCACAGGGCCATGGGCTGGAACCCAGAGTAGAGGGCGGGCGCGGGTTCCCCCCAAACCTCCCAACTCCTGATCAGACACAGGAGGAATTGACCTGGACTGTGGCTTCTACCAGAGGGGAAGGTCTCTGGGCTGTTTCCCAACCCACATGGTGAATCTGTGAGGCGAGCAAATCTGCCCATAAGCGCAGGACCCACCAAGGTAGAGGAGGAACTTTGTCAGAGTGTGTAAGGCTAAAGGAGAGAATGAGAAGTCCACTGTTTCTATAAATTAAACATAGACCCCCCTTTTTGGATCGCAGGGACAGCTGGTCCCATTTTCACAACTGTACAATTTTTATTCAATACAGCAGCCAGGGTTTACCATTGTTTATGGCATCCTTAACTGAAGGAAAAGAAAATATCCAGTGTCTGAACGACAAGTCCCTATGTCCTGTGCTCACAACATTCTCTGCCTGGTTTTTGAAAGGAGGAAGAGAAAAAAATCCCAAGAAAAAACGGCTGCATCAGTATTACCATTTGATACCTTGATTTTCAGGGTATAATAAATGGATCAATGAAATCCTGCTCTGGTTCTACCAATTTCCAGCCGAAAAGCCTTTTTTTAATGCTGTTAAAACCGTTGATAACTTTTTTGGTAAAGGGCAAAGAAATGGCATTTCTGTGGTTTCTGATGCTTTTTGGCTACACTGTCGTAGTAATATGGCTTGCATTTAAATAATGAAATGTTGTAATTTCCATACAGTTCATTTTCACTTCAGATAGTGCCTTTTGGTACACCTCTACCTCACTATAACGCGGTTGTGGGGACCCAAAAATCCCTACCATGTTATAGCTGAAACCCTGTTATGTTGGGGTAGGGGCAGCAGGGCTCCGGTGATGATGTAAAGAGCTCCGGGCTCCAGCCACCGCAGGAAGCCCAGGCCCTTTAAATTACTGGTGAGTCCCGCTGCCGCCAGGGCTGGCTCCAGGCACCAGCATTCCAAGCAGGTGCTTGGGGCGGCAATCTGCAAGGGGCAGCAGTCTGTGTTTCTGCCCGCAAACAGTGCGCTGAATTGCCACCGTGGACGGAGCGGGCAGTCCGTGTGCCATTAGGGCGGCATGCGCGTTTCCGCGGCGGCGGCAATTCGGTGGCAACTTCTGTCTTCAGCTGGAAGACAGAAGCTGTGCCACCGCGGACAGCTGGACATAGAAGCTGCTGCCGAATTGCCGCTGCCACAGAAACACGCGTGCAGCCCTAACGGCACACAGAATGCCCCCTCCCCCCCCGTTCAGGGTGGCAATTTCGCCTGCTGCTTGGGGCGGCAAACACAGTAGAGCTGGCCCTGGCTGCCGCAGCTCCGGGGTAGCAGTGGCAGGGCTCCAGTGAGATTTAAAGAGCCCGGGGCTCCCCACAGCAGCCAGAGCCCTGGATCCTTTAAAGCACTGCCCGAGCCCCGCTGCCACAGCCCTGGGGTAGTGACGGCAGGGCTCTGGCGGTGATTTAAAGAGATCCAGGCTCCAGCCACTGTGGGGAGCCCAGGCCCTTTAAATCGCCGGCGAGCCCTGCTGCCGCAGCCCCAGGACAGCAGCAGCAGGGCTCCAGCGAGATTTAAAGGGCCTGGGGCTCCCCGCAGCAGCTGGAGCCCCAGACCCTTTAAGGCACCTCCCAAGCCCAGCTGTTACCATGCTATGTGCGAACCCGTGTTATATCGGGACGTTATAGTGGGGCAGAGATGTATCTTAAATTGATGAGGCCAAATCCTGAAGTCCCTAATGAGGTAAAACTAGATGTACAGCAAAAACAGTCTCTATCTCAAAGAGCTATAATCCTAAACTTACTTGATTCTGTCCACTGTGTGTAGGTACTGCCTCAAATAAGGGACACAATATCCAACACTGTCTGAAACTTCCAAACCAGTCAAGCATAACAGGCAAAGCAAGGTTGCAGCAAGTGCCTTAACTTAGAATTTCCCTGCTTTGTCTGTTAAATCAGAAGCATCCTAACATTATGTTAAAATACCTCAACCTGCATTAAACAACCAAGTACCTTAAATGCACTAAAATGTTATTGTTTGTATAGTATGTGTGCTTTTTCTAAAGAATAGGAGGAAAAACAGACATAAAAACCCTGGGTCATATTCTGGCTTGAGAGACACATGCACAACTCGGAACTGATCCACTGCTACAGTCCAAGTCACTTTGGGAGACCTGTGTTTATCCATGAAACAAGAACATGTCTCCATATTATTTTCTTCCCTTTCTCCTCTCTTTTGTAATCTAGACATTGGAACCAGGGATGTCCCTTTTCCCTTTGACCCGTGTCTGACCCTTGCCTTTGTGTTGGAGGATAGACTTCTTGGGTGGATAATAAAGAAAAGGCTCATGGAGCACAGAGAATAAAAGAGAGGTAAATAAATTTCCAGCCCAGATACTTTATATTCATTTAAAAATAAATAAAACAATCCTGCAGAACTAGCAGCTGTGACTGTTTTATTGGTGAATCTGACACCCAGAGAGCTCTATACAAACTATAATTCAACTGGAGGCAGACATGGTGAATAATGAAAAGGTTTTTTGCACTTTACAAAGAGCATTGACTTGATTATTTATTTATTAGTTGACTTCTAAAAGTGCCTGTTGCAATGCAGTATATAACATATTTAATACAGTGCAAAACTAAACTTGGGGAATAACATGAAGGTTTCCAAACTTGGGGCCAAACGTTTCAGTTGAAGAAATCCTGAGATTCTTACGTAAGTAGGAGTCTGTCTGCGTAACTACTGAGTAAAAACTGAGCAAGGATATCAGGTTTTGGCCTTCATTGTTGATATTGCTTTGATTCTTGTCTGACTACAGTGAAGCTTGTATTAAGCAAAATGTTATTTGTTAATCCTGATTACATTAATATTGATTTTTATAATGTATATACTTCCATGGGACTGGGTGGGAGAGTATTATTCATATGGAGTAAGGGTTCCAGAATCAGAACTGTAGCTAGCAAACTGAATCCTTTAGAGGGTTTTCTGACAAATAAAATGAAATTAGTATGTTTTTGTATTATTTGAAATCACATAAAAGAATTAGAAGAGAAACAGAACTACTATTTGTGGAACATCTCATAAAAGAATGCATAAAATAACTTGCTCTTCTATACCCTATAGTTTTCTTACTATACACAGTAAGCTTTCAAGCTGAAATCTTCTGATTTATCCTGAAGCTTCCTTAAACTTCCTTTAATCAAAATAATTTAAATGTACTGCTATTTATGTTTGCAATATATTTAGTGGGTGGCCATCAGACTATGGTATTTTCTTACCACAATTCCTTGGGGGATTTCAGTAATTTCAGGCTGGGTTGCCTAACCTGTCCCATTACTATATCTGTAATTAGGCACATGCAGAATCACAAAAGCTTATCCATTGCTGAAAGGATATTTTGATTTTCTTTCTTTAAATGTATACAAGTTAAACAAACAATGCAGTACCAACAATAACACAAAAAATTGAGATCCCCACAGGCACTCTTCTACAACCATATGGAAAAACCTGATTAACTAGGCTCCTGCAATTTACCCTGAAGATTATCAGGCCTTGATATCCAATGAAGAAAAGTGCTATGTTAGAGCTATTTATTTATTTATTTATTTATTACTGGAACAAAGAAGCCGCAAATCAAGAGTCTAGGACCCTCTACTTAGAACACCTTGCCCCCACTACTCCTAAATGTATAATTCTAGGGACAGTCAGTTAAATGTTGCAGCTGAATTCACAACTGTTAGGTTAAAGCATGGAAGAAGAGGTGGGGCCAGATAAAAACAAACAAAACCAAAAAACCCTAGACTCCAGGAAATGAGAATCACATCTTCCTACAGCAATGGTGAGACAGAGGACAGTGTTTCCACCCATGGGGACAGGGATAGTATTAATTCTTGTCCAGTGCTCTGCAGGTACACTCCCAGTGGAAAGTCTTATGGGCTACTCTGACCAGTTTACAGCAACTCCCAGCAGGTCAAAATTGTGACTTCACTGAACTAACTCAAACTTTTCCCCCAACAACTTTATTCCACTACAGCCTAAAAGAAACAATGGTGACACAGACTGCAGTAAATCTGGCCTTTATCTATAGCGGGCATTTAACAGTGTGGGCTTCCATCTACTGCTTGCACCTTGTACAAGTCTACCAATTTCACAATGTCTTGTTAAGTAAAAGAATGTATTACAGCCTCTGTGCATTCTCCGCCTACTTCTACACATTCTTTTAGCAAGTCTGAAACTGTGAGGAAAGTGTTGGAAAATCTCTGAATGCAGTTACAATACACCAGGGATTTCGCTAAAGGCAAAAATCATACATCACAACAGGCATTTGTGGATTTCTCATCTTATCTGAGCTTTCACTGCATTCATTTAAGTGAACTATTAGTGACATATTATGTAATCAGTCTTGTTTGGATACACACACACACACACACACACATCTGCACAAGCACAGAGACAGACAGATAAATTCTGCCTTTATTCCAAGGAGATGCATGTTGGCAAGGAAAACTGACGAGGATAAAAATTGTGCATCCATCATTACAGCCACTTTGCAGATACAGAGCAGAGATGCTCAAGGGTTGTCCAGGGTGAGGAAACATTTTCTTTCTTTAAAAAGGAGCATCCTGCCTAACATGACTGGCATTCTGTTGTATGTGTGCAGGGGCCAGAAATCCGACTATGCCTCTGAGACAGCCTCATATTCCCCTTTGGTCCCTAGTGCACTGGGCAGGGAGAAGTTTTTTTTCCTTAACGTACTGTTTGCATATAGTCCAATTCCAATTTTACCCTGTTGCTGCATGTTATTGAAAAAGGCTCCCTACACACTTCATCCTCAATAGTGCCCAACAGGTTAGGACTTTGGCCACTGACAGCCACAAGTTAGAGAGTCTGATACCCACCTGCTTCACTGTTTTCAGGCACAGTTACTGCATACAAACTATGGCTGAATGACATGACCTCCTCTTGTTCCCTTGTGGAAATGGCCAATACAGCTGTGGCTGTCCTAGCTGGAACACCTTGATCTGAAGCCAATACCAACAGGCAGGAACTGAAACCGTCAGAAGGCAATGGCTCTTGAAGATAAATCTCTCCTGTATTAATGTCAATACAAAACATAGTTCCAGGTACTGCAAAATTAAAAACCACTGCACCATTTGGCCCCAGATCCAAGTCCGCAGCTCTCACAGTGGCTATTGTCTGATTCACAGAGGTTTCAGGAGGCACATAAACTTGGAAAGGGTTCTGTAGAAAAACTGGACTATTGTCATTGGCATCATCAATGTGCACCATAATGCTAACTGTAGTACTTCTTGGGCCTTGGATGCTACAGTCACTTGCCACTGCTCTAAATGCATACTGAGATTTAGTCTCCCGGTCTAGTGCTTTTGTAGTAACTATTGCTCCTGTTGTACTGTTAACAGTAAATGCTCCAAGGGTGTCATCAATGAGCGAATATATGACCTCACCATTCAGGCCACCATCTTCATCTGAAGCAAAGAGCTCAAGAACTAGTGATCCTTCCTCAACGTCTTCTCTCACAGAGGTCTGATAGGTCTTCTTGGCAAATATAGGGCTGTTGTCATTTTCATCCAGGACTGTAACCTGTAGCTGTGTTGTGGAGCTTCTTGGTGGGCTGCCCAGGTCATGACATTCAATAATAAGGGTAAAGTTGCTGGCATCCTCCCTGTCTAAACTACGAGTGGCCAAGAGTTCTCCTGAAGTATCATTTAGAGTGAAGTATTCTCCAATATTTCCACCTTTAAAATACAATAAAAATAAAACTATCACAAACAATTCTAATTTGAAAAAACCCGTTGCTAGTACCATTATGTTAATTGTAATAACATGATCCTATTGCCAGTACAGCTGGTGCACTCATGTGCCTCTGGCATATTTTCCTCCTTTTATAAAAATTAAAACCTGCATTTCATTTAAATCAGTGGGTGGCAGTGACAGTAAATCCAGAATGTCATATCCTTTTACAGAACAGCTATTTTGCCAGATGCATGTCTTTTTTCCTAAATCAACACACCTTATAAAATCTAGTGCAACTGTACTGCTGCACAAAGTGAACTCTTCCCAACCTTGGCTACAAATTCCAGAAACCCATAAAGCATTGCTGACAACAAATGTGGCTATTTGCCTCTTGCTTTCATCTACAAACCTGTCTCTTAGAAAAGAACTGTAATGAGGTCTTTTCCACTTTTTTCATTTTTAAAGCTACTATTAAATATTTGGAGCAATGGATTTTAGAAAGAGTTATAATGTTTTTTTTTTAAGTGACCAGAATAAGTATATTTCAACAGATCAAGATAATTTTCAAATGAAAAGCATAAAAATCGAAGATGACTCTATAGCCCTTTATCCCTGCTTTACTCCAACTATGTAGAATCAGCAATTATCAGTGCTGCCAACAATTTATTTTTGTAATACCGCAGAGGGTCCCAAATCAAAGTAAACAGTGTCTTGCCATTTTTGGGGTGACGGTAGTACAGGAAGGTTTTGAGAGTTGGGCAGGGACTGTGTTAGAGTTTCTTGGCATGGTGCACTTGGGGATGGTTTGGCAACTTGGAAGACCAGTTGGAGGCTTTTATCATTGGTGGTTGAAAGAAACTTTCATCACCTGGAAGGTGGACTTGGTATCTATCCACACCTACTTTTAAAGTGAAAGGAGGATTGGGTTGGGGGCCCTTATATGGGGGGCTGAAGAGAGAATCATAAAAAGACTGAAAAGGCATTTGTTTTGTTTTAGATTAACTGTTACTTACAGTCACTGTAGTTCTTTGTGATGTGATGCAGGCGTGCATCCCACTGAGGTATGTGTGCGCCCAGAGCACCGGAGCCCAGAGAATTTTGCCTAGCAGTTCCCATAAAGAGGTGGTGCTCATGTCTTGTGGCCACAGCCTCTCCCATGACTATATAAGGAGATGCCTCCCTGACCTCACTCAGTTCCTTCACACCTAATGCCAAGAGACTAGCTTCCAATGCAGAGGGAATGGAGGATGGGTCATGGAATACACATTAGCTTCACATCTCAAAGAACCACAGTTACCATGCTCTTTCTTCTTCCTTCAGTATATGCAGTCATGTATACCACTTAGGTGACTCACAAGCAGAACCTGAGTTCTGAGTCTACTTAAGGACTGCCTTCCCAAAGTCTGCATATGCTTTGGATGCCATGATAATGGCATAATGGTTCATAAATGTACATATGAACAACCATATAGCAGCCCTGAAATTATACAATATTGCGATGTCACTGAAGAATGCTATTGAATTAGCTTGCACTCTCATGAAATGAACTCACACCCAGAGGGGGGCGTAGCTGAAGCTGTGTCACATACGGTTTTGATGCAGGAAGTTATCCACTTAGAAAGCGTCTCTGGGGAGATTGTTTGCCCTTCATACAGTCTGCATATGACACAAACAGATGAGATATAGTCCTGTCCAAATAAAAGACCGGACATTGTCTGATGTCCAATGTGTGAAGACACTGCTCCTCCAGAGATGAATTGGCTTAGGAAAAACCTCAGATAAATATATCACTTGGTTTAAATGAAATTGAGAGAAATTAGACTCAAATGTTGGTGTCTTTGGAGAACTGTGTGTAAGGAGACTCTGCCATCAAAGCCTGAAACTCACTCTCCTTGTAGATGTTATCACCACAAGGAATGTAGGTTTTTGAGGAGAGGAACAAGATCCCAGTGGCTTGAACGGAGGTCAATTAAGAAGGCTTTAGGATCCTACGGTTGATAGGAAGGGCTACTTCTCCCAGGAGCAAAAGGCTGAAGGATATCCAATAACTCTGCCTGACTGCCCAGGGAGGCAGCCATATGTTTCAAAAGGTCTGGAGAGTGCTTGAAATCTTCAGGTGTTGGAGGACAGGAAGAGCCAGACACTGCTGAATCATCTGGGGATGAAGAAGAGTTGGTTAACTGTGCCAATGCTGGCTCCCATTCTTGGATCGGTGGAGCTGGAAGGAGTAGCTCTATGAAGGCTGCATGGGGAAGCCTCACTGGTGCCTGATCCTGTGGGTCTACAGCTGCCACCACCAATCTGCCTCGCGATCTCTCCTTAGAGCGAGCTGAGAAGTGTGACCTCCCCAACCAAGGAACATCCCACAGATTCCACAGAAGATGCTAAGCATAAGGATAGGGTATCGATGGCCATTAGCATTGGGCCAAGGGCCCCTGTCCTGACTGTGAGACAAGTGCCAATTCTTGTGCCCATACTGCTCCATAAAGAGTCCCCGATATGAGACAGGAGATAGAAAGCAGGAGGAGGAAGATCCTGACCAATGCCGAGGAGTATCAAGTTTCTGGGGATAAAGGTGGAGACATACCTGAGGAAGTGATTAACTGGTTTGACTCATCCATCATCCTAAACAAGGCAGGGACCACTGCTGATGCTGGAAGCTATACTGCTGGCACCAAGTATGCTGCTACTGAAGTGTTATCAACCCTGAAATCAGCAGCAATAGTGAAGCAGCTGATGGTGCTGAAGTGGAGGGCTGTGAAAGCCACCATGGTCACATCTGCCATGCCAAATGCAACTGTGCCAAGAAGTTTTCCAATGCCAAGGAGGCCCCGTGCTTAAGCCCGGTACTAGACATGCTTCCACAGACTGTGGAAGGGGAACATCGGTGTGAAGTACCAATTAGCCCAAGAGTCAGTATCCCATCCAGCCAACAGGGCTGTAAATGACGTAGCTATGACAAAATCCTGGATGAAATGAGAGGTTGGGATGGTAAGGCAGAGGTAGTCCAGATCTGCCTGCTATACTGCCAACATGCAAACAGTTGATGCCTTGTCAATACTGGACTCAACAGATGCCCCAGGGTCAGAACTGCAGTTGCTGATACAGTGTCTCTGACCTCCCTACATGGTACTCCGGGGAGTGGTTAGAGACATTCCACATGCTGACACTTACCCATGCCAGTCTATGCTCTTCCTGGGATTCCCAGGAGTACTGGAGTGGTCTTGATATAGTCTTAGGTAACGTTTTCCTTGGCGCTCTCCACGGGGATCTTCTCCTCCATTCAGAGAAGGGCTGGCTCCAGAGCACAAAATGCCAGCACTCTCAGAACCCGAAGGTTACCTATGATCCGATGAGAGTCTTGGTGGCAAAGCAGCCACATGGCTTGTTTGGACGGATGCTGCTTCAGGCGAAGGTCCCTATCCACCTGAGTCATTTTCGTGAACAATCGACAGATCGAACACCACTCCTTGAGTGAGACCTCACTCAAGCACAGCAAATACCTTGTGGGGTATCATTATTGGGATCATTCCCTCACATGACAGACAATGTTTAAACCCTGGTGATGGCATCATAGGGGTATTTAACTAAATACAACTAACACTAAATCTAACACTACAGGTACTAACTATATAAAACTCGAACAAGACACTAAAATAGTGAAAGGTTGTGAGGTTAAGACCACAAAGAGCTCTAACTCCAGCCATGGAGTGTAAGAATAAATTGATGGGGGTTGGAGAGGTGCCGCCTCATATAGATGGGGAGGGGCTAAGACCACAAGGCACAAGCATGGCCCTTCTCCAGTCACTGGAGAAGACCACAAGGCACTGGGCATGCACACACCTAAGTGGACTACATGGCTGCATCTGCTCAAAGAAGAACCTAGCATTTCCCAAATGTGAGATTGGCAGGCTTTAATGACCCATGGAGGGGATGAAATGGGGTGCAATTGGTTTCATTTTCCTGAAAGTGGGTTCAGTTTTCAAAACTGTTGATCTAGTTCATCCCCTGCCAGTGCAGGATTTTTTCTTGCTGTATATTCTTGCAGTGCTTTGTCCAGTCTAGTTTTAAATGTCCCAAGCATTTGAGCTTTCATCTCTTCCCTTAGGTCACTGTCCTCACCCAAAAGAGCTTTTGCAACATTACAAATTTCATCCCATATATAACACCCTGGAAAAATGTCTCCTTCTCCTTGATGATTGTATTCTTCATGCACTTACTGATACTTACCATGCCCTCTCTTCGTCAGCAAGCTATATTTAGGTCTTTTAATCTTTTTCTTATTTTCACCCCTCCAGATTATTTTTGTTCCTCTCTTCTGTACACTCCCAAATCTGATTGCTAGCCTGAGAGGTTGGGTTGGAAGTGTGTGCCAGTGGAGGAGGTGGAAGGTTTTTTCTGTTTAAAGGAAGTCTTAGGACTCCCCATTGCACTAGCTGAAATCTAGCTGGACTGGCTGAGATCAGAACTATTTTAAAACCTGAAACTCCTGTTTAACTATTTTCTGACAACTTTTTTTTGGTATTAGTAATATATAAAATAAAGACCATACTTACCAATTATTTGATATCGTAAAGTTCCATTATTGCCAGCATCTATATCTACAGCTAGTGTAGTGTGCAATATTACAGGCTCTTGATTCTCCAGAATTTGAATCTCAGAGACAGGAAGGAGAAATTTAGGAGTATTGTCATTTTCATCCAGTACTTTGCAGATAACTGTTGCTGTGCTGGATAAAGAAGGGGTTCCACTGTCTCGAACCAGGACTGAGATGAAACACAAAGAAAGAAAGCTTATATTAGTGATGTTAGTGTAATGATGACTCTTCATCAGCAATATCAAAATATTAGAGTCCATGTGCTATACAGAAAATAAGAGTACATGTGCTAACACAGCTGGTTTCTGTTCCTGAACATCATGCTACACCTATCTGAATAAGTCATATGAAATTGAGAAAAGATAACACTGATGATAAGTGATCCCACACTCTCCACATTCCATTTTACAGTACAAACATCTCATACAGTTACCTTTTATACTGAGAATCTCTTGGGTCTCTCTGTCGAGTGAGGCAGTTGTCATCACCTCTCCAGTATCGGAGTTTATCTGGAAAATCTCAAACCCATTTCCTGGTAAGATTTCATACTGAAGCAGGGAATTTATTCCTTAAAAACAGAAAGGAAAATCCAGTAAAATACAAAAGTTCCAGTTGAAAAACCCACTCTCTGGACACTGCTTTATGCTTTTTTTCTGTGATCTTTAGTCTGTGGATGAAATTAATGGAATAGCATTGCGTTTGCAGAAAACTTATACAAAATGAGCTGGGCACTTCACAGAATCAACGAAAACACATGGTCCCTGCTCTGATGAATCTATAATCTAGTTTTAGTGTGACATGAATAGTGTAGGTAATGTAGTAGAGAAGCACTGGAGTTAAGGAAAAAGGAGGACAAGAGCAACAAGATCATGCAGTAACTGAGTCTTGGCAAATACACATTTTAGCAGCTCAATAAAGTGTTTGCTCTTAAAATTATTAGTGATTCACTTCTCATGTGAATCTCAGAAGCAGTGTGCCTAAAGGAACCTGTTCAGGAACCCATGATAACTTCAAGAGACAGGCATCGGTATCTTTACTTCAGTTGATCTTGCCAGGGAGAAATCTCCAAGATGAAATATTTGGTTTTGAAGAGCCTTCTGGGATTCCCAAAAGTGACTGTTTAACATTTTCCCCTCCAATATAAGTTCCTATATAAATGCAAAGAATCCTCCAGCAAGTGACCCACGCCCCACACTGCAGAGGAAGGCGAAAAATTCCCAGGGCCTCTGCCTATCTGCCCTGGAGAAAAATTTCTTCTTGATCCCAAATATGATGATCAGTTAAACCCTGAGCATGTGGGCAAGACTCACCAGCCAGACACCCAGGAAATAATTCTCTGTAGTAATTCAGATCCCACCCCATCTAACATCCCATCACAGGCCATTGGGCATATTTACCGGTAATAGTCAAGATCAATTACTTGCCAAAATTAGGCTATCCCATCATACCATCCCCTTCCTAAACTTATCAAGCTTAGTCTTGAATCCGGATAAGTCTTTTGCCCCCACTGCTCCCTTTGGAAGGCTGTCCCAGATCTTCACTCCTCTGATGGTTAGAAACCTTCATCTAATTTCAAGTCTAAACTTCCAGATGGCCAGTCTATATCCATCTGTTCTTGGGTCCACATTAGTATTGAGTTTAAATAATTCCTTTCCCTCACTGGTATTTATTCCTCTGATATATTTATAGAGAGCAATCATATCTCCCCTCAGCCTTCTTTTGGTTAGGCTAAACAAGCCAAGCTCTTTGAGTATCTTTCATAAGACAGGTTTTCCATTCCTTGGCTCATCCTAGTAGTCCTTCTTTGTACCTGTTCCAGTTTGAATTCATCTTTCTTAAACATTGGAGACCAGAACTGCACACAGTATTCCAGATGAAATATTGGAAATACTTTGCCTGATGCATCCCAAGAGTGCATTAGCTTTTTTCACAGTCATATCACATTGGCGGGCGCATAGTCATCCTGTGACCAACCAAAACTCCAAGGTCCTTCTCCTCTGTTACTTCCAACTGATGAGTCCGTAGTTTATAACAAAAATTCTTGTTATTAATCCCTAAATGCATGACCTTGCACTTTTCACTTATTAATTTCTCTTTACTTTATCCGTTTCAGGTTCCGATTTACTTGGTAGGATATTCCCGGTCTTCTCTGTATGGCAATACCTCCCTTCTGGTCAGCGCAACTTTTTACATTCCCATCTTGTGCCAAATCATCATAAAAAGTTATAGAGTTGGGTCCCAAACTGACCCTGGGACATCCACAGTAACCTCCCTCCGCCTGGACAGTGTACTTTCAGTGACGTGTGATCCCCTAGTTCCTTATCCATCTTTCTTATTCATATTGAGTCCTCATT
This sequence comes from Chelonoidis abingdonii, assembly GCF_003597395.2. Taxonomy (NCBI): domain Eukaryota; kingdom Metazoa; phylum Chordata; order Testudines; family Testudinidae; genus Chelonoidis; species Chelonoidis abingdonii. The sequence goes on from NC_133773.1 coordinate 62,773,465, forward strand.
CATATTATAATTCCCTGCTGGACCATAGAGCCTAGTGAAATAGGTAAATGATGCATGCGTTCCTTTTGCTAAAAATCTGATACGGTCTTCAAGGGTGAGATTCGATGTTTAGCACACTATCTGACAACCAATCTGTGATTTTGTCACATAACCATGACCTCAATATCTCATTCCTTCTCCTTCCATTTTTCCCTTGATACTAGATTCAAACGACAGGCTGTAGTCCGGATCACTTTTGCCTTCTTAAATGGGTAGTACAGATTCATTAAATATTGATTAATGGCTGCTTCATGTGCCAGTTCCTTATGTTCTGGATGAAGATATTGGCCTGTGATTTAGTCCCATTAAGATATTTGAGTTTGTTCTACTTGGATTTGATATCTCACTATCTCATTCCCATTTGTCTGCCAATATCCCTAAGCTCCATTAGCTCATTAAAGCTGAGAGTATTGTTTAGATATTGGCCATACCTAGTACACTGGTCTACATTTTTGAGAGTCGTCTGCTTCGAAGAAATGTGGTATTTATTATTGATGTGCTGATTCAAATGACAATTAAATAACTGATTGGCTAGTTCTTAAGATATTAAGTTCATTTTATGTCTATGTTGTGTGTAGTAAAGGTTTTAATCAATTGTAAACCAGCTTTCATGTGTTTGTGTTTACATGATATATTTACCTGTCCGTTTTTACTTTAAAATCAGCAAAAGGTTATATAAATAAAATTATTTGAAACAAAGGCAAAAATTATTATTACATGTTATCCTATCAGTGTCACTCGGCGGCTGTCTTGTTGTTTTTATTTAAATGGAGCATCTCTTGTCACTGTCAGCATAGTCGCAAACATTTGTCCATTGCCCTGTAGCGTTCTCCATTGTTTGCCTGTCAGGTGAATCGCCTGCTCGTGCTCCACGTCGGTTCTGTGAAAAAACTCAGTGTGTCAAAATGTATCTTTAGTGATGTTGCACAGGCTTGTGCCTGAGGTTTCCACACAACCTGTGTGTCTGCCTTGTTGTTTCGAAATATTGCCACTAACTGGATAGTGCTTTCCATGCCGTTTTTCCTTGCCACGCAGTGCATGGTCAATGCTCCATCTTGAAGAAGTTCACGAATCTGAGGACCAACAAAGCACCTTCCTTTATTTCGTCACTTACCTTGGAATTTTCCACGACGTATTGACTGTGTGTTTTGTCAATGGCCTTACAAAGTTCTTATCAGACCCAGTGATGTGTAAGGGTGGTAACAAAATCTTCCTTGTTCAACAAGTGGTGATGCTGAACATTTCCTCCAGCTCCAATGCTGTCGGAGTGGCCATCTTTTTGATGTAGTGGGATACTTTTCTCTCTAATGAATATAGCTGTCGAACTGATGCATGCTATCCCATCGCAGAAAGACAGCGTACTTGTGTGTAATCCAGTCGCACCGGAGAAGAGCACACCTCAATCCGCCACAAACTGCACTGTTGGTCATAGTTATTGCACCTCAAAGTTTTCATTTTCATAGGTTTCCTTCATTGGACTGCAGACACTGATGAGGCAAACATGCCATTATGCAGCAAAAGCTTTAAGCTCGTCGTTATGTGATCAATGAACAGTCTCCATCATCTGATCGTGATGTTAGGCGTGCCATCACACCAGTCGATTTGTTTCATACAGATCACTTCCATGAAGACGAATGGACAGTCCTTTTGACAGTACGGAATGAATCTACTCACTGAGCGATTCATGCTGTTGTTGGAGGCAGCAGCTAGACTAGAGCCAATCAACAATTTTAAGCATCATTTTCATTCTCAGTGACCCAGAATTAGTAAAGTTTGACTACATTTATTTCAGAAGCATTTTGGCTGTAGAGCAGTGTTATCTTTAACCTCCACTCCATCCTCAGTGTTTAGCGGTCACACTTCTTCTTTCTTTATTTTCTTTTTATTTATACAGCTATAGAACCTTTTATTATTGGTTTTAATTCCCTTTGCAAGGTCCAACTCTACATGGCTTTTGGCCTTTCTCACTTTATCCCTATATGTTCTAACCTCCGTAAGGTAGCTTTCCTTGTTGATCCCTCCTATCTTCCACTCCTTGTAGGCTTTCTGCTTTTTCTTAATCACCTCTCTGCGATGCTTACTCATCCAGCTTGGTCAACAACTCCTGCCTATGATTTTTTTCCCCATTCTTGGGATGCAGGCTTGATGACTTGAAGTAATTCCAGGTCTCCTCCACCTTTAGATCCACAAGTTCTTCAGTCCAATCCACTTCCCTAAGTAATTTCCTAATTTTTTTTTAAAGTTAGTCCTTTTGAAATCAAAAACCTTAGTCTCAGATCTATTTTTGTTTATCCTTCCATTTAGTATGAACTGAATTAGCTCATGATTGCTCGAACAAAGGTTGTCCCCTACAACTATTTTTTCTATGAGGTTTTCACTACTCACCAAAACCAAATGTAAAATGGCATCCTCTCTTGTTGGTTCTGCATCTACTTGGTGAAGGAATCCATCAGCTATCACATCCAGGAAAATCCGAGCCCTATTATTATTACTAGCACTTGTCCACAAGTCTATATCTGGGAAGTTCATCTCCCATGATCACACAATTTCCATTAGTATTTACTTCATTAAAAACATTAAAGAGGTCTCTATCCATATCCAAATCAGACCCTGGTGGTCTATAGCACACCTCAAGCACTATCCCAGGCGAGGCTCTAGTAGCTTTCTTCCCAAATGTGATTTCTGCCCAGACAGACTCTTATCCATTCCATTCTTATTTCTTTACAGTACATTAATATACAATGTTACTCCACCACCTTTGCCTTTATTTCTGTCTTTCCTAAACAGCACATACCTGTACTCCAGGCATGACTACTATTCCACCATGTTTCTGTTATTCTTATAATATCTGTTTTCACTTCCTGCACCAGTAACTCTAGTTCCTCCATTTTGTTACCTAGGCTCCTCGCATTGGTGTACAAACATCTTAATTTTTGCTGTTTGACTTCATTCACATTCTTTACCTGATTAGGCACTGACATTCTACCGCTAGTATCACCTATTAGACAGTTATCTTCACTACCCTTCCTCCTTATGTCCATTCTCCTACCCACAACTGTATCCCTTCTTACTTCGTTTTCTTCCCTCTCAATGTTAAAATCCAGCATAGAGATTACCTGGACATCTCCCAACCAATTCCCCCAAATTCGTAGTATAAAGCTTTCTTAATCAGTTGTGCCAGCCTCCATCCTAGAAGTCTATTTCCCTCTCTACTCAGGTGAAGTCCATCCCGAGAGAACAGTCCTTTGTCCATGAATGCCTCTCACTGGCCATACATCCCAACGTCCTCCTTATAGCACCACTGCCTGAGCCACCTGTTGAAACCGTAATCTTGTCACACCTTTGTTGCCCTTCTCCAGGAACAGGCAGAATCCCACTGAAGATCACCTGAGCCTCGATTTCCTTAAGCATCTTCCCCAGACTGGCATAGTCTCCCTTGATACGTTCCAGTGAGAATCTAGCCGCATCATTTGTTCCCATATGAAGGACAATCAGTGGATTCTTTTCCGCTCCCATTAGGATCCTCTTCAGCCTCAGGTCCACATCCCATATCTTAGCACCCGGCAGACACCCTTTTGTTCTCTGGGAAGTCTTTAAACCATGATTTGAGAACTTCAGTAGCTCAGACATAGGTTAGGGGTTTATTACAGGAGTGGGTGGATGAGATTCTGTGGCCTGCATTCTGCAGGAGGTCAGACTAGATGATCATAATTCTCCCTTCTGACCTTAAAGTCTACGAGTCTATGAGTTTACAAGTACGAAGTCCATACTATATTCCTAATTAGTCCTTTGAACACCCTGATTGCTATTTAATGAGCTCATTATAACTTTGTCCTGTGTAATTCCTGATTATACATGCAGACATATCGCTTGGTGTATAGTATGGGATCACTACCATGTCTGGGTGTCTCTGGAACAGAGGTGGGCAAACTTTTTGGCCCAAGGGCCACATTGGGGAATAGAAATTGTATGGCGGGGCATGAATGCTCACAAAATTGGGGTTGGGATGCAGGAGGGGGTGTGGGCTCTGGGGATGAGGAGTTTGGAGTGTAGGAAGGTGCTAGGACTGAGGGGTTCGGCGGGTGGGAGGGGAATAAGGGCTGGGACAGGGGTGAAGGAAGGGCTGCAGGTTCCAGCTGGGGGTGCGGTCTCCAGAGTGTGGGTGGGGCTGGGGATGAGAGGTTTGGGGTGCAAGAAGGTGCTCAGGGCTGGGATTGAGGGGTTTGGAGAGACTCAGTGGGATCAGGGCTGGGGCAGGGGCATGGGGAGAGGCTCAGGGGTGCAGGTTCCAAGTGATGCTTACCTCAAGTGGCTCCCAGAAGAATTGGAATGTCCCTTCTCCAGCTCCTTCACAGAGTCATGGCCATGTGGCTCTGCATGCTGCCCCATCTGCAGCCACCACCTCTGCAGCTCCCATTGGAGTGCATAGGAGCCGGAGCAGGGCCATGCCACAGCTTTCAGAAGCTGCGTGGTGCAGTCCCCGACCCTTGCCCTGGCTGGAGTGGGGCCAAGCCACATGGTGTAGCTTGGGGCTGGTTTAAAACAGCTCATGGGCCGCATCCAGTCCACAGGCTGTAGTTTCCCCACCCCTACTCTGAAGAATAAGGAAATTAGCAAAGGTAGACTCTTTTTATATTTCTTTTCAAAGCTGCCTGCCTCCTGTGTAGATGGATAAATCTGATTCCACACTCCTATCAATTACGGATTCAAAATAATTTCTCCCATTTTTCTTGTGGTTTCAATGCTCTCCAGAGGAAAGTATAACATAATTCCCATAATTGGTTATAGAGTAAGATCATTCACACTACTAACTTTAATGAAATTAATCCTGTATTATACATGAAGGGCAACTTGCATTCATCTTGTACTATTGTGCAAGTATAATTCCAGCTTTGCACAAGTTCCATTCGATCATTTTTCTGTGTTTTTTTTTAAACTAACAACAGACTATTAGTAGTTTAGGTACAGTTAATGCAGCTGGAAAAGGTTGGAGTTCTTAGCAAATTCTGAAGCTATTTAGGCTCAAACATCCTGGACTTGATTCTGTTCTCACATACACCATGGAAATCAGGATAAACTCCATTTAGGGTGACCAGATGTCCTGATTTTTATAGGGACAGTCCCGATTTTTGGATCTTTTTCTTATATAGGCTCCTATTACCTCCACCCTTGTCCCAATTTTTCACACTTGCTGTCTGGTCACCCTAAGTCCATTAGAGTTGGAGTTGTATTCATGTAAACTCAGTGTGAGAGGAGAAAAAAAGTCTTGTCAACCCAGGCCTTGTTTTTCTTTAATTTAGCCTTGGTGAAATAGATTCATACACCTTAATGATTATTTGTCATTTGATTAAGGGACTAACTACTGTAAATGGACTTGCTTCTTATTAATTCGAAGGGATAACATGTTCATTCAAAAAACAAGTAAAGTTGTGTAGGAGAAAGAGGATACATTAAATATGCTCTTAAATCTTTCTAGATAAGAGAAAAACCGTGTAATGGAAAAGACAACCCTGGAGTAACCTCATGCAAAATAAAAGGTCAATAACCCACTGCAGCCCTTCCCCATGCAAAGTATATTTTACCTAAATATAAAAGCATCACTGCAGCTCTAGCTGTGTAGAAAATGGCTACATTCGCTGATACAAGTCAACTGCATCTGAAAGTACACACACTGTAAATGGAGAAGGAAGATAACTGCTGAATTAGGGATAGAGATTACATGAATTTGCGATAAAAGCCTTTGACCTTTTGCAACTAAAGGCCTTTAATTAAGGCCTTCTTGGGCAGATTCTTCACAATGGTCATTATTTGTAGCCAATGCTACACAGACACATAGCTACCATAACAGTCAGCTAACCACATAAATGCACTATTAGAAATAAAATTTCCAACCTTTAAAATAAAAACCACAAGCTTCTATCCTTTGAGCTAGAGGACATTCTTGATTAATTGCCAGTGTGGGAATGCTTATAATATCTTCCCTTCAGGCCTCCAGTCACTGGACCGCAAGTCCATTAGAAGATGATAAACACTGACACTCTATCCAGGAGAGGGAAGTGGTGGTCATACATTCAGTGCATTACAATATCACACACCTGGCAGAACAAGTGACATATTTAGACTCCGGAGGTGCACTATTGACAGCTCTTGCTAAGGAAGCTTAAATGTTTCCATTCCAACCCCCCTTTTCCAGTTGCTTATAACTTTCTGAAACATTCCCTTTTTAACAGAATTTTTCTCTGCCCAAGTGGAATTATTTTTCTGGAAGTTTGAGTGGAACTTTGCTCCAACTACTGGTAAAAAAGGCTTTGAGCCCAACAAACCCACAACGAGGAAACACTTTTCTACCATTCAGAATCTCCCATCTGAAGAGTTTGTACTTCACCAGCCAGAGAAAAGTCAGGAGGATGGACAGTCAGGCTTCCCCATGCTCTCTCTTACTCTAACTCTTGGCTCCACAGTATCCTCTCTGTGGCAAAGCTCAGAAGCTCTACAGTAGGTGGGAAGTCTCTGTAGCTGCTCTCCTGCAGAGTTCCTAAGCTTCAAAATGCTACTGTATCATACAACTAATATGAAATGAATGAAGCGGGACTATTTACTGCACCTTATATTTAATACACACTTACTCATTCCATAAATCCCATATTCCTTGCTGTTACTCTTGACCACACACTCTCCTTTAGAACTCACATTGAGAAAACCAAAGCTAAGGTTATCATACAAAACAATGTTTTCAGCAAGCTGGTTACATCAAAGAGGGGTGCAGATCCATCCACACTGTGATCAATAGCACTGGCACTTTGCTACTCCTTTGCTGAATATACCTGTGCAGCATGGGTACAACCCCCTAATACAAAGAAGCTAGACCTTATACTTAAGACCACTCATATCAACAGCCTCTATATCCTCGCAAGTATTGCTCCCCGATATATGCGCAAAAGTTGCTAGCAGAGTGCACAAAGCAATGCATAGATCCAAGACATCTTCTATATGATTTAATACTGATGCTTGATTGCCTAAAGATATGACAAAATTTTCTTGCCACCATTAACCCCTTAACATTGTCACCCAAACAGGCAAGGGTACAATATGGAAAAAAAGAGTAGATAATGTCCCTGTAACCTGTGTGATCTGGCCCCCACCAGTTGAACACCTACTACTTGGTTAAGAACAACTCTAGACTATAAAGTTTTGTCTTAATCAACTGCGCACAGTAGTTGGCCAGGCTAGAGATGCAATGATCACGTGGGGCTACATCACTAACCCCAATACCTGTGACTACAACAGAGCGCCTCAAACATGAAGTTTCTCCTGTGATGCCAGTTGCGCGAGTGTGCATGCTCTTCCAGGGACCTGGCAGAATGCAACAATCAGGCAATCATGTATGCATAGATGTGGTGGGAAGCAGTATGAGAACATGGCAAGAAGATTACTACACACTCTCTGGAAACAGGGACTTCTGAACAGGACTCCTCTGAGGACAAGGCACTGTTTTCCAACTATAGTATTGAGTTCCTATACTTGAAGCAACAATTTCTGCACATCAAAAGCCAAAAAAAATCTCATCCAGGTTTATGGTACTGAGATCCCTATTAATACTCTGATTTTGTTTTCGTGATACTCACATTCAGAATTGTAGACAATGGGGAGCAGGAACTTAAAGGCAGAACTTATCAAATACACACAGAGCTGGTTCAAAGCCCAAGATTTTTGCTATAAAGGGGGTTCCTCAACCCAAGTATCTTACCTAGTTGAAACATACACTCCTACTGGACCTGCAGAAAGCATGCATCTCCAGATAGTTTTTGGGATGGAGCTTGAGGAACTCACAGGAAGCATGCTCAGGAGAAACTGCTCAAAATTTAGGACAAGACAGCTCCCTGGGTGCAATGGCCCAGAAGAAGGAAACAACAGAGTTAGTGTTCCTGTGGGGAAGGTAGAGAGTCTACAGGAGCACAGGCCCTCTCATACAATGCAAGAGGTCTTCCTTCTGAGACAAAAGGGGGCAGTCTGGGGTGCCAGTAGAAATGCAATGGCTGCTTGCCTAATGATTAAAGGTCTCTTCCTGTGGTCACCACTGGAGCAGGATGTCCAGTGGATGTCAAAATGAGTGAAAGTGGCCTCAGCCACTAATGCACAGTCTTTCATAACCGATACTTCAAAGTGGTGGTCAGACTGGAGGCCTGGGTCAAACACAAACTAATTTACTGCTGCATGCTTTCCCTCTTCTATAGGGAGAGAATCTACAAAGTGGGAGAACTAGTGAGGAAGAGAAGACTGGAAGGTGCATTTAGCAGTTAACAGGACCCCTCCATGTGCCAGTCAAGGAACAAATGAGACGAAAAAAAGAATCAGTGAAGGGAGGAAAGTAAGCCCTATATGTAGGGCAAACAGGTAACTTTGAGGATGTGAAATGTAGCTCTATCCACCAATGTAATTCAAAAAGCAAGGTGACAGCCCATATGCAAAAAATAATTGTTCCCAAATATATAAAAAAGCAAATAACATTTATTTCAACATGCTGTATGTTTATTTAATTATGTTGTATGTTTCCCCACCTTTTGGTTTTGACTAGTACTGCAATATACATGTAACACTGGGCCAAATTCTGATAATGGGAGAAAAAGCCCCAACAGAAGGACTGTGGTTACCAGAAAATCTGTTCAAAAATAACAGAACTAGAGGAAGGAACCTTCAGCCACAACATACTGCTCCAACCCAATGCATGTATGCAGACAGCCTGCTGCTGACTACTATTCTATGCCACCCCTATGCGTGGAATGTCCTTCCTATCTCATTTTCCCAAGTCTCCACTACCACCTCCTCATTCTAAATGCTCCCCAATTTTCATTTCTGCACTGCTCACAAGAAAAGAGTAAAAAATAATTATGGGGATTGGGTGGGAGTAGAATTCAAGCAAATTTCCCATGCGTCTTTGCATCCCTCTTTTAGATTGTAAACTGTTCACATCAGGTATTGCCTTCACTTCTATACTGAGTACAGTGTTGAACACACTGTTAGTGATTAACAAAAAATAAATACTTGGGGGAATGTGGTAAGGGGTGGACACAGATACTGCTCAGCTATTACGTTGCTTTGGGCCATGTAGAGTCACACCATGCATGGACCCATGGGGTTACCTGCCTACTTCTTCCCTTCAGTGGTCTCCTAGGTACAGCTTGGGCATATATGTGGCACACATGGGCATGAAGAGTCTTTCCTACATGGTATCTCCACTGGTCTGTCCCCCTCAGACCTGCCTTTCACAATGACTGTGAGCACAGTAGTAGAACTGTAAATCTTGCTGAGTACAGAAGATAGTTTTGTTAACCAGCTCTTTAACAATTTTTTTTAAAATGTAGCACAGCATTATACTATACTGCAAAACATATGTGGAGGAAGAAACCATGTGGTACAGAAGTATAAGTATATGAGGAACCCTCTTCCTCATCCATTTTGTACGTCTTTGAAAAAACCTTAGTGTTATTAACTTTAAAAATATACAAAGTCTTCATGTCCTCAATTTTTCATCATGTTACAGATCTGCAGCTGGCTTCTAGGTCAAGATTATTTTTCTGTGCTGTTACAACAAAAATCTAGGATGACAGTGCCCCTCTCTGGCCAGAAGAGATTAATACACATTTGCTGGTTCCATTACTATAACACTATCTTTATCTAGTAAAGTAACTTTCAAACACTACAAAATATTCTGCTTAGAAGGAATAGAAGTTGCAGATATTGACTTTAATAATGACTTTAACTTAGTTTACAATTATTTTACTATTTCAAGTTTTGGTGAAAAAATCACTGACTGCCTTCCACATCAGGTTCCCACACAATTCTAGATTTACTTCTTTAAAGTGATGGTTTCCCAAAATTTAGCCCTGATTCTGTTCTCACTGATATAAACTGAAGTTTTGTCATTCACTTCAAAGGTAGGAGAATCAAGTCCTTTGTAATAATATTCTTTCTTCAAGCACAGAGAATGAAATTCTGGCCTACTGAAGTCAATAGCGAGTTTTGCCATTGACTTCAATGGAATCAGGATTTCACCCTGAAAATACGCTCACAGCTAACCTAATGTAAACTTTTTTATATAGGATGCTGGAGCAATAGGACCCTTCCTGGGAAAATTTGACATTTGGGATGTATGTTTTAAAGGGACATTGCTACATAGCTTGAGGCAACATTTAGTTTTTCTGTCTTTTGTTTAAATACATGTTCTCCCTAGCCCAGTATTAGTAGATACAATATGAAACCTTTTAAATATAAATTTTTAATAAATTGAAACATTCCCCTTTAGTGTTTGCAACCCAAACACCGCAGCATTACACTAGGGCATGAGAGCCAAAAATTGAACCTGACCAGACAAGTTTCAGCATCAAATCTAAGAACCCAATCCACCAATGTGATCTGTGCAGATGGAGAAGAGTGAAACCTTACTGCAGAGCCCACTTTCATTCATAGATTTAGAAATATGGAGTACATCTATACTGCAATAAAAAACCCAGGCACCAAGTCTCAGAGCCTGAGTCAATTGACTTGGGCACCTGGAGTTAAAAACTGCAGTGGAGATGTTTAGACTTGGGCTAGAATCTGGGCTCTGAGACTGCCTCCACCTCCCCACCCCCGAGGGTTTCAGAGGCTGGGCTCCAGCCCAGGCCAGAATGTCTACACAGCAATTTTTAGCCCCACAGCCCAAGACCAAATCAACTGACATGGGCCAGCTGTGGCAATGCGACAGGCCTTTTAATACACTGTAGATGTACCCCTCATGATTTAGCTATTTTCACAATTTCCATTCAAAGGCAATACTATAAAGTGCCACCCATTTCTGCAAACTCATCTGAGCTGTTATTTTACACCACACATGTTAAACAGAGATGGGCCTGACTCAAACCCCAACTCTAAACACCTCTTATACTTTGGAAGTAGGTTCAGACTCTGAACCAAGAGCCAGATTTTGAAACTCAAAATCAAACCCAACTACAAGTAACACAAGGTGGCTAACATATGCACAGACATTAGGAACCAAGATCTGGTCATTAACATTATTTCCAGTATGAAAGTAATGGTTAAAATGATTGAAATTACCTGAATCTCTGTCTGCAGCTTCCACGTTAATGACAAACTCTCCAGGATTTTGATTTTCACAAACTGCAGCTTCATACAATTGCTTCTGAAATACTGGCCTCTCATCATTTACATCAAGAATGCTTACAGTCAGCATCTGGGTTGCAGAGAGTGACGGTGTGCCATCATCAAGAGCCATGATGGTCAAAGTGTAGTATTCTTGACTCTCATGGTCCAAAGGAAAGGCTGTGGTTAGCAACCCTGTTATAAGGAAAAGAAAGGTCAAAAGGGCATTCCTTCATTACAACACCCCCCCTTAGTACAGTAAATTACACTATTACAATAGTCAGTCACTATTCGTTTAACCTCTGCAGTCCAAGAGAAGCTCAAGTAGTGCAAATATTTATATGATCTCTTAATGTGCAATTCGCTCTGAAAATGCGGCACTGATTTCTATATCAAGTGTGTTCACTTTATAAATAAGATGCTTTTTTTCCCCCCTATCTACTGTAGAGCACTGTGATATCACAGCACCCTCTTGACAGCCCTGAAACTCAGCCTTGGGCTCCATATGTGAGTCAGGCTGTGTTTTTAACTTGTATCATCATCACATGCTAAAGATTCTACTAGACAAATTACGCCCTCAGTGACATACATGTAACCCCACTGCTTTCTTAATTCTGTACTAAAGACTTTAACATAGTGGTTCTCAGCCTTTTTCTTTCTGAGATCTCATCACCATGCTATAAAAACTCCAAACATCCATCTGTTGCACAACAATTGTTTTTCTGTATATAAAAGCCAGGGCTGGTGTTACAGGGTAGCAAGCAGGGCAATTGCCAGGGCCCCCATGAAGCTAAGTTGCTCAGGCTTTGGCTTCAGCCCCGGGTGATGGGGCTTGGTGCCTTGGGCTGCAGTCCCATGTGGTGGGATTTCAGCTTTCTGCCCTGAGCCCTAGTGAGTCTAATGCTGGGCATACTTGGCAGATCCCCTGAAACCTGCTCACAGCCCCCCAGGGGGCTCTGGATATCTGGTTGAGAACCACAGCATTAGCACATTTCATTCATGTCTACATAGGGATAAAAAACCCATGGCTAACCTGCATCAGCTCACTTGGGCTCATGGGGCTCAGGCTCCACGGCTGAAAAATTACAGTATAGACATTCAGGCTTGGGCTGAAACTTGAGTTCTGGGACATTCCACCCTTGCAGGGTTCCAGAGCTTGGGATCTAGCCCAAGCCCAAATGTCTACACAGTGATTTTTAGCCCACAGCCCAAACCCCAGAAGCCTGAGTCACCTAACCCAGCCCAGTTACAATGATACTGCAGGTCTTTTATCCCTGTGTAGAAGTACCCTATCGGGCTTCCAATGGAGTTGCACTGGTGTAATTGATTGGAATTAAGGGTTTGTCTTTGCAAACAATTAGTTCGCAGTCTGATGGTGGAGGAATCTACCTCACACTAGCCTGTCACACTCTCACTGTGCACATGCACCCTGCTGACGTGCATTAACACTTCATTAACGTGCTTTGATCTAATTGTTTCAAAAAGAACTAAACCAAAGCATTTTAGTGAAGTGTTGATGCACATCAGGTGGACCACGGCAGGCTGGGTAGACTCACACCCTAGCTTGCCACGAACTAAAGTTGATGTAGACAAGCCCTTAGAAAACAACTGTGTTGGTGTACAAGAAAGAACAGAATCCAACTCACTTTCTTATCTGTAGTGCTAACTCAGGAATAACATTTTGTCATGAAAGTCATCAGATGTTACTATGAATACAAAGAGGGATCTGAACTTAATAAAATGGTGCCATTTTTTATGGTAATTGTCTTTTAAGCATACAAGTATACTTACACAGCCCTTTTCAGCTTTCTTTTGGTTTACTGGCCCTTTGTCGGATTTTTAAATTGATGAACAAAATGTGAGTCTTTCAAATAGTAACTACACAGGGTCTGTCTTCAGTATGGAGGTAAGTCAACCTAAGTTACGCTACTCCAGCTATGTGCTGGAGTTGGCAAAGTTTAGGCTGACTTATCCCAATGTCTTCACTGCGCTGTGTCGATGGGAGATGCTTTCCGGTCAATTTTCCTTACTCTTCTCAGGGAGCTGAAGTACCAGGGTTGACCGGAGAGCAATTTGCCATCAATTAAGTGGGTCTTCACTAGCCCTGCTAAATCGATTCCTGCTGTATTGATTGAAGACCAGCCCACAGTGGCCACTGTATTCCAAAACCCACAAAGTACAATGAACTGTTAAATGGTATTAACACATACTCATATTGTTGCTTCCTCAGAATTGTGTATTCTTTGCTTTGTTTCTGTGTGTTCATTCATATTTTGCATTCATTTTTTTCTCTGTTTAATTGAAAAGTAGGATTTGAAAGTCAGGGTTTAGTAAAGTATCCTTTTAACACTTATTTACCTTGAACTCTTAATCAGCACTTTTCCCAACCTGGAACTGTTCTACAGCTCTGAAAGTCTGTTTATAAGAGCCATTAGCCTTGTGACACAGATACACCTTTCATGTATTGAAGAATTCACCAACTAGTATCCTTCCCCTTATGGGAAAAATAATTAAGCAAACTGATTAAACACACTAGTTGTACAAGATTCACAAAACCTGTGCTTTCCTGGGATATTTCTTCTTCTGAATCTTTCCCTGTTTCCCCTTTCCTACAATTTTCATTATTCTTAAGTCACCCTCCAGCTGTAGTTTAAACTACTATGTAGTAGTTCCAAGCTCTGAGAAGGTCCTACAGCAAGGTCTGACAAGTATGTGTTGTCTCTCTTTGGCCTGGTCTACACTACGCCGTTAAATCGATTTAAACAGCGTTAAATCGATTTAACGCTGCACCCGTCCACACTACACTGCCCTGTAAATCGATTTAAAGGGCTCTTTAAATCGATTT
>NC_133773.1:62791589-62867770 GCF_003597395.2 Chelonoidis abingdonii
GGGACAATGTTTTTTGCCCCATCAGGCACTGGGCTCTCAACCCGGAAGTGGGAACTATGGGATAGCTGTGGAACAGCTACCCACAGTGCACCGCTCCTGAAATCGACGGTAGCCTTGGACCATGGACGCACACAATCGATTTAATGATCCTAGTGTGGACGCGCTAAACCAATTTAATAATTGTTTTATAAAATCGGTTTAAGCAAATTCGAATTTATCCGGTAGTGTAGATGTGGCCTTTGTTACACTCTCGTTACCAAGAGGGAGGACACCTACCCTATTGCTTTCTGATGAATGATCCGTGGTGCTGTTTAGTTTGCCATAAAGGGGCCAATTCCATATTGCTCATCATGTAGACAATAGGAAATGTTATAAAACATATAGGATCAGGTCCAAAGGGAACTTTTTTCTGTCCAGAGGACTTTACAAATGTTTGGTAAATAGTACAGAATATAAACTCCAAGTCCGTATGCCAATGCCAGACAGTTTGCAGTATGTATAGCCTCTCTCTCTCTCTCTCTTTCATATAGGAAATGTGAGTTTATTCTACACCTAGAGGGTTCTTTTTCGTCATTTTAAAAAACATTTATGTGCCCCTGGTAGTAAAAGAGCAGTGTGAGAGAAAAAATTTTCTTGTTCCAGAAATTTGTCCCAAAGCTATGGGAGTCCCACAGAGAAATAGTTAACATACACAGGCCTGCAATCACAGAAAGGATTGGCAATGAGAGTATAAACCAAAAATAAGCGGTAGCAACTATTTCCTGAAAAAGATGTACAACTGCACACCTCTTATAAAAAGAGAAAAATCGGATTCATGTTTAAAATGGACATGGTATCAGTGTTACAGATCTTGTGCAGGAGACAGAGCTTTCCTGGGGGCCAGCCTGAGAGTGGGGAATGAACTAAGGGCCAATACAAATATCACCGTCTTTCTCTGTAAGTATAAGATGTCCTTCTTTTACCTTGCATTCTCTAATATAAAACTGTGTGTAATAATAATAATAATAATAAAGATATCCTATCTCCTAGAACTGGAAGGGACCTTGAAAGGTCATTGAGTCCAGCCCCCTGCCCTCACTAGCAGGACTAAGTACTGATTTTGCCCCAGATCCCTAAGTGGCCCCCTCAAGGATTGAGCTCACAACCCTGGGTTTAGCAGGCCAATGCTCAAACCACTGAGTTATCCCTCCTCCCCAAAAGCACATCTAAAACAAAATACTCCAATGCACACACTTCTCCCCTTAGAGAGAGGCTGACTAAACAAAACTGTGACAGATGTTAGTCACACTGGTCAATGAACTCCTGGAAGGTGGGCAGATATTATGGTGATGAGCATAGCATAAGAATCTATAAAGAATATACAGTACCTGTGGTTTTATCTAACATAAATGCCTTGTTTTCATTGCCTGAAAGAATGTGATATGTAACTTGTCCATTCCTTGCTTCATCTGGATCCTCTGCAATTACGTGATGTACCAGAGAGCCTACCTCTGCATTCTCCATGACATAGGAAAGAGAGGAAGAAACAAATTGGGGACTGTTGTCATTAATGTCTAAAATGACAATTTTTGCTGTCAGGGAACCAAGTCTGCGCTCTGTCAAGTTTATTGCCTGATCTGATGCAGACACTGTCAGGACAACTGAGTGAGTGATCTCTCTGTCTAATGGAATTGCTGTGATCAAGGTGCCATATGAAGGGTGGATGAGAAATGGATTTTCACCAGAGTCACTCATTTCTAGGGAATACTGTACTCTGCTGTTCAGAAAACTGCCATCTCCATCTTTTGCATTGAATGTGTACACTAGAGTGCCAATAGGTACATTCTCCTGTATGCCAATCACTATGAAGTTATCCTGGAAATAAGGGGAGTGGTCATTTTGATCTTCTACATCAATACTGAGGAAAACAGTGTAGTTCTGTGGAGGATTCTTATTATAATCCTTCATGACAACTCTCAGAAGGAAGTGAGAAGTTGTTTCATAGTCAAGTTCCTTGGAAAGAAACAGATCCCCTGTTGAACTATCTATTTCAAAATGATCATCATCCTCTTCTTCAGAGATACTAAAATGCAGTTTTCTGTTGGTTTGCAGATAATGACCAGGCAACTTCACCGAGCTCAATATTTGTGCAGGTTTAAAATTCTCAGGTATGACAAAGTGCCTGATATCTTGAGAAAAGACAGATCTCCCTTTAGAAAATGGGATTACCTGAAACAAAAACACAAAGACAGCAATATTTTTTCCATTGCTACTATTGGGATTTTTTGCAATATACTTTTCTTTACTAATTAACTAGTCATTTGTAGCTTGTTCATGCATATTTCCCATTAACAGACATCAAGGACAGAACAGTCCTCACAATTGTATACTTTGTAACACAGGAAAAAGCTTTAATCCCTCTTCTTCCCCTGCAATTTAACAAAAGTTAAAAATCAGCCTTAGAAAATCCTCCAACAAATCACTACCCAGATTTATCCTTCCAACCACGATTGCACTCAAAGTTGGAGCAGAGTAGAGAACAAGAGGTAATCTCCCCTCCCTTGAATCTCATGAGCGCCACAAAGAGGCTCCATCCCCACTGCTCTCTCCCAGCAGTAGAGCTCCTCAACAGAGCTGAGATGGGAACATTTTTCAAAGTCTCAAATTCTAATGGGATGGCAAAACTGTTTCTCACTTAGTTTTATTCTTGAGCTGCCTTCCCTCCTGTGGCAGGGATGCGGTGTTGCCACAGAAATCACCATCCACAATTTAGTTTGCCAAATATGAATAGGCAATTGATTTTGTTGAGGATTAGAATTTCCTTCACCACAGATCATTGAAATGATCTCAGAATGGGAGAAAATCTTCAATAGTTGAGCTGCAACAGCTTCATGATTGAGAAATATTTAGCATATTCCTTAAAACTACCAAAAATTAACCTTCCTACTCGTGATATACGAACAACATTCTGGATGACATTCAACCTATAACTAAGGGATTATAGAAGACCCCTGACAAAGTAGATCTACTGTGGTTCTGATGAACAGCGGGTGGGTAGCTACAGAGAGGGCACGAAGGTAGATTTAACACTGCCCATGCACGGCAATGCTGGTCTCTCTGACAGCTCCATACAGGCCAGCATGAGGAGTGTGGGCAGGCAGAGAAGGGGCATGGTATAGTAGGGAAATTGCATGTATTTTAAGTATTTTGTCTTCAGGATTTCTCTATTTTCTCTCTGGATTTTCTTTTCACTTTGTCTAGTCTCTGCTCCACTTTCAACTTCTTTATTGGATATTTTTCCTCTCTTATGTTCACAATCTCTTCCTAAAAGGACATGAATGCTGTAAATTACACGTCAAACTTCTGAACCCATAATAATGCAGTGGTTTCAAAATTAGGCAAAATATGTTCATCCTCTAATTTCCTGGTTCAGTAGAACAATATCTAGACTAGAGAGAATTCTGATGAGAAGATATGCTCTTTATATCAAAATATATACATTTTACTTTCAACAACTTCATCTTTTGGGTTTCTAAAACATTTTAAAAAAATAAACTGAAAATACAGTACCAGTTTTCCAATCTGTGATAAACAAACAGGTACCTGGATGTTAACAACTGCATGTCCTTGAAGAGGAGGCATTCCTTGGTCACTTGCAGTGACCAGTATTCTGTAGTTAGGTCTCCAATTATATGAAAGAGCTTCAGTTGTTCTTAACTCGCCATTGTTGGCATCAATCTGAAAGTGACCAAAACTATCTTCTACAACAAAAAAAAATTAATTACTGTTAATATAAATGTTGAAGATACAGTATCACTTCCCCAAAGACACACCTTCCATAGTCACATATTACTGTACTTTGGAATTAACAATACAGAGTATGTCCCTGAGGTAAGAGAATCTGCAAGCCCCATTTACTTCAATGGGAGTTGTGGGGGCTCCTCACCTCTGAGGATCAAGCTCATAATTTGGATGATCTGCTGTGAGCTCAATCGCAAGATGCCAATTCATGGGGATCACAAGGTATAAGGTACCTGCTTATTTCCATGACCAGACTACCTACATTACTGGTTTGTGCACAAGGGGAAGATCAGCTCCCCTAGGGCTGCTACTTACACAAGAGGAAAAGTGGACAGGGAGTGGATAAGCATGAGCAGAGAGTGGGTGGAGCCTTAGCAGCTGAACTGTCATGGAGGGGGAAGTAAACTGAGACAGGTACGGGGCTGACTTATTTCCCACATGAAGCAAGGAAGAAGCAGGAACGGAATTGTGATTCTCAAAGTCTGGTCTTCACCTAGGGCAGTGTAAATGATGATGATCTAGCCTTGTATTTGCTTTGAATAGGAACAATACACTTTGCATGTACTCTAAGGGAGTTAAAATCCTATGCATATTTGCCCTCGGACAAAATAGGATAATAAGAAATTATTCTTTTATAGTTTATACAAAGAGTGGCCACATGGTCAATAACCAGTACATTCTCATTTAAATTATCATTAGTAGCCACTTCATATTAGTATTTATTCTAGACTGGCAAGAAAATGTTAACTAACAAGAGTATTGCCACACCACGCTATTTATGCATTCTCTCTCCCACTTGGAATAATGAAATTCCTAGAACGAAACAGCAGATTTCTGCCACAATTTTACAGAATGTGCAGAAAAATATTTAAAATACATAAGAATTTAGAAAATTCTAATTTATCTGTTATAAAAAATTCCCTCTTAAAATATTGTGTATACAATATATTGACACGTATTTTTAATAAGGTGTACTTGTGTGTCAAATATAATTGTATAGCATAATAGCTGCTGTCATCCAGCCAGGAGACAATGGATGTGGTTTAATTAGGCTGCAACTTTATTCACCTAAAATATCTGGGAATACCTAAAAATACATTGCACAGTGCAGGTCATCATCATTTCCTTAAAAATGTCCACATAACCCCCAGCCTGGTTCCAGTCATTGTGGGACACTGCTGTGCTCCCTTCACATGAGGGTTAAGGGGGTATAAAAGGAGGGGAGATCAGCTCCCCGCTGTATCTGAAACAGGAGCCCCAACCCCCCACTTCCTCAGCTCCATTAAAGGACACTTTCCTTTCCATCCTTTCCCAATCCATTTTATCCAATAACCATATCCCTTCCATAATGAGTATCTGCACTGGAAATCTGGCACAAGTTTTAGGCACTAAACTGCAACATTATAGCCTAGGCCCCCAATCCTACTTCACTGAGTCCCAAATCCACTGTGGGCAAGGCAAACCCCACCTCCCATCCCTCCTCTGCCAATCTGGCAGTGAGGGAAAAATTCCTTCTCAGCCCCCAAGGAAAAAGGGGAGACTAGCATAATGCCCACAGCACATCATGAAGGAACGCAGGCCTTTTCAGATTTCATGGGCGGAGGGTGGATACTGCCAACCTAAACCCGGTGAAGGGGGGCTTCATGGGGTATAAATAAGCCCCCCTCATTCAGTCAGCTAGAAGGAGCCAGCACCTCCTGCTCCAGCCCAGTATACCCCTGCCCCTCTGCTACCAGTTGCACAGGGAGTCCTTAAAGGGGCAACAGCCCCTTTTCTTCTGACCAAGGACCCATGTCATACAACTGCAGAGAGCACATTCTAATAAGCTACTGTGGTAAAAACAAATCAAAGACAGATGTAGTACACAAAATATCCATAAAGAGCTACATTTCCATAGAGAACCTGAGCATGAAGCTGTTTCTTCCCCCAATCTGCATATGCAAATTAGATAGATGCACACACAAATTACCCTTTATGCATTCAATTACCTTACCCCACCTGTGTCTGCAAAATATTTGGTTCTGCATACTTTGAACATGCAATTTAAGAGACTATTGTGAAAACACAGCCTTAATTCTCAATATGTAGGAGATTTTTCCATTGTTCTTCAAGGTTATTTTAGAGTGAATATACATTTCTAATGCCTCAATTAACCCCCTTTTGGTTTGATTTTTGTTTTTTATCGTACAGCATACCTGGGAAATTGCCAGCCAAAGGGACACAAGGTGAACAAGCAAATATATTTAATGGAACAATACTGTATTCTGCACTTTTTCACTTGATTTTCAGAAAATTAATGCTGCTATACAATTGTTTTCATGTATAACCCTTGGTAAGGTTGTGTTTAAGGCCTTAACAGCATGTGTCACAGCATACGCAGCTACCCTCCATCATTCCAAATAACATTTTATGTCAGAAAATTCCAGTAAAAGAGAAAGTTGAAGGAGAGAGAAAAAATAGGACCAAACAAAAAAACGATAAGCATATGTTAATAACATTTGCTAGAAATTATGTATTTTAAAGTAATTGACAATGAAATTAAAGAGAATTTAAACTAATAATAAATAAATGTGCATGAATATGATATCCCTTATGTTTTAACAAAATGAAGCTTACGTAAACACCTCCCCAAGTAAAGCAATTACAACATGAGCGAACTCCTACGAGTATTCTCACTGACTTCAATGGTAGTCGAGGGTACTCAGCAGCTGTCAGAATCAGGCCTTATATTTGTTTTTTTCCCTTTCAAGTAATGCTGTACAAATGGTGTGCAGTTATGGTGTGAAGTACCATCTAAGGTTGGTGTCAGTCAATAAAACTACAGGAGGAGATCCCTTGCTTATTTGATAAGAGAAAGAAAAATAAGCAACCTGTCAAAAGCAAATTTCATGCATAAAGTACAGTAAAACTAGAACTGGCTGGGAAAACTTAGATGGAGCCATTTTCCATCAGAGAATGCAATTCCACCAAAAACAAAATGCTGCATGAAATTGTTTAGAAAAAAACAGGTTAGAAAAACCCCTCATTTAGAAATGATTTTTTGTTTAGAATTTTTTTATTTAGGATTATATTATGTATTGTAACATAATATACAATTAAAAGTCAAAATCTAAACAAAATGGTTCATATTTGTAAATAAAAATGTTGTGATTGATCTAAAACAAATTTGGGACGAATTTTCTGTCAGAGAATTTTGAAATTTTAAAGTTTCACTTAGATTTGGAATGAAGCCAAATTTTGAAATCTCAAAATCCTTAACAAAATGGAATTTCCATCCACTGCACAATTCTAAGTCAAACCTTTTCAGTTTTATGAAGGTGGTTTCCAATTAGCTGAATTTTTAAAAAAATATTCTTTATTGATTTAATAAATTATAAAATCAGGATAACAAAAGCAAAAATACACATCTAGACCACACTTTAAAACTTCACACTTTTGATTTACTTAAAATAGTTTTGGCACTGTTTCAGGATTTCATAAATATGAGGTATGTGATGGGGCAGAGTGGTTCCGCACTGGTACTGCATGAGTTAACTCTTCCTTTCGAGCAGAGGAAGCCATGCCCCGGAAGCTCTGCTGGACATGCTCCAACTGGAGAACAGGTATAAAAGCCTGCAGATCAGCTCAGTCAGGGCTGACCCCTGGAGGGGAAGGACGTGCGCTGCTAGCTCCTGAAGGAGAACCTGCACGCCAGGATCCAGGAGTCAGCCAAGCCTAGGCACTACCAGAGACCCCGACAGAGGACGTCATGGGGAGGAACAGACTGGAGGACCCTCCACCGCAGATGAACTGGTATTCCAGGTAGGAAGTGACCCAGGGGAACTTTAGAGACAAACATTAGAGCTATATTGCCACTTGGTGTGTTGTGGGTGGATCCCTGCTGAGCAAGTGGCAAGGAGAGCTTGCTGCTACCAGGGCCCTGGGTTAGGGCTCGGTGGAGAGGGCAGGCCCGAGTCCCCCTATCCTCTCACCACTGAACCATGAGGGATCCTAGAGACTCCAGCTGCTAGGCTGCGCTACCTTGCTCATAAGCAGGAGATGTATGGACTCTGGCCGCTAGGCTGTGCTACCCTGCTCATGAATGGGGATTGTATAAACTTTGGCCACTAGGCTGTGCTACCCTGCTTGTGGGGGGGGTGTATGGACTTTGGCCGCTAGGCCATGCTACCCAACCAGACAAAGGCGATAGTGAGGAAGAAGGCTGAGAGACCGTAATCGACCACCTGCAGGGAGGTGGACACAAGGACTAGAGAGTGGTGAGGCGCTGACACCCCATCCCACCTCTGCTACAAAGGGGCGCTGCTGTGCCAGGACCACCACAAGGTAGAATAAGAAAGTTATTATTATTTAAGAGTTACCTCTGTACAAAAACAAATATACAATGTAAATATATATGCACAACACACACAATGCAAACAATTAAAGTTACAACATACATGAAGTAATTGTCATTGTTACTTATCTAATGTTAATATAAAACACTGCACTAATTCTATTTCATAGAAATATATAAAATTCAAAACACCCAATTTAAAAAGAAGTAATATTAATTCAATTTAATGGTGTAGCTTTTATAGCCACAACTGCATTGAAGGTGGCTGTGGAGGTGTACTGTCTCCGCAGCAGTTGCCAATCACATGCTGTGTGTGGAGTACTCCATCTTGTAAAATGCCTGCCCTAGTACAAGGAGAATGTGCTCAACAAATAATATACTCTTGCAGCATACAATGCCCCCAGCATTAGCCTCTAAAGTTAAAGGGGAAGAAGAGGGCCTGCTTTCCCAACCATGCCCCCTTATGGGGGCACAGTGCCTCAGGTCACACTAGCCCACCTCTCTCATGAATGCATGAGGAGCAAAAACACCAGTGTTCTGGATACCTTTGAAGTGGGTGAGTGAGAGAAAGGAAAAAATTTCCTGTGCCCTCTACTACCCTGATGCATCAATGTAATCAGGACTTGAAAAAATGTACCCAACACCCGTTAGCCTGAAACATAAGCCTACTTGCCAAGAGCCAAAAATAGCTGAGCAGCCACACCCCTCAAAACCAACACCACCTCCCTTCAGTTAAAAGGAATACAATCATATAACATTTAGATACTTGGGCCTTCTAAACAGGGAAATTGATCAGAGTAGCCATTGAGGAATAAATTGTGAGCACACTAATATTAATTCAGAATAAAGTGATTTTTATTCTGGAACACAGTGTCCACAACGAGAGGTATTCTGGAATTGCTGTTCCTATTGTTAGTTAATGCTCTTGAGTGAACACTCCCTGCATTTGCCTGAGTTGGTGATCCACAGGCAATATGCATCTGGCAACTGCAGCTGAGTCAATGCACCGCAATATGTCCTGTTATTAAAGGGGAGGGGAGAACAAAGGAAACAGAGGGGAAAAAATAAAGAAACTGAGGAAAGAGGAAGAAGTGGGGAAATGAGAAAACCCTAGCCTCCTGGTGGTTGGGTCCCTATTCGCCCAGTGCTCCCCTCCTGGCCAGTTCCCTGCTGGTGCTCTGGTATTCTATTCCACTGTGCTTCCCTCCCTTCTGCTGTCCAATCCACTCACTGTTCTGCTCACTCTCTCATTTAACTGTTACTCTCCAATACGCAGGAAGCTCCTTAGCTCTTTCCCACACAAAGCAGCACATACTGCAAATTTGGATGAAGAGGAGGTGGAAGTGCTTGAGGTGGGCAATCATGAACTGCAGCAGAACTGTTCCTCCAGCCATTAGAACATAGACATTCAAGGTGCTGCGTAGTTCATTTAGCTATCTCAACTGGTTTTCAAGCCCTGCATCTCAAAGCTGTGACAATCTGTTTCTGAAAACCTAGCTATCGTTAGCGACTAATCATAGAATGATACTAGATCTCTCTCAAATATAAGTGACCTCAATATGCAAATACTATTGTTTGAATTATTTTCCTATGTGATTTATAGAGGAATTGTATTCTATATAAAAGCCCCATTTAAGTTTCCACATATCTTGCAACCTGATCACTGGAGACGGTAAGTAATTCGGGAACTTTTGCCAACTTCAATTCACTCTGATGAGGGAAGGCAAGGGTCTTGTCTTCACTGGGTGAGAGGGAGTCACTGGCATGGCCCTCCAATAGTGTCCATGATGTTTGAGGCTCCGATCTCTACTAAAGTCTGGGCTCCTCCTTCCCCTAGAGAGCAAGGTTTTGGGTTTTGATTTGTCTATGGGAGACAGCTGCGACCTTTGTCACCCTGCATGTCAACTCCTCTAGTTGTGGTAACCGCATATCTATCCTAAATCTAACAGTATGAGAACACTCCTAAATTTCATATCTTGGATGTTTTTGTGGAATTGTTGTGAATGCAACTGCTTTAGGCAAAGAGTTGTAAAAGGCTGTATTTTTCCAGTGCTACTGCGTGGTTTTAAGATGACAGGCGTATTTTATGAAGCAATGGAAATGTAAAGACAGGTGCACTTTTTGGAAATGCTACTGTATAATTAACAAGAGTAAACTAGTCCAGATAGATCAATTTTCAGTTACTGATGCCATAAAGATGTAGGTTTTTGAGGATATGACTGTGTGCAGATTACCAGTTATTCTATGAGTGATGACATAGGAGCAGAACTGTGATTTGATGATCATGTACATCTGTATATTTTAGCGTTTGAGGGTTTGATTTGTTTTTTGTTTTAAAGTGAAACATTTACTTTCAAAGCTAACATTTGTGTCTTTTGAGTAAACTACAATGATCCCTTAAAGGTCTTCCTCCCTTAAATAAAGGTGCACATTTATGATTAACTCCTTTACACAAATTAATCTGTTTTTAGTTGGGAATTTCCTTAAGGATCTTAAGAACACTAAACATTACTCTGTGACTTGCATCCCTGTAGAACTTGAAAGCTGCACTGAGAACATTGTTATTCATAACTATTGATCCTGAGACCATCCCTTAATTATTGAAAAGAACATTGGGAACTGCATGCAGATCCGAAACTGATTCCTGTGTTTTTGCACTAGTCCGCATAGTCATTAACACAGATCATATTTCTTTATTATGTTTTAGTACTGGATTATCTTCTGAACAATATCTCAATACTAAATTCTTGATTTCTTATTTTTTTAAATATTAAACCACAATTCACTGTGAAATAAAAGATCTAGATGTGAAATGCCATTAGCCAGGTAATACAATTGTATTATCGGAGAAGGTCAGATGCCTCTAGATTTGTTCACTGACAAAATATCTAATTTCACAGTTGAGAGGGTGGGGGGCCTGGTTTTTTTGAGTGTACTTTATTTCACCAAATAAGCTTTCTAATCGGAATATAACATATTTAACCTTTTGACATTTGTAGCAGTAACATACTAAAAACAGTTAAATGTTGGGGTAGTAACCATTTGCATTCCTACTGAGTTCTCTCCGAGGCTGCTCTGTGTAGCCAATGGGGGAAACCTCTGTGATACTGAAGCGAAGGTGAGGCTATACAGAGGGACAGCCATCTATACAGACTGGCCTTTATTTTGACAGACTTGGTCCACATGGTTGGGAAGCCCTGACTGCCATCTGCTCTGCAGCCCTCTAACTCTCTACTGCACTAGGGGGGGCAATTTCTTGCCAACTCTATAGTTCAACACACAGGAGTTTTCAGTCCCTTTGGTCTTCTCTCCAGGAAGTGGCAATCTGGATCTCTATTTTTAGGAGTATACCTGGATTCTTAGCATCTCGTAATTTTTGCATGATAGCAAATAAAGGTATTATTACAGAGAAATAGATGCAATAAAAACAGACCTTCAGATTAATAAAAACTGTTGATTTTTATTACATAAATACATTACAACTGCAATATTTTCAATCCAGCTGAAAAGAATTAATTTTAAAAAGATGTCTGTTGGTAGGAGACAGCAGATTTAACATCCAGGCCCTTATGGAAGTTAGGGTGTTTTCCTCCTACAAAGGCAAATATAGTGCATGAAGATATGGGGGAATATAGCTCATAATAACCTCTGCCTTGTCATGAAGGGACAGGGGAGCCTGCAGGCACCAGCACGCCAAGCACGTGCCTGGGGCAGCAAGCCTCGGGGGGGCGCTCTGCCGGTTGCCGCAAGGGCGGCAGGCAGGTTGCCTTCGGCGGCTTGCCTGCGGAGGGTCCGCTGGTCCTGTGGCTTCGGCGGACCTCCCGCAGGTGTGCCGCTGAATCCACGGGACCAGGGACCTCCCACAGGCAAGCCACTGAAGACAGCCTGCCTGCTTGGGGCAGCAAAATACCTAGAGCCACCCCTGTGAAGGGATTACTGCCTCCCTTCCTCCTGAAAGGTAATTTAGTTTTATGATACATTAGTTTTGGTTCTTTACTCTGAAGTGACAAATAATGACAAGTATAAACTGACTGAGGCATGGGTTTGAGCTCTAGCTAAGCAAAGATGAGAGATGAGAAACTGTACAACTCGGATGGAAACATCAGAGCTGTTTTCTTGCATAGCCTGTTTTTAATCAAATGGTATGTTTTATGTGTCAATTATTACAGATTTAAAATATTAAGCATGAAAGACATTGACTCCATAAATCCTGTGAAACAAAGCAGAGTATAAAAAATAATGTTATGGCATTCTGATGTGAACGCCTTACTGACAGTTTTTCAGAAATAAAGTTTTATTCTTCACATGTTTTGCAGTCTTGAACAAACAATGTGGTATAACCAAGAGAACTGCCATGTTTTTCTCATTGTTTAGATGCTCTCTTCTTATCTTATGGCTGACACAGACAGACAAGAACATATCTCTATCTCTGATTAGAACTAATGGCTCAATCTCTCTCCTGTTGAAGTCTAGGAGAGCTTTGTCATTGATTTCACTGGAATCAGAATCAAGTCTTAAGGCATATTCCATCTCCTATGTGTAGGAGTTCCGGGGGATTTTTATGTTACCAAACAATATCAGGCAAACGTACTGCCAAACAAAGGGTAAAAACTGAGTTAAAAACCACAAGCCTTATTGTTTGCTCAGATTATCTTTTGATAATAAATCCATGGTACACCCACATCTTGAATAATGCATGCAAATGTGGTCGCCCGATCTCAAAAAAGATATTTGGAATTGGAAAAGATTCAGAAAAGGGGAACAAAAATGTTTAGGGGCATGGAACGACTTCCATATGAGGAGCGATAAATAAGACTGGGACTTTTCAGTTTGGAAAAGAGACCATTAAGGGGAGATACGATTGAGGTCTACAAAGTCATGACTGGTATGAAGAAAGTAAATAAGGAAGTATTATTTACTCCTTCTCATAACACAAGAAAAGACAAGTATCAGAGGGGTAGCCGTGTTAGTCTGGATCTGTAAAAGCAGCAGAGAATCCTGTGGCACCTTATAGACCAACAGATATTTTGGAGCGTGAGCTTTCGTGGGTGAATACCCACTTCGTCAGACGCAGCAGATGGATTTCCACTCCATACGGCTAAATGCAGTGCCTTGCATGGTGTCAAGTATCAGAGGGGTAGCCGTGTTAGTCTGGATCTGTAAAAGCAGCAGAGAATCCTGTGGCACCTTATAGACTAACAGATATTTTGGAGCGTGAGCTTTCGTGGGTGAAGTGGGTATTCACCCACGAAAGCTCACGCTCCAAAATATCTGTTAGTCTATAAGGTGCCACAGGATTCTCTGCTGCTTTTACAAGAAAAGACAGTTACCTTTTCCATAACTGGTGTTCTTTGAGATATGTTGCTCATGTCCATTCCATGTGCACCGGTGCCGGATGTTTTTCCCCTAGCAGTACCCTTAGGGGAGAGCCCCTAGTGACCCCTGGAGCGGTGCCACCATGGCGCGGTATAAGGGCCGCTGCATGCACCCTCGGTTCCTTCTTGCCAAACAACTCCAACAGAGGGGAAGGAGGGTGGGATGTGGAATGGACACGAGCAACACATCTTGAAGAACACTAGTTACGGAAAAGGTAAATATCTTTTCTTCTTCAAGTGATTGTCATGTGCATTCCACAGTAGGTGATTCCAAGCTATATCTATTGGAAGTGGGTAACAGTTCCCAGACACTCGGGAAGGAGCAGTGCCCTGCCAAACCCAGCGTTCTCTCTGGTCTGGGAGACAATTGCATGTGAGGTGAACGTGTGGACCAATGACCAAGGAGCAATGTCCTGAATAGGGACGCGAGCCAGAAAGGCGGCCAATGAGGCCTGCGATCTTATCAAGTGTGCTCTCACATTTGGTGGCAGGGAAACTTCCGCCAGGTCGTAACAAGTACAGATACATGAAGTGATCTAGCTGGAGAGCTGCTGAGTGGAGATAGGCTGACCCATAATGCGTTTGGCCATGGTAATGAACAGCTGTGAAGAATTCCTGAACGGTTTTGTTCATTCCAGGTAAAAAGCCAGTGTCCGTCTCACATCTAGCATTTGGAGACGGTGCTCCTCACTAGACGCATGCAGCTTGGGACAGAGCACTGGAAGGAAAATGTCCTGGCTCATATGATAGGCAGAGACCACCTTGGGGAGGAATAAAAGGTGTGGGCAGAGCTGGACATTATCTTTATGAAATACTGTATACAGGGGTTCGGAAGTCAGGGCCCGGAGCTGCAAGACTCTCCTAGCAGATGCGATTGCCACAAGAATGGCTACTTTTCAAGAAAGGTAGGACCAGGAGCATGTGGCAAGCAGTTCAAATGGAGGCCTTGTTAGCCTAGCCAGAACCAAGTTCAGGTCCCACTGTGGAACCAGGGCCTAATGTAAGGAAAGAGGTGATCCAAGTTCTTAAGGAATCGACCGGTCATGGCATGAGAAAATACTGTGTGGCCCTGGATGGGCAAGTGGAAGGCCAATATGGCTGCCAGATGCACTTTGACGGATGAGGGCGCTAGGCCTTGGGCTGTGAGATGAAGGAAGTAATCCAGTATAAGCTGGAGTGGGGCAGCCACTGGTGAGACACTGCAATCGGCAGCCCACCGAGAGAACCTTGACCATTTTGCCAGGTAAGCCTGATGCGTGGAGGGCTTCCTGCTTTCCAGGAGACTCGCTGGATGACCTCTGAGCAGGTCCTTTCCTCTTGGCCTAAACATTGAGCAAATACGCCGTGAGGTGGAGGGCTGCGAGGTTGGGGTGGAGGCGGCAACCTTGGTCCTGAGAGAGAAGGTGTGGGCGGGTTGGTAGTGGTCATGGGGGGGAAATGGACAGGTTCGTAAGAGTCCCATACCAGTGTTGTCTAGGCCGTGCTGCGGCAGTCATGAGGACATGAGCCTTGTCTGTCTTGATTTTTTTCCAGGACCTTGCTGATCAGCGGAATTGGGGGAAAAGCATATAACAGCTGACCCAGCTAGGACAGAAGGAAGGCATTGGAAATCGTGCCCTTGCCCAGGCACCTCCTGGAGCAGAACCAGTTCTGCCTGGTCGTGAACAGGTCCACCTGGGGAGTGCCCCACGTTCGGAAGATCATGTGAGCTGCCTCTGGGTGTAGCAACCACTCCTGCTGGGAGGAGAAGTCCTGGCTCAGGTGATCTTTTGAGAGTTCTGGATGCCTGGAAAGTGGTGGGCTTCCAAGTTGATATTGTGAGCGATGCAGAAAGTCCCACAGTCAGAGGGCTTCCTGGAAGAGGGTTAAGGAATGGACCCTGCCTTGCCTGTTGATGTAGAACATTGAGGCCGTGTTGTCCGTGAGAACTCTGACTACCCTGCCTGTAAGGCACGGGCGAAAGGCCATGCAGGTCAGATGGACAGCTTGGAGTTCTTCGACGTTTATGTGCCGGCCTAGTTCCTGCGCGGAACAGAGGCCTTGGGTAGGGAGGTTTCCCACATGGGCTCCCCACCCGTAGCCAGATGCATCGGACACCAGCTCTACAGTTGGGGAGCAACTCCAGAACGGGACCCCTCGGAGCATGTTCTCCGGAGAGGACCACCAAAGGAAGGAGGTTAGTATGGACTCGGGCACAGTGAGGACTTTGTCCAACCTGTCTCGCATCCTCAGTCTGGCATGGTGTACCACGTACGTGCATGCTGCCATGTGACCCAGGAGTTGGAGGCACATTCTGGCAGTTGTCACAGGAAACATCATGATTGCCCTGATGAGATCCCTCAAGGTTTCAAATCTGTCCAGCAGCAGGGAAGCTCTGGCTGATGTAGCTTTGAGAATCATGCCAATTAACTCTATTTGTTGTATTGGTACCAATGTGGATTTGTTGTTCTTTACCAGCAGCCCCAGTGTGGTATATATGTACAGGATGAGTGTTACGTGGTCCTGTACTTGTGATCTGGAGCTGCCTTTGATCAGCTAGAGGTAGGGGAAGATCTGGACCCCCCTGACACCTGAGGTAGAACGCCACCACAGACATACACTTTGTGAAGACTATGAGTGCCATCGAGAGGCCAAACAGGAGGATGGTGAACTGGTAGTGTTCCTGTCCTACCGCGAAGCGGAGGAAACATCTGTGGACCTCGAATATGTGAATGTGGAAGTACGCGTCCTGGAGATCGAGGGTGGTGTACCAGTCTCTGGGATCCAGGGAGGGAATGATGGAGGCCAGGGAGACCATGCGGAACTTGAGTTTTACCATGTACTGGTTTAGGCCTCGCAGGTCCAGAATGAGCCTGAGGCCCCCTTTGGCCTTCGGGATAAGGAAATAGCAGGAGCAGTATCCTTGGTATCTGGACTCAACAGATACCACCTCTACCGCTCCCAGGTGAAGGAGCCACCTCACCTCTTGCTCAAGTAGGCTCTCGTGAGAGGGATCCCTGAAGAGGGATGGGGAGGGAGGGTGGTTAGGTGGGGTAAAGACAATTGGAGGGTATAGCCCCAGGACCCATCAGTCTGAGGTCAGTAGTGACCACTCCGGGAGGAAAGTACAGACAGTTGGAGAAGGGTAGGTTGGGTGGATCCCTGGTGCAGACTGGTAAGTCGTCTCTGGGCGTCCCATCAAAACTGGCACTTACCTGCCTGCTTGCCCTTAGAGGGGCCAGGCTGGGGGACAGCCGAGACTGCCACTGTGAATGCGTCTTATAATCTCTGGATTTTTTTTTATAAGAAGGTTCTTATAAAAGGACCAAGAATCTTTAAGGTCGTGTGAGAGTCCTTGAGACTGTGAAATTTCACACCTGTTTGCTTTGCAAACAGGGCCTTGCCATTGAAGGGGAGGTCCTGCAGGGAGCTCTGTGCCTCACTGGACAACCCGGACAAGAGGAGCCACGACGCTCTCCACATGGACACCGCAGAGGCCATAGTTCTTGCTGCCATGTCCACTGTGTCCGAGGTTGCCTGAAGGGTTGCTTTCGCAGCAGTGGTGCCCTCCTCCACCAGGGCCTTATATTCCTACTTATCACACTCCTGGAGGGAGTCCGTAAACTTTGGCATTGAGCTCCACAAGTTAAAATCATATCTGCTCAGCAGGGCTTGGTGGTTTGACACCCTCAACTGGAAACTTAAAGAATAAAGCTTTCTACCAAATAAGTCCAGCCTCCTCAAGTCTTTATTCTTAGCAACGGGAATGGGCTGGCCCTGAAGATCCTTGTGGTTGACCGCCTTGACCACCAGGGAATTGGGGCGGGGTGAGTATAGAAATATTCATGCCCCTTGGTGGGCATGAAACACTTCCGCTCTGCCCTCTTAGATATGGGGGACAAGGAAGATGGGGTCTGCCACAGGGCAGTGGAGATTTTCGCCACCCCTTCATGGAGAAGGATGGCCACCCTGGCCAGCACTATGACTGAGAGGACATCAAAGAGGAAGTCCAAAGCTCCTTCATCTCTTCAGCCTGTAAACTAAGGCTTGAAGCCACCATTTTCAGGAGCTCTTAGTGGTCTTTTGTGTCCTTCTGGGGAACAGGGAAGGAGGCGCCATGATGGCCTCATCAGAGGAGGATGAGGATGGAGGGGCGGCGCTCTGCATCCCCACTGGTGCCGCAGTTCCCAGCACTTGGTCCCCTTCTGAGCACAGGGCTAGGGAAGAGTGCCCCGCTAACCCCTTCCTGTGGGGTTCAGAGAGGGAGGCCGACAGTCTGTCTGAGGCCCCGGCTACTGAGCTGGCCACCACTGGGGGCTGTGTCGGAGCCCATGGGGTCCATTGGTACCAGGGCACTGGCCAGGGAGCCTGGCGTCACTTCACTTGCTGTGGCACTGTTGGGGTGGGCTGCCCTGCCAGACTTGTCTGGTCCGCTGACTGCCGGCTCCGAGGGGAGGCTGGGCTGGTATACAAACGACTGCTATCCCAGGATGGAGATGAGTAGTGATGTCGTGAGTGGTGCTGGGCTCGAGACCTTGAGTCTTGTGTAGAGGAGCAGAAGTACTGCCAGCTCCACTGGGCAGATCCACGATGGCTAGTTGCCAGCGATCTACGCCTAGGGCTGCGAAAGCTGTACCGTGCCAGGGACCTCGACTGGGGCGAAGAGTGTGAGCAGCATCGGTACTGCAAGGTGCTATAGTGGCTTCTCGGAGTCGGAGACCTCTGAAGCCATCGGTCCCAGTCCCGATGGGGCATGCTCTGACCTCGAGGCCTGCGCTCCCTCGATTCCCTGCTGCTCAGCACCAAGACAGATAATTGCATGGAGGTCAACAGGGACTGGTGCAGGCTGCGAGCAGAGTGGTCACTCTTCGGAGAACAGCGTCAGGAACCTTCCCTCGATTGCGAACAGTACTGCCTGGTCGCAACTGTGGTGGTCCAAGCGCTTGCTTGCCTGTGGACCTGGGAGCCGCTGGGGTCAGTGCAGCCGATACCGGGAAAGACATTATGTCTCATGCCACTTGCAGGGCCTCCAGAGTGGAGGGCAACCATATGTGGCCACTGGCATCCAGGGAGGTCAGCTTGGAGTGGGGGCTGGGCTACTCCGCTCTACTTGAGTTAGAGTCCAGAAGGCCTCAGCCTCCAAGGAGGATCGAGAGCTTCCCAGTACAGGTCTAGTCTCGCCCCCAGCCTTGTCCTGGTGCCTTGACAGAGAAGATTTCTTTTTTGTCTTCTTAGAGTGTCCCACGGATGGAGAGCAGTGCCAGCTGGTGGAAGGCACCTCTGGGTCGCCATGCACTGATGCTACAGTGCTCGGTGCTGACTCAGAGTGGCATAGCGGTGTCGGGGTCAGGGCCGACTTCATCAATATGGCCTGGAGCTGTATGTCCTGCTCCTTCTTAGTCCAGAGCTTAAACAATCTGCTGATTTTGCAGCTGTCGCTGACGTAGGTTTCCCCAAGACAGCGTAAGCAGCTAGTGGGCAGGTCACTTATTGGCATAGGCTGTCTACAAGTGTCACACGACTTAAAGCCTCTGGCGTGGTTCTTCTACTCTATATAATTTTTGTTTTTAAACTACAGGTACTAACTATCTACAAACTAAATGACAGTCCAAACAGGGAAAGCTACAGAGGAGAGCTGAAGCACAGCAGTTCCAAAGCACCTTCACTGCCGGTACAAAGGAACTGAGGGTGGGGGGAGTGCGCAGCTCCCCTTATACCCACCCAAGGGGTCACCAAATGAAATTAATAGGCAACAGGTTTAAAACAAACAAAAGGAAATATTTTTTCATACAATGCAGTCGGTCTGTGGAACTCTTTGCCAGAGGATGTTGTGAAGGCCAAGTCTATAACAGGGTTCAAAAAATAACTAGATTAATTCACGGAGGATAGGTCCATCAATGGCTATTAGTCAAGATGGGCAGGGCTAGTGTCCCTAGCCTCTGTTTGCCAGAAGCTAGGAATGTGCGGCAAGGGATGGATCATTTGATGATACTTGTTCTATTAATTCCATCTGGGGCACCTGGCATTGACCGTTGTCTGAAGACTGGATACTGGGCTAGATGGACCTTTGGTCTGACCCAGTATGGCTGTTCTTATGATGCCTGTCTCAGATTGTCGTGAACTGTTCCTACAGCAGGAAAATTTTCAGTTGAATATGGAAAGGGGAGATCATTTTTCCATTGAGATGTTAAACAGTTGCTCATAAATGACAAACTCTGTACTGTATGTGCTATTGGATGATTATGGTCCTAATCTTGGGGAAGCCGCTGTTTTTAACTGAAGATTCTGTGACTTGCCACACGAGCAAGTAAACCCCTGTGAAGAGGCAGAGGGCGATGGGAAGGAAGCTAGCTGCTCATGCCTCCACAAATATTTTGGTATGATCTATTTGTCATATGGTACCCTGATTACTACTACACTGAGGCCTCTACTACATCAGTGTAAAGGGAGCTCAAAAGTGATTGTAAACCTAGTCTGACTTCAAAGCCCCTTTTCGCTGCCAGAGTTATGTAACTGAGCCTCAGTGTAAACAGGAACCAGACTTTGTATGTTTAGTGGCTCCCTTAGACCCTATCATTATTTTAATACACTTTCTATTGGGCACAACAATTATACATTCTTACCTGACAATATTGAGTATAACACTACACCATTGTTTCCAAAATCAAGGTCCTTTGCAAACACAGTGGTGACAAGTGTACCTTCTGGCTGTCCTTCCAAAACCTGCCATCAAACAATATGTTTACAAGAGCACTTTACATATTATAAAGGATATTGATGCATCATAATTGAATTCATATACCACAAAACAGTTAAATTCAGTACTTACATACTAGGAACACTTTCCATTCTAGAAATGGCTACAGTCAATGCAAATAAACTACATTTCAGAGATACTGCTAAATTAATACATTTCTAGCAAATCTTCAATAAAGTTCGTTTGTCCGTATGTCTTTTCTCTACAGAAATCATTAATATCTCCTGTTTCTGAGGTCATAAGTAAAACATAAGATGCAAATTTAAAGAAAATACCAGTATAATCTTCATGTTCTAATAGTTCAGAAACAGTTCAATTCCAACTGTTCATACATTCACATTGGGTAAGATATTCATGTATAATATGGGCAATTTTTGCCCTATGATATTTAATACCATAATAAAAAAGTAACCAATACATTAGAAGTAATTTTCTTTAAAAAGTTGTTTATTTGATACTGACCATAAAATGTCAGACTTTTAATTGAATCTGAATAAGTGGTTCATTTAGGTCATACTAGCGGAAACAGGCAATGAAACTTTCACATGAAATAAAAGACATGTCTTACTGAGAGAATACACTTGATTTAATAATGTTCATGTAGCATTCAGAGCACACGAATTTCATTAAATACAATACTCTGTGGTGTGTGAACTGAGCTTTGGAAGGAAGTCTCATTTATAATTCAAGCTTATTGCCACAAGATGGTGCTCGAAACAAATCTTGTACTACTATGATTGACCAGATTAGAAAGTCACTGAAACAGGCTCTACAAACCTTGAGGGTTACTTCTTTTCCAGATGGAATCTGAGGGAAGTAAGGCTGATTATCATTGATGTCAGCAACTAAGATATATGCCGTTATTGTGGCATTATGCCGGGGGTCACCGTGGTCAGTTACTAGTACAATCAACTGGTGGTGAGTTTGTTGCTCGTGGTCTAATGCAACCCAGTTTATAATTTCACCTGTTGGACCAACAAACAAACAAACAAACAAACAAAGGCACTGTATTAGTTTATTCACTGTATTAGTGAAATCTTAACAGACTGTATAAAATTCATAGAAATACACACTGCAGAGTTTAAACTAACCGCTTGTGTCATTTGATATGCCTCCTACAGTATATAGAGTACTATCCCAGTTTACTAAACTTCATTCCACTGAAACACCTAGTTAATCAAAGTTTACTTATATACCCCCGGGTCATATTACACTCTTCACTGCACTCTGGATCCCACAGACTAGCCCAATAAAACAACATCAGCCAACTGTCCAGGCTGGCTGTTTTAAAGGAGAAATCTGGCCCTCTCTTCATTTTATTCCAGATTGGAGAACCTCAAGTGCAGACTTTAACTGCTGACCTTATCTTTGCTCTGCTTTGGGGTTAGGAAACTCAACACAGACTCTCTCTGATGACCAGCAAACCTAATCTTCACCATACTCTGAGGCTTGAGATCCCAGTGGTCAAATTTAATACAAGTTTCCGGACAGCTGCTCAACTGCACTCACATTT
Organism: Chelonoidis abingdonii; assembly: GCF_003597395.2. NCBI lineage: Eukaryota > Metazoa > Chordata > Testudines > Testudinidae > Chelonoidis > Chelonoidis abingdonii. Next base: position 62,813,327 of record NC_133773.1, read on the forward strand.
ATCTGAGGATTCTGTGTGTCCTCCTGTTTTTCAGATAGATGGAGTTATATTATACATTTTAAGACCTTCTATGTTACTTGTCTCCCTCTCTCTGTTTACCTTTAACCTTTTATAAGCTTATTATACAAGACTTTACTTTGAAACAGTAGTTTTATTTTGAAATGTCACATTTCCAAAGTATCTAGAAGGGCCCTTCGACCCCTGGGTATACACCATTTTACATGGTGGAATCTCACATTGCTTTTGCAACACAGATCTGCAATCTCTTGCTAGTCAGCATATTCACAGTACCCGTGTTTCTTAAAGGCTTCCCTTCTGCATGACTTTCAGTATTTTATTTTACACTGCTAAAACATACGGAGATAATGGTTATCAGTGAGAGCATTCTGGGATTCATTTTACAGTGCATAACTTTTCTGAGACCATTTTCTTTTTGCAACACTTCTGATATATTCAATTCACGGTTTTAAACTATAACTATTCAAGGTTTTCACAAATGTGCTCCCTTTAAAATGTCACTATTCCTTTCATTCTTGTTTATCAATGATCATTTATTTTCAACCTTACTTGACCACTAGACAATCAGGAATTTTTCATATGATTTACTGAAGCTATTATTTAATACTCCCAAATTTTCTACGATCAAACACACTCATGAGTGAGTAAGCAAAGAAAAGGCATGACTGAGTTGAGAGTGAAAAAACAAACCCTCTAGGTTGTCCTATTCTTCACTGATTATTCCATCCCAACTTTTTGAGGCTCTGAATTATGCATATTTCCACCCAAGAGAGACATGACAGTTCCTGGACTTCACACATTACATTAATTCTTTTAGAGGAAGACTTCTTTCTAAAAGAAATAATGGGGAGATTACAACTCATAATATGCTACCTGTGTTGGAATTAATCTTGAAAAACTTTCCATCTGACAAAAGGAAATAGGAAAGCTGTCCATTTCTTCCTGAGTCTCTGTCAACTGCTGTGATGGTACCAACCACACCTCGGGGAACTGGACTTTCCTCAATTTCAAAAAAATAAAGATCACGCATGAAGATTGGGGAATTGTCATTTTCATCCCGGACATTAACAATTACTGATGTACTCGCATTTTGCCCTGAGCTGTCCTCTGGGCTGCTGACAAAGGCTCTAAAATTGTACATCTGTGTAGATTCATAGTTCAGATACTTCCGGAGGTAAATCCAGCCAGTGACAGGGTCAATTCCAAATGCAGCAGAATCTGTGCTAGGCTCCAGAGAGTACACCATCTGTGAGCCAGTGTGCTGTGGAACTTGTGTGTGGGCTTGTACTTGCAGAATTTTGGCATCCAGAGAAGAAGTCTCACTGACTTCCACTTGATACACCAAGTTTTCAAAAGTCAAGGTGGTGCCCATCTTTTGCTCTTCAACAATCACTGTCAGCATTAGCAGAGAACTCAGTGGAGGAGTTCCGTGATCTTCAGCTGTTATGTGGAGAGTGTATTCATGCTGCTTATCTGTGAACAGAGTCTTGGTGAGATATACCACCCCAAGGCTTGGATCAATGGTAAATGCATTTGACTGCCTGTTTGCAATAGTATATTTGATTACCCCATTTAACCCACTGTCTTTATCTTCTGCATGAGCAATGTACAGAGCTGTGCCAGGCACTGTACTATAAGATATAGTTATCTTATCAGATTTTGTAAGAAATACTGGAGGATTGTCATTGACATCAATCACAGATATATTGACCTGGGTGCTACTGTAGATAGGGGAGCTGCCCAACTGTGACTGGACAGTAAGGATAATGAGAGATTGAGTTTCATGGTCCAGCTGCTTTTTGGTGAGAATGATACCAAACTGAGGGTCAATAGAGAATCTTCGGTAAGGATCACCAGAGGAAATTGTGTAAGAGATCACTTCGAAAGTATCTACAAGTGGGAACAAAAAAAACCAATGTAAAAAAATAAGCAACTGATAAAGTGAGCGCTTAACACAATACACTATAGAACATCTGTGAAGAATATACTGCAATGTTGTTAGAATCAGCTGAAAAAATGTAATCCCCTTTACAGATGTTTTTCTTTCCTGAGCTCTTTATGTTTCCTTGCTCATGTCCCTGGAGCCCTTCAATAAAATGAATACTACACAGGCTGCATCTGACTGCATCTATTTTGTCCATTTATGAGATGTTTGAGTTTCACCTCCCTGATAAACCTTTATAGAGAAAATGTCACTGCCTACTCATTTTCTTCCCATTATATAAAATATAGTGAAAACTTCCAATAATTATGTCATTTTTAACAGAACAATATCACTATAAGCTAAGATTCAATATAGTCAGAACTGAAAAACATGGCAATACATTAAAAGAATTACATTTCATTGAGTTTTTCTCTGAATGCACTTTTGCTATGTCCAAGATAGTTAAATATTCCACTGCAGCATAATATTCTTTCCCATCCTTTTCCACAGGACCATAATACATTAGCAGAGCCACTCCCTGGGCACTACTGTAGTACTGGCAGGACACCTGTGGCCAATGCACTGTCCTTCCATGGGGGAGAAAGGCAGTGGATTGATGTACTCACAAATATATACAAAGCCCTTGCCCCTGCTTCCTTATATGTAGAACTCCATCATCAACATGGCATTTGGATTCCTTTTGCGAGATTCCCAAATCCTGCCTCCACAATGTTCTGCAGAAGAGCCACAACAGAGGTGCCCAGTTAGGGTCTTCTGCAGCTATAAAGAATGTAGCAGGATTTGAGTCTTTTCCTCTAAGAAAATAAATGAATAAAATTGATTTAGAAAACATTATAAGATCACCAGGATTTCTCCATTTAATTTGGGAAAACATTTTTTGAGGCAGCAAGTTGTCAAGATTCCCTCAAAGAGTTGCACCTTACTATTGCTCTAATACAGGGATTTGCTAACTTCTTCAGTGTGGAGCAAACGTTAACAAAGATTCCCACATGGACACCTCCCTGCACATGCATGATTGTACCCACCTGTGATAAAACAACATCCAGGTTGTAACTACAGTAATTGCTTACAAAGAAAAGCAATATTACAGAAGTATTTAATGCATTTTAGCTGTCTTTTAGTGCTATTTAACAACTCAAAATAATGAGGTGGAAGCAGAACACCATGTGACCTACCAGCTCACCACAGACCACCAAGAAGTGCTCCATGGATCACAGTTTGGGAATCTATGTTCTAAAGGAGATCCAGTTGTAAATTTAAGCATACTTCTTGTATAGTATTGTAATGGTGAACTGTTCTTTTTACAACCTGGTTATCCCTGTTCTGGAGAGAAGCCCGGCAGGCAGGTGCTAGGAATCATCTGACTCAACTGGCCAGCGTCAGCTGACTGGGTCTGATGATTACCACACAGGGATATAGATGAGGATCTCAATTCTCAGAGGGAACCTCCAGGAAAAAACTGGGAAAGCATTCTTGTAACTACAGTGGAGGACTATGAGGGAGTGAGAGGCTCTGCAAACTCACCTATGCTGGGTGGAGCCCTGACTACTAAAATGCCAAAGGGTCCCACAGACTATGTTAGAAACAGGACTATTACTTTGCATTCTCATTCAACATTTCCTTTTCTGTGTGTTGGACAATACACAGATCACTGAGGCAAGGACTAAGAACTGATCTGGGTGTGGCAGATGATTGAGTCCACCAGCTTACAAGCATGTTTGACATATTAAAAAAATAATGAGTTAAAGAAGAGAGATCATTTTCATATCTTTCTGTACCAGTTACAATTAGAACATTTTGCAAACTGTCTGAATGCAATCTAAGTGGACAACTTACTTAAAGGCTCCCTTGCTTTTACAGTTCCAACAGGGCTGCCTTCAGGTACATCTTCAGGAACAGAAAAGGTATACCGTGACCTCTCAAATACAGCTGGTGCCAAAGTGGCCTGGAGGATGTTTACTGTGACAGATGCATTAACAACAGAGGTAAGGCCACCACCATCCCGTGCAGAAACAGTCAAGAACATCATGGTATGATCCAAATGACTGAGAGTTGATATCAAGTAAATAATTCCTGAAAATATAGAAAAAATGAATAATGAAGACACTGAGTTCATGGAATCTTACACCAAGTTTTAGCAAAATGTAAAACGGTCTCAGAGTGCACCCCAAAAATGGGAGAAGGGTGGAACTTAAATATGGCAGGAGGCAGACTAAGTGTTACATATTCCCTTACTGTGATTTCATAAATAGCAATGTAGATGCATTTGAAGTAACCGTGCCAAACTCTATTCTCAGTTACTCGGGTATAAATCCAGAACAACTGCTGTGATTTCAGTGAGTAACTCTGAACTTACAGCAGTATCAAGGAGACCAGAGTTTGACAAATAACAACACTAACTCTGGAAGTGAATTAGGGAAAATATAACTTTACTAATGGTAAGAGATTAATTCCACTTCACTAACAGGAAAGTGCATTCCACTTCAGAATGGCAACAATGACACTATCCACAAAACTTCCCAAGGAATACACCCAAACAAATAAAAGCTAAAGCCACAAAACACAAGTCTGTGGGACCTATGGTGGACATCATGATAGCAATCACTCACTGGCTGATCATAGTTTAATGGCAAGGCATCCTTAACTAGTAATTTATGAGATCTGCTGAACTGGCAAAATGTTATCAATTTACTGTTTGGCTTAAAGAAACTGCTATAATTTCTGCCTCTTTGAAAGGGCAATGCAATGCCTTGTCCATAGCAGCTGTCTTTGGGAGTAGCATTCCTTAAAACAAACGTATTTTCAGCACTTAACTCAGATGAATGGGATCAATATCCCTAAATATATTTTATTCTGACTGCTTGACTAAGTCGTTATTACATGTGTGATGTCTTTATTAATTCTCATATAGTCTACACAGAACTACAGAAACAACCTTTAACTTTAGCACCAATTCCAATGTAAAAGGCCGTAGCATGGGCATACAGTGTTCTTTTGGACTCCATTCTCCCTCCTTACACAGCCAAAACTCCTCTTGACTTTAAAGGGAGCTTTGTTTTAGTCAAGAGTTCAGAATCTCAGCAATAACGGTTATGTTTAAACAAAACTCTCTCTAAGATGTTCATACAGAACTAGAGTGATTCTCCAAAATCAATACTATTAATTCTTCCATATTTAATATTGGCCACTTGTCCTTTACAAGTACAGTCAGGATTTCTGAATTAAGAAGCAACAACAAAAATAAACTGATTAGCTCTTAAAGTGCACAGAGGTCTTTAGTGTACATGAAGTGAATGGAAATACCAAAAGATCTAGGGAAGTGCACTATATAGCATGGTATAACAGAGCAAGAAAGTATATCAGGACATGTTTGCTGTATCATAAATTGCATGCAGGTACATTGTGAGGCACAAGGCCAAATTTCAAGTGGCTTTGACCATCTAAGACATGGAATAATGGCACAGTAATTATGTTTTAGAATGCTTCAGTGCTGTTGATATGGATACTGCTTTTAATTTAAAAATGTTTTAAATGTATATATCAAGTGTTATATATCATTTTTTGTTCATATTCTGCCTTAATTATTGGTGTTAGCAGTATTCATGAAACTCAGAAAAAGTCACAAGTCTATTTCAGTTCAGTTCTGATTCTCATTTACATTTAAGGCCCTTTACATTTCTCAGGCAGCATAAAGGGGTCTTAGTGTAAATGAGATTCAGCCCTTTTTTAGTCAAGCAACAGAATTCCTCCCAAGTCATCTGATAATTTGTTTCCACACATAACTGAATGAAGGACGGGAGATATCAGATGCCCACGGTATCCTGCTTTGACACTGGCTGTTTAAATTATAGTTGGTCGATTTTATTTATTTTGGGACATTTTAGAGTTTCTTCCCTTTTCCCTTTTGCGGGAATTCTACGCTACCTCAATATCTTAACTATTTTTCTTCGGTCACAGTTAATTTAAAAGTCTACATTAGGAGCAAGAGATGATCACAGGCATGGGGAAAACCTAGAAACCTAGCATACATCAATATCCAGATTATGCTGTTTAAAGATGTCTCCCTACAATGAATGCACATCAACAGAAACAAAAACAAATTCCTATCTTTAGTCTATGTATTATTTGATAAATGACTTTGTTAAAAATTATTTCCCTCCAATCTAACTCTCTCTCTCTTTGCCTTCCTCTTGTCCCTTTTGTCCTCCTCCTTCTTCTTTGTGTTTTTAATCTCTTTCTTCTTTTTCCACCAACATGACCATTATATTTACTTCAGTTTGATAAGGCAGTCTCACTTCTGCTACATGGACACTGATTTGGTAGCACTTGCTCCAGTTTCTATATGAAACTGCACTTTGATTTTTCTCTCTTCCCCATCACTCTGTCACTTTGAGATTCTTAGAAGGAAGCAAGAGCGTGCTATTTTTATTCATGACTACTTGTCCTCCATTTCCTCTCATGTTTTGAGAATGATTGATCAATAGGTAGAAGGAAACCCATTTCTGCCTGTCTGTCCTTAAATAAGTACAATTTTGAACAAGAAAACTGATAGTCAAATTTAAGATTCTGAGGACATTGTTCATTGAGATTAAATATGAGTTTATTAAGGAAAAGTATGCTAAAATGCCATATTAACAGTAAATGTATAAAGTTCCTCATATGACTCAACCAGTGAAGCAGAGTAAATATGGACAGAGTTCTACATATGAATAGACATCTATTAGGAAGATGTCCATATCCCAGGGCCCTTTGTGGAAACCAGTAGAGGCAATAAGACCTCTGGCAATTCAGTAAAATAGATTTTAAGATAAGCACTGTCTTCATAATTTTCTGACTCACAAGACAGATATATTAGGAAAGATATCAGCAGTTCAAGATTGACACCATCTCAATCTGACGGTGCTCTTTATCAAATGGAGTGGAAATTATATTAAAGTTCCACCACTTTAGGAAGATTAAATATGACATATTTGCTCGAAAAGAAGCATCCAATGGAATCACTAATTTGGAACAATGCATTCTTAAGTAGAAGGATGGAAAATACCTAAAATTGCTATAAATATTCAAATTTACATTTAGTAAACTTTCCAATTATACTGTCAGTACATTATAATAACAAACTGTATCTTGACGTAATTAAAATATATTCTAAAGAATGCTCATAATTAAAGAAGAATGTTTTCTACTAGTAACAGAAGACACTTATTCCAGTGTGACAAACCACAGCACAATTCAGCAAAGATACAGATGAATTCTGAATCTGTTGTTGCTCAGTTTCTAACCCATTACCACATGCCATTTCTAAGAAGGAGACTTCTTCTCTTTTGACTTCTTTTTTGCCTTCTGACCATGATTATATTTTACAATTAGTGAGACAGCTCAGCAAAATGTTATTTCAGGGACATAAAACTTTTGGCATTTCCTGAAGTAATTTGAGCAACTGTAGCTTGAAAGAAAAGGTCTTTTTTTTCCCCACAGAGATTAAATGTATAAATATGAATTTTAAATTTTTCTAACATTGTCACTGTCAGCTCACATGGAATGATCGAGTGTATATATTTTACAATTATGACCAACTTAATACTGGGTATTTTTGTGTGGAATAAGCCAATGAATAGTTTAAAAGTCTATTTCATTTTAGATACAGTTAGATGTAAATGAAGAGAGAAAAGGTTCCGGAGAAAGTGTTAAATTTTGAAATTTCTGCTCTTTAAGAAATAAATTGTGACTTTAGTACGTCCCTGAGCAAAGAGTGGTATGCAAGTTGCTCCACTCCAGGAGCACTGAAAGGATTTTGTGAGAGAAATGCCTCAGAATCAGAATTTCTCCTCTGCTGCTCTATATCAGCAGCAAATGATAGCACACCTCATGCCAACTCAGCTGTACTGGCCAGAAGATAGAGATGAACTCCAGGTTCTGCCCATTCCCTAGTCTCCTCCCTTCCCTCACCTGCTCAAGGGGAAAGAGATGTAAACGGGTATACACTGTTCACTTACTTCTATCCATCTGGACCAAAGACACTCTTCCTTTAGGGTAGGCCAATTGGCCACTTTTCCAGGATTGAGCCTCTGGGCTCCAGCACTCGTTTTACACACTGAGAGCTCTGCCCAGTGAGTTCAATGGAGACGGGACTCCAGTTCAATAACTTTTTGCTATCTTCGGGATTTGATGCATTTCTGTAGGTAGCTGTAATCATACCAGGCAGCCTTTTCGAAACAGAGTAGGGTTTATTACTTAACTGGAAGCACAGAGAAGCAAAGATTAAGACATAGTTCAAACTGGCCAACCCAGGGCTCCCTGGAGTCATGGTGCTGACAGAACCATCTTGGCTTCTTTCTCTTTCCCTTTGTTCTTCAGTCTTAGATGAGCTCCTGTCTTTCTCCAAAGGCCAGTTCTTACCCTACTCTCCTGGCATGTCTCGGTCCATTGTCCTGCAGATACATGCTGCAGTCACATATTCTGCCTGCCAGAGTTTCCTGTTGTTAGATGTGAACTGTTCAGTCCTTTTGGGATTCTCCATTGATATGGGTGGGTTTTAGCCAGTCCTTTAATGACCTGCTCATATCAACCCGACAGTTACATGACACAAATACCTTGAGTCTTCTGCTCTGCCTCAAGCGTAGCTTTTTAACCCTTTTCCACTTTGTCACAGGGTAGAACATTGTTCTATATTTTTCCACTCTCTCCTTTTCTGTCATTAAGAAAATATAGCAGCTAATTATTACCACTACAGGCATTTGTTGTTTAGAACTCATGGCTTCAGTTGTAATTTTTTTTTTTTTTTTTTTTTTAAAGAGAACACATTTTGTTGCTATTTTACAGAATATATCCTTCCACTATGAAAAACAGTTCCAAGAAGAAAGGCTTATGATGGAAAGCGAATGGAGTCGTGGTTAGACAACTCCTCTGGAGGAAATATTTTATTGCAACGGAAGTTCCCAGCAGGGACCACACAGATAAAAGTGTGGTTCTACTTTGAGACATTATTATGTAGAAATGGCACCTTCTTACTTACAGATTGGCTCCCAGTGTGTATGGAAACTCATATCTTCTGCTTCTAATACATTTTACTACCTTTTGCGCCTGTTAGCTCAGCAGAGTTAACATAGGTACAGGTCAGTGAGCTTGATTCTATTCTGGCTCACAAGTGATCAAAAGATCACAAGTTCCAGTTGTAGTGCTAAATTCTGACCCCACTTATGCCTATACAAACCTATTATCTTTAATGAGTTTGCACAACTGTAATTGAAGACAGAAATCTAGACTGTAGAAACTATTGTTAGTGACAATACACAGCCCAGAAAGAAAACCACCTCACTGTCACATCTTAGATGCAATCTGGAGGGCTGGCAGCTAGAGAAGTCATATTTCTACATGAAAATGTAGAAGAACTGAGAGAGGAACAAAATAAATATGGATCTTCATGATATCATTTCTATAGAACGATTTTTCAGCATATGAGCACACATTAATGGGGTACATTACAGAACCTAATTTGGGACTAGATTGTGCCTTTTAGGCACAGCTCTGTTTCAGGGGCAGTATAGAGTGATGATGGTATTTTTCTTCAGAGTTCCCTGCGCCTGGGGAGAGTGCAAACAGATTTAAGAGATGCAGCATAAGTGTGATGGTTGATACTGAGCAAAATCATGGCCCTACCTGCTCTCTGTACATCCTTCCTCTCTCCCTGCTGAAGGGGACTAATTGCAAGAAGTCCCTGTGCTGCCCTCAGTGCTGGCACTGTAATACTATCAGGTCTTTACACAGGCCACATAAGTTAGGGTGAAGCTTCTTACTTCCTCCCCCACAATGTGAACCCACATAAGAGATAGGCAGAATCTAGCCCTTCAGGACAGGCCACTCTTGTGGACAATTAGCATTCATTATGGGCCTGATACTGCTGTTCTTACTTCTGTTGAGCAGCACCTTACTCCACAGGTAGTCTCACTGGTTCAGTGGAATTACTGTGGAGTAAATAAAGTACTACTCAACAGGAGAAAGGGAGAATAGGGCCCTACATAATTATTCTCTCTAAGGTATTCTTTAGGTCTTATTCCTCACCATAATTTTGTGTTCCATTCATTTTGGACACCAAATCTGCCAAGAGAATACTATGGAGGTAGATTTCAAAAGCAGGTCACCAGCCAGGAGCACATTCTGTATGGCAGAAATACACTGATTTGTTAATGAATTTCTATATATTTCTCTTGCTGACTGCTTCTAATCCTAATTCTCCATGGGCTCTTCAAGAAATCAGATTAAAAATCTTAGACTAGAATGATGTATTAAAGTCAGTCAAGAGTAAGGGACGGTGTGGTCCAGGGAGCACCCTTGCTCTAGGAGAAAGTATTTTGCTACAGCCCTTTTCAACATAGAGCACCGACTCTCTCTTTGCACCCCTTCTGGCTGATGCATTGGGAGTGAATGATGAATCAGAGCCATAGCTTTGCCCACTTGCTCATCGGGTGGGGGATGTCAGGTGTGCAACCCCTGCTCTCCACCTTTCTCATCCCTACCAGAGCCACAGTCTGGGCAAGGCTGGTACAGCTGCACAGGACAGCAAGAGGGCCTCTCTCACCCACGTGGTTATGTAGCCTGAGTCCTTTGGTCATTGTCTACAGCTGCAAACTGCCATGTTTTTGGAACTAGCAACCTCTTTCTCTTGAAAAATGAATGTCTTTTTTTTTTTTAAACAAACTAGCAACAAAAGAAGAAACACTATAGTATCAATGCCCCTACCAAATCTTGGTCCCTGGCCAACAATTATTACCATTTATGCTTTCAGCTATCGATAGCTAAGTATTTGTTTATCAATAGTCATCCACTGAACAAGCAAAGACAGAAATTGAGCTAATGTAACTGAACCAAAATTTTATTGTGTTTACAAGTATACTCAATTATTCAATTAGCTTGCTATTTTTTCCCTTTGCTCACAGAACTAAAAAGTAAGTTTAGAACAAGCAAATAACCATGAGAAGAGTAAGATCAATGACTATTTAGCAGCAATCTTTCACATGAAATTGACTGCCATGGTGCCTTTAACCCAGGCAGTATTTCTGTAGAGAATTCTTGGACTGATCTACTGACAAGAACTGACACCCAACTCAGACAGTAAGCAGATGGCAAAAATGGTATGTATAGTTCATTACCCAAATTCACCTTCAAATCTGGCAGCTGACCCCATTACTTGATACTATGTAGGTCAATGCTCATCTCCAATGACCTATTCAGAGTATGTTTTAACCTATCGGCAGTGAGGCTTAAGTACAGCTTTGGCTCTTACATGTGACAGAGCAGTTACTATGGTAGAGAAATTAGATAGTAAAAATGTGCAGAACGAGCAAACATGAGGCAATTCCTTGACAGAAGATAGCATGTAGAAGATGGGATCCTGTGTCTAACATCAAGAGCATAGTTGCAGAAGGAGGAGGAGAAGGATGGCCCTTTATCTCACTTCTAGTTCATCTTCTCATTACCTATTTTTGCTCTTTTATAATCTTTGAAAAATCAAATTTAGGTTCCAAGTTTTATCATTTCTTCTGTATTCAAAATGAATCTGTTTTATTGAAGCTATTTTCTTGACAGCAGCTATAACACAACATTCCAAAATACAGTTTATAAAGAACTAGTTTAACAACTGTCAGGAAAATAAAAGCTTTCTTGGGGGATGTAGCGGGGTGATCACTCGCTCCAGCCTGGAAAGGGTTGGAAAAGCCCTGAAGAGGGCTGGGGCTGGGCAAGGTAAAACCCTGCCTGACTGGGGGAAGTGGCTGCAGCTGGGCCATGCCCCAAACTGAGCAACAGGGCCTTATAAGGCCAGGGAAGCTAGAAGCAGCAGTCTCTCTCTGGCTGCAGGGGGCTGGAGACAGGGTACCTGAGTGGAGCAGGGCTGGGGAAAGGCAGAGGAGCTGGGGAGCTCCAGCCTGGAAAGCCCCAGCCTGTGGCCTAGCATTGGGCTAAGAGGTACTGGGGGTTGCAGTGGGCAGCCCAGAGGTAGGCAAAGGCAGCAGGTCCAAACCCAACCTTGCCAGTGATGAGTAGGCTGATACTGCAGTCTGCCCCAGGGCATGGGGGCTAGACAATGACTGGCAGTAGCCTTATACTGAGGTGAGGTGGGGATAGTGGGTGGGGGTTCCATGGGGAGGGGAGACCCTGAGAGAAAGAGGTTACTGCCAGGGGGCAGCACCCCAGCTAATAGGGCACCGGAGTCCAGAGAGGGACACTGGGACCAGAGGACAGGCAGATCACCAGCCTGCAGAGGGCGCTCCGGAGCTGGAATGAGCTAATTCCCAGAAGTCACCAGCAGGAGATGCCGCAGGGGTGAGTCTGCACCTCTACAAGGGAATTTACAATTTTGTTTACATTCTATTTGCTATAACAGACACAGCTCTAGGTTGAAAGAATTAGGTTAATAAAGCTTGGCACTGAGGCCCTTTGCTTGCTGGCAGGACTATTTCACCCCAAGTTTGAAAGGTCTATGTATTCTGCTGCTGCTGTTGTACTAGGCAATCCCTAACATACCAATTTCCAGTTAATAGTTTCCTTCCTAAACCTACACCCCTATACGGAGAAAGCTTCCTACAGCCCCTTCTGCCTGGATTCTTGTGCTAAAATTACATTTTCTTGCTGTTAAAAAAGCAAATACACATATGGAAAATATCTAGATGTATAAAATTGTAGGTTTTGCCACAGTAGGTGCTTAATTTATGGAAATCTGTATCAAAATATATTTTGCTATGATAATCATTCAAAATTAAAAAATATGAAACTAGGGATAGAGAATGTCATTCAGATTTGACTAGTCTGGCATTCTGCATTCAAAAGGGGCCAGTACTTGGACACTTAAAAAAGGAGGTAATACCCACCTATAATACACATAGCCTAGTCAGCAGGCAGATTATTCCTTCAAACATGCAGTTATTATTTTAGCTTCCAGGGTTACAAATATTAGTGAGCCAGATATTATTAATCAATACACAATACATTAACATTCTGGTGGCGCAAAGTACTCCAGTGTGTAAGCCTTTCGAGCAAGGCAAGAGTGGGGGTAATACGGTACCATTCAGGCACAAATTCATATTATGAGTGATATGGAGCTGTACCTCCTGCCTCCTAGAACAACCCTGCTGTGATACTCCTGGGGATGCACTAGAAGGAGAGGGAGTTTGGTCTTTGCCTACTCTCTGACCCATCTAGGGAGCCATATGCCTCTGGAGCAAGCATTTCCTGCACTTCTTTGAGCACTGGGATTTGGCTGCACTTTTATTAGACTACGTGGGGCTAGGGAAGGATGTCTCCTTGTACCTTTCCTAAGCCCAGTTCAGCTGGACAATGGCCAGTCACAATCTGACGCTAGAGGACTGGAACTTTAAAACATCCGGCTGTATATCTGTTCATGCTTTCTGAATTTGGGTTTTGAGCCTATTGTAAGGCATGTGCGCGCTTTAAGACATCCTTGAACTATAGCCTGATTACCACATGCGATGGTAAGTCATTTCTGTGCTAGGCTCCAGCCAATCCACAAACCAGGAGCTGGTCTGATGTCTCTCAGAAAAGGCATATAAGCCTCACCGAAGAAACAGCAGCTCAGTCCACTCAATGTCACTTCATAGCTTGTAAAAGCAGCGAAGAGTCCTGTGGCACCTTATAGACTAACAGTTGTATTGGAGCATGAGCTTTCGTGGGTGAATACCCACTTCGTCAGATGCACTTCATAGCTTTCCACTCCCCCCTGCCTGAGGGGTGACAGACTCCATAGGCCTTAGCCTGCTCCACCTGCAACCTTGCTCCCAGTCCTGCTCCGGGCCTGCCCTTGCTCCTGGCTGCCTCCCAGCCCCACCATTGCTTTGCTCTGACCCTGCTTTTGACTCCTGACTCTGACCATTGGCACCAGTTCTCTGCCTGGCTGCCACTGCATTGACCAATAGGAATAGCTGCTACTGCTCCATCCATTAGGCCTGACCCTCCATATATCTCACTTTCTGACACCTATTCACTAAACACTCTCTGAATTCCACAAAAAATTTCTCTTCCACAAACTTGTATAAGTACTTAAAAGTGAGGAAAACTAAACATTAGCATTTAAATGCAACTGTTTCACAGAAGTATTGTAATTCCCTCACACAAGATTTTCATGCTTCATGACATCACAATCATTTAGCAAAAATTTTCAGTTGCTGGTTCAAAGTCTGATTGAATTTGCATGTTTACTTTACAGTGGCAGTTGTTTATTTTGGAGATTGCAAAGCCACTAGGAAATGTTTCTAATTTGTCTTATTAAAGTCACTGGGCCAAATTAATCAGATTTTATAAAAAAAAAAAAAAAAAGTGCAATCTGATCTCAGTTGGGTGTTCCAGTGAGAACTCCTGAAGTGGGGGTTAAAATCATCTTACTCTATAAACCTGGGAGAACTGGTACTGCAGTATTCGTCTCTCTCTCTCTCTCACACGGGGTGGGTGGCATTAAAAAATCAAAAGATAGATGAAAAACCACTATACAGATAGATAGATATAGATATCTATATCTATATCTATCTTTTTACTCTTATGATTTAGGGGCATCTAACTCATGATTTTTGAATTTTTGGGTTGGGTAATACTGAGAATATGGATTGCTTGAGCGTACTCTCTTTCTTGTGGACTATATAGCTCCATGAAACTCTCCTTTAATATGGTGCCTACAAAAACCAAACTTCACAACTGTTAAGCAGCTGGAATGCTGAAACGGCTGCTTATCATGCTGCCCAATATTGCCGCAGACTTATATAGTCCTTCCCTACTGTCAGTGTCCATCAGATTTCTCTTGCTGTATAATTAGACTGTGTAAGTTATTTGAGTCAGGGCCTGTCTTTGTATTATGTGTATGAACAGTAACTGGCACAATGAGGCACTGATTGTGATTTGGGCTCCTAGGTGCTACAGCAATACAAATAAATAAATTAAAAAATATGATGCAACTGATTATTACTGTTTTCTCCCTACTGCACCTTTACATTTCTAAACAAGTCTGACTCTGCCAGCAAGAACAGCTGTCATTTTGTGAGGCAGACTAATGCAGAATGTTGCAGAAGAGATTCAAAATGCAGTCTCATGGAGATATACTTCTGCTCCCCTTAATCTCACATAGAAGTAATTCAGGCTGTTCTGTGTATGGAAAAAATTAGACAATAACACTTCTACACAGGCTTGAACAGGCAACCAAAAACTCAAAGCACATGACAATGGAGTGTGCTGGAATCCAGGCTAATGATGAACTGCAAATCTCCCAGAGAGGCATACTGCTCTCCTATGTAGTTCCATAGCAAGGAAACAGTCATATGTGTTTTCACAGAAAACACAGAGCCTTTTGAGATAACCTATATGGCTCCTTGACTGCCAAAGCATTTCACCTGGTCAGCAAGACATTAGAATTCAAACAGCGCTTTCTGATTACTTACCTTATTTAATTTCTCCATGAGCATCTGTTTAATCAACAATCTTTTCAGTAAAAGAGTTTTGTGAGCAGGCAGGCTCACAGATGTTAAAACAGCTTTCAGTACTCAACCTGACAAAAACTGCACTGCCATGGTAACCAGAGATAATCTTTATAAGGCACAGAGACAGACACCGAAATAGAAGCTCAATGAGAGTGGGCTTCTTTGCTCTCTCTCTTCACTGAGGGCACTACACAGCATTCCACATATCATCCTGTGCCTCAAACTGATCTGCTCGGCTGCCGACTATGCTCATCTGTAGCAGTCTAACATAGTGGAAGAATGTTCCAAAGCTACTTATTCTTTGGTGTGACTTGCTGCTTTCAGTCACAATGGGTTAGTGCTCCCTCCTTTCCCAGACACATCTGGGGAGCCCTTGCTTCTGAAAGGTGCCAGTCAGCCATTCACAAAATGGTAAAAACTGGAAAACACTCTTCAGGGCTCTCTGGGTCTATAAAATTGGCTCTGGAACACAATAGTTAATGTGAAATTTTGATCTATCGCATGTTGGTTAGGAGATTAATCCAATATTAGCAGACCAGAAGAGAGAAGAAAGCAAAACTTGCTGGTTGTTTATGTAGTAGTTGGATTATGTTCTAGTTGCCCATATATTATCTATGGGAGAAGCATGTTGAGTGATGATATTTTACTGCTTGTTAAGTGCACATATTTCTGTTTTTTGTACAAGCAGTTTTTGATCTACTTTTTCCTTTTTGCTGCTGTCAAGCCATGTAACCAGCTTCGTGTAGACCAAAGAGCAGTGGCACTGGAATGGGGTTGGAGTGTGCTATTTCTGCCATCTGGTAAAAATCTGTAATTCATAGATGTGACATCCAGTGAACTACAAGATATTTTGTAAAATAATTTGGAGTGTGTTGCAGTACAATGCATTACAAATACACCTCATCCTACCATCACAAATACAGGGTCTTCAGCACATGGCTTTAGTAATTTTTCTCCCCATATTTGGTTGATTCTGTTGCATTTTAGTGATCTTGAATGAAAATAGAATCATGTAGAATGAGGGCTGGCACAGTGTATATGTTTTTTCATGCTGTTCTGCCAACCCAATCTGTTCCTACGGCCTAATCCTGGGTCCTTACTGTTCCCAGTCTTAGTTTTCTCCATAGCTGTGACTGCCAATCAAATTCAGTTGTATTAAATTCTGTGGCAGTCTTGTGATGGAGATACATATCCACTAATGACTAGGTGAAGGCCACCCACCAAGTCTTCTGCTGTGACCTAACACAGACTTAAGTCTTCAGAGGTGAAAGCTTAACATGCTAACCCATTGTCATACAGTCCCATGATTTTCAGTCTTTTACATATGCTACCAATTACTTATGCAAAATAGGGGAAAGAGGCATTGAAGGGTTTGTACTAAAAATGTGGCCTTAGAACGTTCCAAAATAAATCATTCCTAATTTTAAATCTGTCTTTACTCAAGTGAACCCCTTCATGTGTGTAGCAGTTTTATTTTACTGCATACCATATAAAAATGCCAGAAGTAGTTTAAAAATTAAGCGGACTAATCTTTCCTATAATAAATTATAGTATGAAAACATCATTAGCAGCCATAAAAAGCTTTATTTTTTTTTAAAGTACACACCCCAGTTTTACTTTGATGTAGTCTACAATCTGGTATGTATTAAATACTGTGTAATAATTAGGGTTAAGCAAAAATCAGAATTTATGTCCCACGGCAACTGATATTCCAACATTTGTTTTCATTCTGAATTTGGATGAAAAGTCGAGATACCAAATTTTTACCAAAAAAAATTATCAAAAATTTTCAATTAAAAATGTCAAAATATTTCAGTTCAATATTATTGATTGAAACAAAACTTTTTGACACTCTCCATTTTATTCTGATGTGTGGAACCAAATCTAAATGTTTCATTTTGAGTCAGTTTGACATTAAACTGTATTTCCTAAGGCGCTGCAGTAATTCATGGAAGTTGCAGTTCACGTGCTTCATGCCTTTATTCTTTCTTATGAACGGGCTCCTTGGCTGGACTACATCTCCCATGATGCACCAGAGCAATGTTACTCACATGTTTTACCATGTGGGTGAGTCAAAGGGGTTACCACAGTACAGTATGAGGGAGGTGGTCAAAATCAAGGCAGGCAAATCATAGAAGAGAATGAGGGAGTGAAGTACCTGAACTCTAACACCTATGGACTTAGGCAGATGCAGTGTATGTCATACTGACCAAAAATAAGCTACTTCATTTCAATTTTCCCACTGGAAATTTTTTTGTTTTTTTTTGTAAAAATCAAAATTTTCCCACAAAAAAACTGGCAATTTTGCATTTCACATTGAAAAGTCATTTTGATGAAAAATTCCCAACCAGCATTAGTAATACTACTTGTCTGCTGTTTTTAACACATCTTCTCTGAATTGAGTAGACAAAAGAAGTCCTCTGACTAAAGGGGCAAAGCCCACTGAAATCAACAGACACCCAAAGACCAGTGAGAGCAGTTCTGGCAAAACTTAATGGTCCAGAAGATGATTACCTCATGTTGAGAATACAACACTCTAAAAAAGAAAACTGTTGATTGCAGGCTTTAACTCAGCTCTCATGATCCAGGTCATGTATGTAGTGTAGTTGTAACCATGTCGGTGCCAGGATATTAGAGAGAAAAGATGAATGAGGTAATATCTTTTATTGGACCAACTTCTGCTGGTGAGGGAGACAAGCCTGTCTCTTTCACCAACAGAAATTGGTCTAATAAAAGATAGTACGTCACCCACCTTGCCTCTCTATGATTCAGATCAGACATTTCATGATAGTCAGTGAAAGTGTGCATTCAAGAACAAGGAGAGAGCACTTGTGTGAAGAATCTGGATCAGACCAAGTTCTGCAATTCAACATCATGATGTCACACTGGGCCAAAATAATTTTCAAAACATATTTTGCAGACTTGAAACAGCCCTGATTTGAGGAGGCTATCTTGAAAAAACTGAGGTGATAATCCTATGTCTTTCTACAGCTCCCAGGTAGGATATTGACAAGACTAAAGGATGAACTCTATGCCCATGAGTGAAAAATAAAAATCAACCAAAGAAGAAACAGTGTGTGTGTTCCATCAGCTATCCCAGAAATAATGCTGCTGTTGTGACAAAAAGATGATAAATTGAGGAGTCAATGTCAGTTTTTTCGAGTTACTGCTGTCTAGGTTTACTGTCATGATGCCAGTTGCATCTTAAGGCCCACAACTTCTAATTTCTTGTTCAACCATGCCTATAAATATGCTATACCTTTGTGATGCTGACAGACAAGCTCAGGCCAAAGCCATAAGCCAATTCACTTGTGTATGAATATCAAAGGAGTTACATGTATAAGTAGATATTCAGGCCAAGTCACTTGTTTTAGTAGAGATCAAAAGAGATGTTAATTGTATTGTTTTCACCTATGTATATCTTGTTGTTTACTATTATATTACATTTACATTGCATATACCCTCTGAAATTGTTTATATTATGCATGCCCCTGTAATTAGATAACCCTAGATTAAAGTGAGTGTTAGTATGAGAATAGGGTGACCAGACAGCAAGTGCGGAAAATCAGGGCGGAGGTGGGGCGTAATAGGAGCCTATATAAGAAAAAGACCCAAAAATAGGAACTGTCCCTATAAAACTGGGACATCTGGTCACCCTATATGAGAATGAGTTCAGGTGTTCAATTCATGGAAACTAGAGCAATACCTTATTGTTTGTGATTTCAAACATTTATGTTTATGTATAACCCTGCAACTAAATTACTCAAAGAAATCTTGTGAAATACTAATGAAGGATTTAAGGACTGTAACAGGAAATGCTAATCATGGAGTGAGTAAAAACATTTGTCGCATTGTTATCTGTAAGAAGAAGCTATAAAATGGATTTCAAGGAATGATACTTTATCTCTGGGCTGTTTGGATTCTAACATGATGGAATAACTTAACAGAAGATCCTCAGAGTTATTCTGGGTAGGACTGAAAAGACTTCTGGGAAACTGGCAGATTACTACATCTCTGCTATCATTTTGGATTTACGAACTTTGATTCACCTGTTAATGTATTTTACCTGCTTTAACCTCTCAATACCTCTAATTTATTTTTTCTTAGTTAATAAACCTATAGTTAGAGTTTACTATAGAATGTGGTGCCCTCATTGTCTTTGGTGTAAGAGCTGGAATACCAATTGATCTGGGGTAAGTGACTACTCTCTTGGGACTCGGAGCAATCGGATGATGTGTGATTTATGGTTTGTGACCATTATCACTAAGTCCAGTTTGTCTGGGTGGCAAGATGGAGTGCCTAAGGGGACTGTCTATGACTCCACGATAAAGCTGGTATAGTGATCCAGGAATGCACAGTTGTTACTGCCTTGATGAAATCTAATTATAGAACCTAACACCAGTTTGGGCCTATGTCCTGTTTTCTGACAGGCTGACCTGAGATTAGCACTCACAGTGGTGAGTCACTCCAGACAGCATGACACCTTCAGGTAAAGTATTGTTAATCATTAATGGGGAAAACAGATAAAATCCAGCTTAAACAACATACTAGCCTGCATAGTTCTTCAGTATGCT
Source organism: Chelonoidis abingdonii (assembly GCF_003597395.2). Classification (NCBI taxonomy): domain Eukaryota; kingdom Metazoa; phylum Chordata; order Testudines; family Testudinidae; genus Chelonoidis; species Chelonoidis abingdonii. Next base: position 62,833,339 of record NC_133773.1, read on the forward strand.
TTGCTCCAGGCAATTAACCACTGCTGCTCACAGAGCAAATAGCACAGATCAGAGGTTCTCAAACTGTGGTCTGAGCTCCACTCAAGTGGTCTGCGGATAGTTCCCTCTAAGGTGCACACCTGGACAGCCGCACACAAAAGAATGAAAGGCTGCCCACCTAATTAGTGGAGCCATGGAAGCATAGCTCCACTAATTAGGTGCCTGGACCCTGGAGAAGACGCACACGTGAGGTGAGGTGAGAACAGGAGGTGGGGGAATTTGGAACATGCAGGGCTGAGGCAGCCAGAGAAAGAGAGGACTTTCTCCAGCTCCACGGCTGTAGCTGCCAGGGAGAGACCCCCCTCCTTCCCAGCCCCAACTCAAGGGCTGCCTGGCAGGGGAGAGAGAGAGACCCCCGCTCCGTCCCACTCCCAGCTCGGGCGCTGCTGCAGTGGGGGAGAGATATTTTAATATGAGTTGTGCGCTTTTATTTGTAGACCAAAAGAAGTTATTTTTTTTTATATAATGCTTTTATTCAAAGAGCTTTACAATAATTAGCTAATGGTACAAATAACATTTGGAAAGATCATTAAGTGGTCCACAAAAAAAAAAGTTTGAGATCCACTGGCATAGATAACATGGATCATGCAGGTAACCAGGAAAGTAAAATATAAAAGTGAACCAAGGTGGATTTTGCACCACCAATAGAAATAAATTATAATAAAAGAGGCATAGAGCATAGAACTGGGAACCAATCACACACCTAAATGGTTTTCTAGTTACACGCAATCTTCAAACTATTTACTTTTGGAACAATCTACCTTCAGTCAAATGAAAAATGGCTAATCCTAATATCTACATACAGAGAAGCACAATAAATGTAATTGACAGATTTCTAAAAGAATAGTCTAAATGATGGAGAATCTTAAAATTAAAAAGCACATAAATACCACTGATCCTGTCTTTCAAAATTCCACTAATCCTTGTACTGGAATATGTTTCTGCCTGTCCAATGAAAAGCTCTTTTTTCTCCACTGATCTAGAAGAACCACACAATGAACCTGAACCAGCACCCACGGAAATAAATGGTAGTTTCCCACTGACTTCAATAGGTTTTGGATCAGGCCCAACCTCATAGTATCTAGACGTCAAAGTTTATTTTGTTTATTTTTAAATCTCCTGTTCCTGACCAACTGCTATGACCAACAGATCATGAAGATTTTATATTTACTGTGAACACAGTTTGCTTACTGTGCAAGGTTTACAGTTTTGGTAATACAGACATATAGTTTCCTTAGCAAAGCCATAGTTGGCAGGAAGTGATATTCAGCAAGAAGGTTTTTTTTATTAATCCCCTTATCCATTTCTTTTTTTATTCAGAAAGTGGAAAGAAAATTTTATTTTTTGGCGAGCGCTACAACTCCTGAATACAGCAATTGGAGATTGCCCCTGAGCTGAGCTACAACAACACACAAACACACATTCTGGATACTGTAAAATAAAAATCTCATTTGGCCTGGAGAATAGCTTCATCTGCTACATGAGTTTTGTTATATTACTATAATTCTCAGCTAGTAAAAAATACAGTTTTTGTAATGTCTTTTCCTAAAACTGAAAATACCATTCTGTCCCACGTACATATCAAAGGAAGCCAAGCTACTTAAGGACTACAAAATCAGTCAAAAAGACTCAGTTAACTAACACTCTTGCCTGATCCCTGAACATATTTCCAACAATTACAGTTATCACTTAGAAATTAAGAAATTGATTAGTAAAATAAATTCACATACAACTTCTAATCCCAACCTCTGTTACCATACCACATGGTCATCTCCCTAATCTCTTCTTTGCAAATGAAAAAAGCAAATGAGATGGGACTTGCCATGGCACAAATCCACAATATTGTACAATGTACAATCCACAGATGTCAGAGTAGCAGCCGTGTGAGTCTGTACCCGCAAAAAGAACAAGAGTACTTGTGGCACCTTAGAGACTAACACATTTATTTGAGCATAAGCTTTCGTGGGCTACAGCCCACGTTATCAGATACATGTAGTGGAAAATACAGTAGGAAGATATATATATCAGTGGTCCCCAACGTGGTGCCCGCGGGTGCCATGGCGCCCACCGGGGCATTTATGTGTGCCCGCCTAGTGCCCAGCAGGGGAGAGAAGCCTCGGCCCCGCACCTGCTGCGGACAGAGAATTCTGGGGCCTGCAGTCTGCGGGCGCCAGTGTTCTCTGTCTGTGGCAGGTGCGGGGCCGCAGCTTAAGCTGGAGAGAAACCATGCCCCCGCACCTGCCAGGGACAGAGAACTCCGGGGCTGCAGGCTGCAGGCGCCGGTCTTCTCTGTCCCCGGCAGGCACAGGGCCTTCCTAGTGCCCAGCATGGGAGAAAAACCAGGGCCCCATGCCTGCCAGGGACAGAGAACTCCAGGGCTGCAGGCTGCAGGTGCTGGTGTTCTCTGTCCCTAGCAGGAGCAGGGCTGCGACTTCTCTCCGGCTTCTCCCGGGCTGCGGAGAGCTCCAGGGCTCCAGAGAGAAGCTGCTGGGGACAGAAAACTCCAAGGCTGCAGGCTTCATTCTATGTTAAAGTAAGGATAATAAATATATTTGGACCAGCAGTTCAACAGTGTTTTACTTTTTTAAAATAAATAAGGTGAAAACTGTTTGATATTTGTTTTGTAAAAACTCCTTAATTTTTCTTACAGGTAGATAAAAAAGAGCAAATTCACATGGAAAGGTGAAAGAGTTAAAGTGAGCTATTATCAGCAGGAGAGAAAAAATACTGTTTGTAGTGGTAATGAAAATGGCCCAATTCCAGCAATTGGCAAGGAGATGTGAGGAATGGGGGCGGGGGAGAGAATAAGCATGGGGAAATAGTTTTACTTTGTGTAATGGACCATCCACTCCCAGTCTTTATTCAAGTCTTTATTTCCCCCCGCCCACAGTTCCTCACATCTCCTTGTCAGTTGCTGGAAATGGGCCATTTTCATTACCACTACAAACAGTTCTTTTTCTCTCCTGCTGGTAATAGTTCACCTTAACTGATCACTCTCTTTATAGTGTGTATGGTAACACCCATTGTTTCATGTTCTCTGTGTATATATATGTGTAAAAAAAAATCCCCTCTCACCCCTATGGGTGGTATGTGTCTTCTCAACCTCAGGTCCTCTACCAGAGCCTGGAGTTTGAGGGTTGCACAGTATCTTAGCTGTTCCTAGCACTGCACTCTTCTGGACAGAGAGCTTGATGTTGTCCCTGGATCTGTTGGAGCCACTCACCCAGCTTAGGAGTCACAGCCCCGAGTGCTCCAAACAACCACGGGACCACTTGGCCTTCACTTCCACATCCTCTCTAGTCTCTTTAGGCCTGTTCTCCAGCTTCTCATATTCCTTCTTCCTGATGTTGCTGTCACTTGGCACTGCTATATCTATCACCACGCTGTCTTCTGCTCCTTGTCTATTACACGATGTCTGGTTGTTGGCCGTACCTGCCTGTCCGCTGGATCTGAAGTCCCACAAGATCTTAGCCCTGCTATTCTCCAAACCTTCTGTGAATCTCCTCTGGTCTTGGAGGGCTAGCCCATCGCTGTGCAGATGTTCCGTAACAATGCCCACTTGGTTGTGCGTCAGTGTATGCTGTTCCTGCCTGCATCTTACATCCTGCCACTATGTGTTGGACTGTCTCTGAGGCTCTCTGCATAGTCTGCCCTTGGTCTCTTAGTGTGGTAGACCCTGCTTCAATGGATCTGGTGCTCAGTGCCGTTCCTGTGCTGCTATGATCAGTGCCTCAGTGCTGTCTTTTAGTCCAGCCCTGTCCAGCCACTGGTAGGATTTCCCATGTCGCCACCTCGAGCTATCTGTCGATGGACATCATGCAGGGTCTTGTCTGCCATGGCACTCTTCTGCTTGTCTTCCTCCATGTCCGCTGCTGCCGTCAGGCATCTCTCTAGCAGCTATTTTTGGGGCCATCTTACTGATGTACTCCTGGATGTTCCGGTTCGTCCAGGACAGCGGCTTTGACGCTCACCAAGCCCTGCCCGCCTTCTTTCTAGCTGGTATACAGTCTCTGGGTGTTGGACTTGGGGTGGAAACCTCCGTGCATTGTGAGGAGCTTCCGGGTCTTCACATCGGCAGCCTCCATGTCCTCCTATGGCCAGCTCACTATACAGGCAGGGTATCTGATGACCGGCAGGGCGTATCTGTTGATGGCGTGGATCTTGTTCTTCCCACTGAGCTGGCTCTTCATATATATGTGTATATATACATGTGTGTGTATCTATCTATCTTCCTACTGTATTTTCCACTACATGCATCTTATAAAGTGGACTGTAGCCTACGAAAGCTTATGCTCAAATAAATTTGTTAGTCTCTAAGATGCCACAAGTACTCCTGTTCTTTTTTCAATCCACAGATGGTGGCTTCAAGGGAAAGTCCACAGTGAAGGCTAAAAAAAAAAGACCTCCCTTAAGTATGTTTTCAAATAGCTCATGAGAGAGGAGAGATTATAGAAGTTTTGCAGCCCACCTATTCTCAATATACAATTTCTATTTCTAATAGTCTCTGTACATCTCTTTCTCCCCATGAAACTGGATTAATGCAATCCACGTGGCAGCTGGAGTAAGTCTCCTTACAACCTCTTGAGAGAAGAACAGCATGGACACTTGATGTTCTCAGTGAATCCCTCCAATATCAGAAGCAGAGAAGAGACTCTTACAGAAAGGGAAAATGAGAAAGAGGAGGAACTCAGTCTCTGTGCTGTCACATAGCAAGCCATAGAATTTGATTCCAATTCTTAATACTGATCAACTTCCATAGCTACTTAACCTAGGAAGATTGCAGAGCATGAGTAGTCTTACAGTCATAAGGGCTATTGTCACTTAGATATCGCCAACAGTCTAGAAACTATTTCAGCTCACCATTAATTAATTGTACGCACTGCTGCAGCTAGACATGAAAAAAAGGCAAAAGGAAAAAGGGTATCCTTTACCAAAAAGGACATATCAGCATTAATATTAATAGGTTAAAATAAAACACAGCCAGATATCATGAATTACCCATGAGATCTGATTATATGCAATCAGATTCCAAGTGCTATAAGGTTGGAAATAGTGTCTTCAACCCAAATGGTTTTTCATTTATAAGTGCCAACAATAATGACCTCAGGTTATTTCATTATTAATTTAGTCTCTGTTTGATAAAATACCATGATAGTTCCACAAGATACTGATGACTCAAGTACTCCTCATGATTAAAGATGAAACAATCAGTTAAATGATTGTAGAGATCTAGTTCCCTGATTATTGATTGACCTATATATTTTTGGCATCAGATATGCCCTAGAGGGACTGATTTGACAGGCAGTTAAGGTCCACGGTAAAAGTAAATTATGAAATAGCCAAGGTAAGCGGGCCAACTTCCCAAGAAGATTAGTTTCTTCTGTTCATCAGAATATTTTAGGTGTTAGGTCACAGGATGCAAATAGACATCATTTTGAGAGAACAGAATATTTCCTTATGATGATTTCCATGCCAAACAGCTAATACACACACACATATCACAACACAGCAAAATTATTAAAACATATGAAATAATCCCTTATGTCAAAGTTAATTAATCGTAAATGACAGACTATCAGGAAATAATACTGACAATCAGGATATATTCCTAGTAGTATATGTATACTAGATTTCAAGTTGAACTGTAGTTCTGGTTTAGTTCCCAAATATTAAAAGCCAAATATTGAAAGTCTGGTGTACTTTGGGCATTGGTTATGCCCCTAGTATTTAATCCAGTAGGCACTGGAGAGTTTCCCAGGATTACAAAAAAACCCAGCAGGGACTGCTGTTTGGGGAGTGCTAAACGAGTGAGTTCTGTGAAGGCAAGTTGCATTAAAGACGTTTAGAAGTAGTTCAGCCTGACTTGCTTTGCCCCTATCAAGAATGCCCTCTTGCCTTGGCTTACACTCCTAGAGTGACTCAGGACCCCCAGATGTGGGATCCAGACCTCTCCCTCAAGCCAGAAGTCAGAATGGGGGAGAAGGTCAGGTCAGGAAGTAAGGAGCAGGAAAGGATACTCATGAAGCTGACAGTGGAGTCAAGCAGAGACATAGAACTGGAGACTGGTGGTAGCATGAGACTGTCAGCATGCTGGGAAATTTATTGTGGCACACTTTGGAAGGCTATAAGGAGGGGTCTTATTTGATAGAAATCCTGAAGGGAACAGAAATCTAGAAGAGTAGGCTCCTTGTTGGTGGGGAGAGAGACTAACTATCCCCCAATAAAAAGCACTCAGGATAAGGCTTTAGTGTTCCAAGCATTAACATATGTATAAAGTAATTAATGCACGACTGATGAATAGCCAAAATGCTCTAGTTTCCAATTTAAAATGCTAGAGAAATGACATCAGCTGCTTGCCATTCCACTTCCTGTGACATACATTCTAGAGCTCTATTTATTCCAGTAGATGCAAAGATCATTTAACATTTGCTCACAACCCCCTCCCCCCCCCCCCAAAAATACACACACACACACACAGAAAATATCTTGTATATATTCCACAGGGCCTAAGTTTTCATTTTATGACTTGACTCTAAACAAAGAAACTAAATTTCAAAGTAAAAGTGTGACATGGTGTGTCTCATAATTTCTGTGTGACTGTAATTACTGTACCTGAAGAAGTATCCACTGTGAAAAGGAAAGAAAATTCTCCTGGAACCAGCTCATATGTCACAACTCCATATATGCCTGAATCCCTGTCTGTGGCAACAACATTGATGATCTCTGTTCCTGGGTGCGTATGACTACTGATGCTTGTCACATAGCTAGCAGGTTCGAAAATAGGTTGATTATCGTTAATGTCTTCTATCTCAATACGAACAAAAGCTTGGGAACTTAGCCCACCCTGTTAAATAAACCAGAACAAAATAAAAATCAAAGTCAGTTACAGTTAACCAAATATAGGCATTGCTAGAATATAAAACAATTTACAAAGAAATTGAACAAAAACATTTGTTAAAAGTAACTATGTAAAGGGTACCTATAAAAGCCAGAAAATTGAGTTTAAGAAGTTAACTATCTTTAATGCAGCTCCACCGTGCTAGCTACTGCAGTACACAAAGGTATCTATTCTCCCATGAGGGAACATGAGGTTTAATTACAAAACTTGTTAACTCTAACAAGAATTATTCATGTAAATCCCTTGTAATGTGCATCTTGGAACATAGGATTTCACAGTCATCACCTACTGTGCTTTCGGTGGCTTCACAGATAAAGGCCAGGCCCTTTTTCTTCAAGAACAAATGCCTCTAGCACTTGAACAAAATGAGAATCTCCACTAGTTGTATTAGCGTTAGGGCCCCATTTCCTCTACAGAGTAGCTTGTAGAGGGCAACACACAGTTCTGACAATCCATTCAGTCCACATATATATACATACACGCATACATACAAGCCCTTGGGTACTCAGAGGCACAATGGAATTGAATTCTGCAGCAGCAACCTCTATAGGGTGACCAGACATTAAGGAGAAAATATTGGGACTGCCGCAGGGGGAGCATTTTTTTGTGTTTTTCTTTACACTCACCCATCCGGGAGTTTGGCAGCAATTTAGCAGAGAGCCCTTCAGTCGTGGACAGTCTTTAGCGGTATTTCAGCGGTGGGTAATAAACCTTGCTGCTAAAGACAAAAGCACCCGCCGCTGAAATACCGCTAAAGACCATCTGCGATTGAAGGCCAGGAAATATAATATCGAGACAAATGGCATCCCAACGATACTCTGGTTGGGACGCAGGACAAACTCCTCAAAATGGGGACAGGACGTCTGGTCACCCTAAACCTCTATATTCCATTCCCTATGTTCCATGGCAACATTAATTTAGTCTACTGACATGAAATACTATCCATTCCCATTTCCCACACAAACACACACAACTATGGCTCATAATTTTACATCAGTGAATATTTAACTAATACACAGTTACTTTTGAGCATAGTTTTTTTTGCTATACTTTCCTGGAAGCCTGACTCCACATCCTGGACCTTAGTCCTCCTTTCCTCCCTGTGCACCCGGGAGGGGAAGGGGGATGGTGAGGGGAAGTCTTGCAGCTGTCATCACTAACTCATCTCCCCAGCTCCTCAAGACTGGGCTGCTATGCTATTCTCCACTTGGCTTACACTTCTGCCTCTCACTCACCCTGGCTAGAAGCCAAACTCTTGCACTGTCTCCATGGAACAATACAGGGAGCATGCACTGGTTATTAACTCAACCTTGTGGGGAAGGCAGCAGCTGCAAGCCAGTCTGAGAAAGGCAGAACTACAGAAAAATGGCAACATGGCAAATTCCATAGCAAAAATATTGATTTTTGTGCCATCTTGGAAAAAAAATGAATTCGTTAGCTGCAGAATCATGGAGGCCATAGAGCCCTGACTGAGATGCACAGTCATTTATTTCTCAGCACTATTGTTTTAGACTTCCTATAGATATAGGAAAGCACTGCTGTATCAGTTTTGCTTTGGTTCACATTTTCAAGGTTCTCTCTACACCCATAAAGGCTACAAACATAATTTTAACAAAGCTGAGATTCTGTAGCACAATTCTGTAGCAAGAAGCCAATTGTGTGGCAATGGAATGATCGGATACAGATTTCTGCACATGCACTTGACAGTACATTACAACATGGATGGAAGAAGACACTCCATGGATACAGAGTTTGATTTTCAAGGAGTTATACACAAAAAATGTGTACATGTAAGCTGAGTAAGTAATTACAGAGACTGCACACACACAAATTGTATACTGGCATGAACAAAAAGGGCAAGCTTTGTTTTGCAATGCTGAATTTATGCATGATGCCACAGGAACCATGGATGTAACTTAGATGTATATTTCTGCATGCACCATTGTGCGCCACATTTATTGAGAAAAATGTTTTGTCCTTCACAAAACTATCGAGAGTGCAGTCCAGTTACTCAGGCTGCATTTGGGATTTGCACTATAGTGCAGTAGCAAGCTCAAAAAAACTGCATTCGATCTTTGGTCTATTGACTCCATAGACTTGTACTGAATTGCTGAGATACAATAAATAAATCCATCAACAGCATTAGCTCTGTAAATTTTCTCACTGTGGCTTTCGCTTTTCCATATTTATTCACATAGTCATATTGTCTCTATAGCCTGGCACTGACGATGTCATGACACTGTTGTGAGGAACCTTGGTTTAAATGTATGAGGCAAATTAAGACTATAATGTAAAGTAATTAAAAATTACTTATTTGCAGTATTCTTATAATAGACTGAATCCTGATCCCACAAGCAAAGTTAAAAGAGTTTAGTCCACAGATGGAGATTAGGTTGAAAATGGAATCCTTATCCCCCACCCATTTGGTGCTGTTGGATTTTCTTTTTCGGGGGAAAGGGGGCAGAGAAAGGAAAAATATGGAAAAGGAGGCAAAGGTAGGAGAAGTTTAAGAACAGCAACGTATTATGGGGATTAATTTTAAACCACTTGCCCCAATCTGTGTTCTTGACTGCTAAGGAAAAATGCAGACATTTCACTCTCCAATCTAAGAAGTTCATTTTAAGGAGTTAGACTGTAAAATCTTTTTTGGGAGAAGGGAGAGGTCCATTCTGAAATATTTTTAGAAGGGTGGGACATGAGATGGGGGAATATAATGGCTGGTCTACCTCACTTCTCTCTGTCCTTGTGCTAACCACTGTTGTTGAAGAGCCAGTGCCTCCTTTTCTTGACCCTGAAGCATATCCATTAGACACAAGTGAAGAGAGCCTCTACTATTGTCATCACCCAGTATAATGGATGACATGCAACCCTTCTTGGTTTGATGCAGAAGAATTTCTTTAAGGTTACCCTGGCAGTGGTAATTTTTGAGAAAGACCCCTAGTGACTGGGAACAAACGGCTGCTATTTCTAACCACATGAATATGCTTCTTTATCTGTTCAGAGACAAGCATGACAGTTGATTATCCAAGAAACGAAGATTGATTTGAGCATGTCCATTGTTGAAAGAAAATTACATTTGTTAAAACATATTTCAAGCAACAGTAGAACACTGTTGTTCATTTTGCCTTTGTATTCTAGAAATATTGCTCACATAACTTCACGTCTCTCAAACGCTTCAATAACCTTTTAACTACAATTGTGCTGATTGATGGAATGGCAATAAAGTTGGGTACAAGTCACATTGTTGTGATTCTGAAATTTTGTTACTTGTGGAACAAACAGTGAACATGATATACTGCTACAGAGCTGAAATTACCATAACTGGAGACTTTCTTTACCCTAGCAACATCCAATCTATGTAAAAACATGAAGCTAACAATAAACCTCTCAAACCATTCTTCAAATATAAATAATACTACCTTCTTGACAGAAAAGATTCTACTGCTTAACAAATACCTATGATGTTATGTAGAACAGCTGCATTTTTGCTGTTTACATTGTAAGACTGCATAAGAATCTGACAGGATTTCAATTATAGCTTCCAACATGCTGGGATATAGCATTCCATTAAAATTTTGTTCCAGACTGAAAGGTTATATATAGGTTTATGCAGTTTTTAAGTTGTAATGCTGTAGTAGGGCAAGGAAGGAATAGAATTAGCCACTAATTTCAAAAACTTTAACTTCAATGGGAATTTTGCCTGAGAAAGGAGCGCTGAAGTGGGCACTTTGTGTATTACAGTAATTGCTTTAGCTAAAAAAAAAGAGAAGAATATTGGTAGCTGTTACATGTAACTGCTAAAACACAAGAAGGACACAACAAGCATAAGTCTCTCTCTATACACAATACATAGTAGGAAAGCCATTTAGAGTTTCAGTAGTATCATCACACTTTCATTAGAATCCACCTAAATACCAAGGAGCATTGGTAAAGTTTTAAATGTTGAACTGATCCGACAGCTTTTGGTGTTTGATTAAAAATTGACCAGTCAACACACAGCCAATATTACTTTAAGGGCTTTCATAGACAATTCCATTATATAATACTTGATATACAGCTGTCTGTAACAGTTCAGAAGACATAATAGCATTTTATTAGCTAAATTACTCCTTTTTAATAACATATCTAAGTGCCATATATAATCACCCAGTTTAGATCCATTTTAGTTTGTCATGTAAATGACATATGTTTTATAATCTTTATCAATATCTTATGAATTTGATAATGTTGAGGTCTAGTCCTCTGCTCCTTTCTGAGATAAAGCTCTCATTGGAATTCTCATTTCAGGAATGGCATTTTGGCCTGAGCAAACAGTGGAGGGATAAGCCACAGATTATTAAAAATGACTGATTTCAAAATTGTCAAAGGTACAATATACCTTGCAAGCCATTTCATGTAATTAAGTAAACAACACATACTGCTATAATTCCTGAATAAATAGATAGTATCAACACTGTTCTTTATAGTGTTATGTATCAAGTGTCCCCTGACAATAAGGTCAGAACATGCACCACATACAGTGCTCATTCTCTTTTTTCCTTAAGATTTACGTTTGTAAAAACTGTCAATTGCATTTACTTCTAATTTTCAAAAGATTATGCTTAATAGCAAAGAGTTTACAATTTCATCTGCATAAATAAGAAAACAGACCATTCCGAGTGGACTAGAGGGGTAATCATCTCTGAGCATACAACTCAATTTTCATCATAATCAGTTATGTAACTTCACCCTCATATTCAGCAGATGTGCTTGCATGTGTAATTAGAAGTGATTCCTTTAAAAGCACCGTGCTTAAAATGCTCTGTCCTTGACTCCCTGCAAATGCAATTTCTGCAGAATAGATTTGATTTTGAAACTGTTTTTAAAATACTGGCAAAAGGGCTAGTCTTTTCAATCTTTCAGAGGGACAAGCATTAAAACTGGACAGGAAGACAAAACCAATTAAGTTGGAACTAAACAAATAAAGATATGGAAAGAATGTGTTTCTTAATGTTAATAAACTTTTTAATGTTAATGTATGGTAAAGGAATAATCTGTATCTCCTTTACACAGAAGTCATAAGATTTTCAGTTTTGTAACTGCTGCCTAAGCTCTATAGTACATTTGTAGTACAGAAGGAGAAGGATTCTGTCTCAGCATGCTACAATTACATTTTCTAGTACTACAGTAGGTTTCCTCTAGCAATTGTATTGACCATTGCTTGTTTAGATGAAATAGAACACCAAACTGTTGCCCATCATGTAAATAATGCAAGTGAGCACACAAAAGGATAGGGCTATGTATCTTAATTAGCAATAAGGCTTGATCAGAGTGTAACTGCACAACACTAAAAACATATACACACTTTTAAAAAAATGGATATTGTTTCACACATGCAGCTGAGTTTATTTTAATGCCTCATTGTACAACAATATGTATTGCTAGGTTTACCACCATGAGTATAAACATTCTGGATACAACTCCAACCAAACCAGGGAAACAAAACATGGGATTCCTTATTGCATTGCATTCTTATTGTAAAAGATAAACAAAGGAAAACCAAATAAGTCCATTAAAACATATCAGGCCTTATTCTCAGATCTTTAAAAAGTGAAAAAAAGGGCATACCAGACCTTTCATTAAAATTTCTTTTGTTCATATTCTCTTTCTGAAAAACTCACCATTGAGACTGACATTTTCCATGCCTGGTTTCAACCTACAGCTGAAAAATTTTGGAAGGTTTCCTGAAGGAAATGCCTTCACCTGTTCTTATGTTATTTGAGAATGAAAATCATTGTACTCTTGCAGCAGTTCAAGATGTTTTTAGTTCACTAGTAACTCAAAAACACCTAAAAAGAAAATGGAAGTTTGCAGGTGGAAAGAGAATTATAACTTTAACATTGCATTTTAAGCACAGAAAAAACAGGAAATGCACAAAATTAAAGCTCTCCTAATATCATTAACTTGTCCACATCACACAAATGTATTATTTCTAATCACTTGTTTAACTATTTAGAGCCAAACTGTGGCTAAGCATTGTGCAGGTTCATGTGGGAGGAGGGCTGATGTGCTTTTCTCCCTCTTTCTGCTTCCCTCACACACAGGAACCAGCCACAATAACAAGCCTGTGGTCTCTAGAGGAAACGTGCTGCTTTTTAACTAGTACCCAGGAGACAAAAACAACCACAAAAGGAAAAGGGAGGAGGCAGGGCCATCACCCACCACAAATGGACTGGCTATGGAGGGAAAAATGCACTGCATGCTTAAGTGGTAGCACAGCATCTGCTATCCACAAAAATTCCAGGAGACATAGTTTCTCATTAAAACACAATACCTCCTGGAGTTTTTGTAGGAAGTTGTGGCTATATACCACAGCTGTATTTAGAGTTATGGTTTACTGGTATAGTCCGACTCTAAATGTATACCTAAGGATATACAGGATGTGATGTATGGGAAAATTGACGTTACTGCACACATAGCTCTCAATCTGCAAAGGTCCATATATGGAGGATCATGTGTGACAAAGACCCCAAAATGAACAACACAAAAATTACTCATGCAGGTGCTGTGGGACTCATTCCTTTCTATAACCTTATTTACAACAGTTCTGATGGAAGTAATTTTCGACAATTAAAGTAGGGGGACGGGACACCAAACATGTAGATAACGTACGGACTAAAATGAGAGACGTCTCTCAAAATGAGGTACGCTTCACATGTATGATTTAACTTTTGTACACGTTTAAATATGTCACTTCAATGATTCAGCAAAATAGAAGGGGGGATTATGTGTAACATATGCTGGATTTCTTTTCTGTTTTTCAACTTGCAGTAATACTGGATCCAATCTTGCCCCCACTGATATAAATGAGAGTTCTGTCACTAGCTTTCATAATAGAAGGATTAGGTTTCATAAGTACAGCTGGCAGAATAAAAAATGGTTACTCACCTTTTTCTAACTGTTGTTCTTTGAGATGAGTAACTGTTTTTTACTTCTTCGAGCAATTGTTCATGTCCATTCCAAGCAGGTGACTGAAAAGCCTGAGTTTAGGCAGTAGGGTCGAAGTTCACTGCAGACTGGAGCACTGCACAGTCAAAGGCTGCATTGTCTCTCACCTGGTGCGTGATGGCGTAGTGCAAAGTGAATGTATGGATTGAAGACCACATAGCAGCTCTGCATATTTCCTGTGTCAGGACCTGAGCCAGGAACACCATGGAGGAGGCCTGTGCCCTTGTGAAGTGGGATGTGATCGGCAGGGCAGGCATCTTAGCCTGATTGTAGCATTCGTGGATGCAGGCCGTGATCCATGAGGAGATACGCTGTGATGAGACGGGGAGCCCCTTCATCCTGTTGGTCACAGCAACAAAGAGTTGGATTTGAATGGTTTGGTTCTTTCAGTGTAGAATGCCAGGGCCCTGTGAACATCTAGGGAATGCAGCCTATTATCTGTGCTGGAGGAGTGTGGCTTAGGATAGAACACAGGGAGAAAAATGTCCTGACCCATGTGGAATTGGGAGAACACCTTAGGAAGGAATGCCGGGTGTGGCCAGAGTTGGACTTTGCCTTTGTGAAAAACGGTGTATGGAGGCTCAGACGTCAGGGGCTCTGAGCTCCGATACCCTCCTGGCCAAGGTGATAGCCACAAGGAATGCAACCTTGTAGGACAGCACGTAGCCAGGGGCTCGAAGGGAGGCCCTGTGAGGGTGGAAAGGACCAAATTAAGGTTCCAGGCCGGGACAGGCTGTTGAGTATGTGGGAAAAGCCTATCCAGGTCCTTGAGGAAACGACTGACCAGTGGGTTTGCAAAGACTGAACTACCGTCAGCTCCTGGGTGGAATGTGGAGATAGACGCCAAGTGGACCCGAACCAAAGGGAGGGAAAGACTCTGCTGTTTCAGATGAAGTAGGTAGTCAAGGATGAGTGGGATCAGGGCGAGCAATGGAGCCTGTCCCTGCTGTTCTGTCCAGATGGAAAACCGTTTCCACTTGGCCGTGTATGTGGCCCTGGTGGAGGGTTTCCTGCTACCAAGGAGGACTTGTCTAACCTGCTGTGAGCACTGCATTTCTACCAGGTTTAGCCATGGAGCATCCAGGCTGTGAGGCGGAGCAACTACAGGTTCGGGTGCCGGAGGGGGCCTCGATCCTATGTGATCAGGTCCGGAAGCAGGGGCAATATGAGGACATCTGCAGTAGCGACGTGAACCAATGCTGGTGCTATCAGTATGACTCGAGCGTGATCCCTGCGAATCTTGAGGAGTACCCTGTGGACCATCGGAATTGGAGGGAAGGCGTAAAGCGGACACCTTCCCATGAGAGGAGGAAGGTGTCCGTGAGAGATCCTGGACTGCGTCCCATGAGGGAGCAGAACCGTTGATACTTCCAGTTGACCCGTGAAGCAAACAGGTCTATCTGGGGATAGTACCAGAGACGGACGATTGAACGTGTCACATCACGGTGAAGGGACCACTTGTGACCATGGAACGAGTGGCTGAGGGCATCCGCTAGGCCATTCTACACCCCTGGGAGGTACAAAAGTCCCAGAACGCAAGGGCTTCCCAGCACAGGGGAGAGGAGCATGCACCCCCTGTTTGTTGATATAGAACACTGAAGAGGTATTCTCCATGAGGACTGCAGCATACCTGCCCACCAAGCAAGATTTGAAGGTCAGGCAGGCGAGACACACCACCTGTAGCTCCCTGATATTGATGTACAAGGAGAGGTCCTCTGGGGACCAAAGGCCTTGGGTCCAGAATTTCCCCAGATGCGCCTCCCACTTCAGATCCGATGCATCTGTTACCAAGGATAGGGATGGATGGGGGCTAGCAATGGGTACTCCCGCACAGACCTCCCGCAGGTCGAGCACCACTGGAGGGAATCTAGCACTGTTTGGGGAAGCGTCACCACAGAGTTCAGTGCGTCCCTGGCTGGTTGGTACACAGTCGCCAACTAGGACTGAAGAGGGCGCAGCCTGAGCCTGGTGTGGCTCACCACATAGGTGCATGCAGCCATATGCCCCAGCAACTTGAGGCAGTTCCTTGCTGTGGTGGGCAGGAAATGCCGGAGACCGAGAATGATGTCAGACACAGACTGAAACCTGGACTCCGGTAGGTACACTCTGGCTTGCGTCGAGTCCAGAACTGCCCCATGAACTCTATCTGCTGAACGGGAAACAGGGTAAACTTGGCCTCGTTCAGCAGGAGACCGAGCTCAAGGAAAGTCTGTCTGATAAAGGCCACCTGAGCCTCCACCTGTGCCTGGGAGCGGCCCTTGGTGAGCCAATCGTCCAAGTAGGGAAATACCTGTATTTTGTGCTTGCGCAGGAAGACTGCCATGCACTTTGTGAAGACCCTCGGGGCTGCTGACAGGCCGAACTGGAGATAGGTGTTGCCTACTATGAATCAGAGGTAATGTCTGTGTTGAGGGATTATCGCTATATGGAAATACGCATCCTTCAAGTCAAGGCCAGCGTACCAGTCTCCTGGATCCATAGAGGGAATGATGGAGGACAGGGAGACCATATGGATCTTGAGCTTCTTTACAAACTTGTTTAGACGCTGCAAGTCCAAAATAGGTCTGAGGCCCACTTTCGCCTTCGTTATTAGGAAATACCTGGAGTAGAACCTCCTGCCCCTGAGTTCCTGAGGAACTTCTTCCACTGCCCCTACGACGAGGAGGGACTGCACTTCCTGAATTAGAAGTTGCTTGTGAGAGGGATACCTGAAGAGGCACAGGGAGGGGAGCTGGTGGAGTGGCAGGGAAGAGAATTGGATAGAATATCCCCTCTCTACCATGCGGAGCACCCAACTCTCCAATGTGATTCGGGACCAGACATGATAGAAGGGGGATAGATGTGATGAAAAGGTAGGATTGGTAGGATCCAAAGTCCTGACTGGTAGGTTGTCCTCGACCGCACCATCAAATTTGGGGTCTAGGCCCCAACGGAGGCCGCAGCTGGCCAGACGACTGTCCGGAGGGCTGTTGTTGCCTCCTCCTGCCACTTCTGCTCCGCTTACGCAAGGGATCCTGGTGGTTCTAGGGTTGGTATGGCAATGGGGTTGCCTGCGGCCTGAATTGCCTGCGCTGGGTGGCTGGAGTGTGCAGGCCCAGCGAGCGTAAGGTAGCCCTTGATTTCTTTAGGCTATGGAGCCTCTTGTCCGTTTTCTCGGAAAACAGCATGGGCCTGTCATAAGTAGATAGGTAAGGTAAGGGTTAATTTTCTTTTTCCTGTAAAGGGGGAACAAAGAGAACCAAACACCTGACCAGAGGACCAATCAGAGAACTGGATTGTTTAAACTCAGGGGCGGGAATTTGTATACTCAGGGTCTTTTGTTGTTTCCTCGGCTGTGAGTAAACAAGTTTCTCTTCTAACTCCATCTTATCTCAAAGTTTCTCCTAAACATCTGTGAGTACAAAGGAAAGCAAAGTAATTCGGCTATGATGAGCTTTGTGTTGTATTGACATGTATGTTGATTTGTTGGACTGGTTTAATCGGGCTATCTTTTAAATCAGACGTTTATTCATATTCTTATAAGCAAGAGCCTGTATTGAGTTTCTTAATGCAAGATTATTGTTTTATATTTTCTTTCTTTTTTTTTTTTAATAAAGTTTTCTTTTTAAACCTTGTGGAAGTTTTCTTTTCCTAGTGAGGCAGAGGGGGAGGAAAAGCCCAAACTCTGTGTCTCACCTTCCTATTGTCCCAGGGCAGGAAAAGGTACAGGCAAAGGGAGGGGGAATCTCTTCTGTGAGCTGACTAGGTGAATGCCTAGCCTCGGGGAAGCTAGATTGCCTCTTCGGTTGTATTCAAGGAGTCAAGTATAGCATTGCACCGGCTAACCCAGGAAAGGGGGGAAGCTGGGAGAGGAGAGAGAGAGACCCAGGGGTCTGGGTCTTGGGGGTCTTCCCAAAGGAAGTTGGGGAGTCCACAGAGGGAGTCCCCCAGGGGAAGGTTGGGGTGACTTGGGGGGGGGGTACTAGGACCCCCAATAGTCCTAGTTGGTGGCAGCGAAAAAATAACCAAGCGGGTAGTGAGCTTGGGGGAGTTTCAGGTAAGCCCCCAGATTTTGGACGCTAAAGTCCAGATCTGGGACAGGAGGTTTTATTACAGGGCCCCTCAAAGGGGAAGTCCTGGATGGTCTGCTGGACCTCATGTGGAAGGCCCAAAACGTGAAGCCAGACCCCCCGCCGCTTCACCAGCCCAGTGGCCAGCATGCAAGAGGATGCATCTGCTGCATCTAGGGCCACTTGGAGGGATGCACATGAAATCAGCTTTCCCTCCTCACCAGAGCGGAGGATTCCATTCGCGATTCCTGGGGAAGGAGTTCAGCAAACTTGGACAAGGCCGAGCACATGTTATGGTCATACCGGCTCACTATAGCCTGTTGGTTGGCTATGCGTAGTTGCAGACCTCTTGTTGAGTACACCTTTCTACCAAAGAGGTCCAACTTCTTGGCTTCCCTGTTCTTTGGTGTAGACCCTTGAAACCCGACGCTCCCCTTGCTTGGCCGCATCCACAACCAGAGAGTCCAGGGGAGGGTGAACATATAGGTGCTCATGGCCCTTGGAGGGTACAAAGTAGCGCCTCTCTGTCCTTTTGGTCTGCCAAAGGGTACAGGACATGTCAGCTATTGTTTTGATCAACAGTAAGGTGACCCTAGATGGGCCCATGGGAACAAGGACATCCACTACCAGATCTACGTCCACCTTGACCACCTCCGCCTGGATCACCAGGCTCTGTGTGGTATGTTTAAGTAGCTGCTGAAGTACCTGGGTGTCCTCTAGAGCTTGTGCTGCTGAAGTTCCCGCAACTGCCTCATCCAGTGAGGAAGAGGAGGAGATCACTTGTAGGGGACCTTTCTCGCTACCCTCATCCTCTGCGGGGTCCTGCGGCACATGGTACTCTGGTTCTGTGGCAGGCGCAGATGTAGATGCGGCACAGTGACTGGTACCTGGGTTGATGCCGAATGATGAGGCAAAAACATGGCCCCCGTTGGTGCCGGTGTCGGACTAGGGGGTAACAGATTCTGTTGTGGCACATTCCTGTCGGATGGTGGTGCCAATGGTGGAGGCATTTGCGCCAGAGCCACTGACATCGAGAAGACTGACGCAGACCTGGAGCGTGGACCATGCACCTGTCCTAGGGTCTGATGGTAAGCCCAGGGAATCCAGAACAGCCACTGGGAGGGCAGTTGCCACTGCTGATGCCATGGTGCCGGGTAAAGTCATTGGCTTGCCTGTGAAGCCAACCTCCTGCTGCTTGATCTACTGAAGTGGTAGGATTCTGACTCTGACTTCGAAGTTTCCGAATATGAAAACTGAGGAGGGGCAGTACTCACTGTTGCCGACGAGTGGTGCCGCGAGGCCGGGAAATGCTCTCTTTGCACCGGTACCATCGGAGTGGTGCGGGGACTGTGACATCATCGTGGCCGGCTTGCCCCTTGATTGGATATGGGGTTGGGCCGTCCCTGGTGGCTCTTCCTTCCGGTGCAGGGAGGCCAGCACTGAGATGCTTAATAAGCCCGAGGCTGCCTGGAACGCCTCCAGCATCAATGGGAGGCACACCTCCTCGCTGAGGTCCAGGTCTAGACCAGTCCAGACTCGACTGCACCCACACGGGGCCGGAGTCAATGGGACCGTGGGAGGATCCAGCTGTGGCATGGCTTGTCCCACTATACTTGTGCATGCCGCCAGCCTTTTAAAGTCCTAGTGGAGTGATCGGCCCCTCATCGGTCTCTTCTTTTTCGTGGGCGCTGGTAATGGTGATCTGTGCCGCATGGAGGCTGATTTGCTATGTCCTGATTCTCTCCGGTGCCGGGACTTAGAGTTCTTAGACTGGGCATCCTCCCGGAGCGCTGCACACCAAGGATGAGGTGCTGGGTGCCAGGTCGGCAGGCTCAGGGTCTGAGTGTGGCCGTAAGGCCCCTCCATCAGGAGCACTCTGAGTCTCTGCTCGCTGTCCTTAAGACTCCTGGGATGAAACCCCTCGCAGATACTGCACCGGTCAATTTGGGCGCACAGGCTGACCCTACGGCGCTGCTAGGGGAAAATCTTCTGGCTAGCGTGCACGCGGTGCACATACACCTGCTTGGAACGGACATTAACAATCACTCAAAGAAGAACTGATTTTTCAGTTCATTAGCAGTTCCGAATTTTTTTTTTAAATCAGTTCAGCTCGAACCGAAAGAGTTTTCAAAATATTCAACAAATGAAAAAAACCAGAAAAATTTTGTTTTGGGTCAAACTAAATGCTTCATTTGACTCAAAATAAAACATTTAATTTCAATTTCAGGTAATTTTCACCTTTTGTTTACTAAAAGGAAACAAAGAGCGAGATTCCCTTTTACCTAATGTTTGGAACACTTTTGGCTGTGAGAGACCCAGATTCAATCCCCATTCTGGAGCAAGAGTTGAATCAAAGTCTTCCCCTCTCTCAGGAGAGTGATCTAACCAACATGGCACTGGGATTGGGGAGGAGAGGCTCTTTCACTTTCTGTAAATAATTATTCACTGTCACAAGAACTTGGACCGTGGTGTCCCTCCAATCAGATGAGTGCCTCAACCACTGCGCTACAGAGCCATTCTCACATTCTCTCTCGATAAAAAAGTGGAACAGCTTCAACTGCAGATGTTGAGAGTGTCTCATCCCAAAATAGTCAATAGTGTGGTGCTTAGGGAATTCATCTGGGAGGAGTGAAGACCTGGGTTCAAATCCCTGTTTCAGTACAGACGAGAATTTAGGTCTCCCAGATGAGAGCCCTAACCATCAGGCTATAAGTAGGTCACCATCACATCATCCTCAGCTTTGTAAAGGACATCTAAATCCCATTGTGAAGCTAGCCTGAAAAATTAGAGTGATTAGTTTTGACATTTCTGAATGTTTGTATCAACTGAAACAATTTGCTGAAACAGGAACAAATTCATGAAATTAATCAACCCAAATCTGCATTTTGGAGAAAAAAATTAGCTGAAAAATTTCACCCAGATTTACTCATGAGTATCTGTGATGCACGGCTAGAAAGGGTTAAACATTCTGCAAAATAAATAATCCTCAAAAGATATGTAGGGAGATAATGTTTGTGTTCTTGTGTATTTACATATGTATGAGTAGGGTTGACAATGTAATCAACAGTCCCTGTCTATGCTGTATTCTAATAATTCAGAGGTCAAAAGGACATCCTATCATGTAAACAAACTGTAAACATGGGATATCTCAGTATTCATCTCTCTTTGGAATGTACTGTGAATGGTGGAGGAACAAGCAAATGGCCTTATGTTAATTCGTATAGCTAAGTACCACTGATGGACCTCCTTCAAAGTAATACTAATTAACTTTTGTTTCCTGAGGAATTCCAACTTGTCAAAATACACAAAATTGTCTAAAAGATCCTTGGGTCCTGATTTTGTCATCTCAGATTTGCTTAAGCTTCTTCAGGGGAAGTTTGAGTCACAAGACTGAGGTCCTAGTTATGCTGGTACACCCTGAATATAATATTTGGACATTGGACTAAGATCTATATACTAAATTCTAAAGGAACTCTGCAACTACAAAGCTCACCATCTCTGCTATGAATCTGCAGCTAAATAAATGAATGCATGCCTGAATGTATGTTGATCTTTTAATCATACTGTCTGTCTCTCTTTTGTTTTTAATAATTTTTAGTTTAGTTAATAAGAATTGGCTGTAGCATGTATTTGGGTAAGATTTGAAACATTAATTAGCCTGGGAGGTAATGTGCCCAATCTTTTGGGATGGGTAGAACTTTTTCTTTTATATGATGAAATCAGATTTACAGAAATTTTCATCATATTTGACAAGAGTACCTGGATGGAAGCCTGACACTGGATCACTTTAAGAGAACTGTGTTGTTTGGACTTCTAAGTAACCAGTGAGGTAATAAAGAAACTATTTTATGCTGGCTTAGTAAATCTAGGTATTGGAATATCATCAATTTTATGGGGGTTGTCTTCCCCATTCTTTGCAATTCACCCTAATTGAGTGACCACAGCTGGCACTGTGCACCCCACTAGCACCCCGATCACGGTATCAATTTAACAAAGGCAATTTTTATACTCGTCTCCCTACTGTCACTTCTGAGCAGTTCTGCTTCTCCCATTGCTGCTTCTGAAAAGACACATATTAAAAAAGGCAGACAGACTCAGAAATCAAATAATGGAGAAGAAACAAACAGAGTGAAAGAAACTGATAGTTCTACTGCACCATTTCATTTGTAAAATAAGCTGTGTACCACCTGGAAAATTCACTGTCCTCCTCTTCATTGTCTATTTAACCTTCTCAGTTTCTTTCTTCCTTCCTTCCCTCCCTTTGTCACTACCAATGACCCTTTGCTCTTCTCCCATCTTTTTCCATTTATTTCTCTCTCCGTTTGCCAAACCCTTTTTCCACAGCTAACATCTATCATTCATGCTCCTTCCCAAGCACTGAAAATAAGCACTAAGGCTATGCTTTCACTGCAAAAAAAAATAATAAAAATGTTTGTTCTTAACTCACGTTTTTGGTTTTTTGGGGTTTTTTTTGCAATGAAGACATATTCTAAGGGGCCAAGAGGAGGTGCATGCTACAGTAACACAGCAGTGGAGATAGAAGGTGACTCAGTACCAGCTCTGATATACACTAAAGCACAAAATTTGAAAAGTGGGCAGAGATATTAGGTGCCAACTTGAGGAACCTAGGATCTGATTACTAAAAGCACTGAGCTCCCACAATTAAAAGTCAAGTCAATAAAATGCTCAGAACTTCTGAAAAATCAGACTTCCTTTAAAGAAGATAAATCACAAACTGATCCAAAAATGAAAGAGTCTATAGTTTTGGCATGCCTATAGTTCTCTCATGATTCTGATTTAAACTTTATCACTGGGGCATTAATCTGATCAGAATACACATATAACATATCCATCTGAGCCTCTTTTACTATATTTTTATTTGAAAATCAGAGTTTTGGCAAAACCCAAATGTTCTGAGTCAAATGAAAGGGAAATGTGAGAAACTCTTAAGACTGCCAATGCTCTCATCCAGATCAAGTATCCATTACTAATATATCTAATCTTGATACTGCATACACATATATGTATTTTCATTTCTACTCAGCAGCACTATTTTTACCCATCTGAAGCAAGGTAAAATATGATTTACCCATAAACCTTAATAACTTTCTTTTATTCTCTGATTTATTACCTTAGGAGCAATACATGATTTCCAATTAAAATTTCTGAAACATCCACATTCATGGCCATCCATCATCCTGACAGATTAAAGGAAACATGACAACGTCAGTCAGTCAATGGTTCTTGACAGCAGTGTGAGACAAGAGCCTGATGTGTGAACGGCAGACCTTCCCACAGTGTCTACAGGTCCACTCGCTAGATGGCGGTTGGAACACACACTACTTCCTGGCTCACCTGCAGGCCTCAGTCTGGGCTATCTGATGGTTCTCGGTGATGACTGCACTAGCCTTGACCCAGCTTCTCCAGACTGAGCAGCTGTGGGTTGTGTCTTCAAGCTGTCAATGGAAATGCCGAATTTCTTGAGACCCTGCTTGACCTTGTTGCTGTATTGGAGTTTTGGTCTTCCTCTGCAACATGGGCAGTTCGTGAGTTGGCCACAGAGCACAGCCTTCAATAGACGTTCTTGAGGCATATGTTCCATATATCCCAGCCAGAAAAGCCTGCAAGCATCCAGCATAGTCTGCAAAGACTGTAGGCTGTCCTCTCAACTTCCAATAAATATATTAAAAACTTCTCTCTCTTGTTAAAACTATATATTTGTGCTCAAAATACAAAACATGCTTACAATTCTAGTAATATTCCAGGGTGAAACTTACCCCATCTGTAGCTTTCACTAAGAGATCATAAGTGGCTGGATCCCCTTCCCTGTCAATGTCTTGACACACACAGATGTGTCCTGTATGGGGATCTATCTGGAATGCTTTAGATTTTTCATAGTTATGGAATCCATCATAAAGAAAATATTCGATACGACCAAACTGGCCTGCATCTGCATCTGTTGCCTTGACCTGAGGGGAAGGAATAAAAATGAAATGAAACTAGATAAACAACTATTACATAATAATATTTCAATTATTATGGATATTTGATGCCAAAGTCTTTATTACTGTTTTTAAAAGTGTATTTATTTAATACATTGGCTCTAATACATAAGGTATCCCAATGCCCTTTTCATAACAATGAGTTAGATAGTGGTAGTTCAGGTATTGCATAGGTAAATAAAGGATTATTTTGACAAGCAAAAAGGATGTGTTCTTCATTTGTGTCAACTCAATCAAGTGGCTTACTACAACTGAAAAGCCTACTCAAGATATCAGCTAACATCTGTGAAGCCACATTAGCTTGCCATGTTTTAACCTCAGAGGCTAAACGAAAGCTAACCAATATGACTAAAAGTGTTAGCCTGCGTCTTGAAGAAGTTCTTCAATAGTGTTAAGCTAATTCAATTGAACTAACATGATTAAAATACCCATAAAGACAAGGCCTTAAAGCCAACAACAGCTCACCTATAGAACTGTATTACTGAGAAGAGGAATGATGGCCAGGACATTATCTACTGTGCCTTCTGAAATGTGCCAATGGATTCTTAGAGCTTACATCTCATTTGAAGAATGGCCTAGCAATACAGTGCTTGACAGGAGTACAAGGATTAGGTTTTAATCCATGACCTCCTAGTTTAAAGGCAAGAGTTCTACTAACTGAACTAAACATCTGCACCTGCATGATAAAAAGACATCCATCAGTAAAGTCACTGGAAAAATTCTTGCCACAGGCTAAATTCCTTCATCAATGCTGTCATGCAGATGGTTAGGAATACTGAGTAGAAGATAACTAGAATTACGTATTTCATTTCGTACTACAGTAAATAGATCTTACCAGGACAGCAACACTTTGCCTTCATCACTTAAAACCACTCTGCTGTAAATCTGAAACAAATTCTGTAGATTAATATCTCATAGAAATGCTTCCTTCAGAGCTACACTCTTCTGGAACCAAGAAGTAAATAGTTTTCCCTGAGATGAAGCTTGTGAGGTTTTGGAGATAGTTTTGCATAGTGGTGCAAATTCTGCCTGCATCACTCAATGTCTTAAAATCCATGGGTGAAATTTACCTGTGTCCAGATGGCCATCCCAAACCTAACTGATGCATAGGCTTTGTGATAGGCTCTGGAGAGGAGTTAATTTAATCTTATGTGAATAAGGCAAGCAGGATTTGGCCCGGAGACTATACATCTCACAAAAGAGGTTTTATCTCCTTTATCTTGGAATTCAGCTCTGTATTTATTCTCAGGAGAGGAGCTGAATGCCAGGCACATGCCAACATCTCAAACATGTTAAAATATTGGCAATTTTCTTAAATTAGAAAGATTATGTAAATTTCTGTTCAAGTGAAAGACTCAGGCAGCCAGATATATTATTGACTCAAGGCAGAGACTCAATTTTACCATGTGTTTTCTTCAACAGAATCTATATCTTTAATTTCTCTCCAATAGATTCCAGTATTTGTATTAACAATATCAACCAGCCAGTACATTAATATCATTGTTTTTATTCCTTAACACTTAACACAGTGTGGACAAAATACAACATATCACCTAAATTATTTCTAGATGATCAGGGCGTTACGATGGACGATGCTCTAAGCAGAAATACAGACCTCTGCCACCTCATTTTTGGAAATGTTCTTTCTTCCCTCCCATCACCCATTATTACTACAGCAGCCCAAGCATAACTTTACCTTGCAGTCATCAGATTACACTATCACAAATGGAGTTTAGAATTTCATTAATCTGAATGTGTACATGTGACGCGGTATCCGCCCCACACTGGCCAGCAAGGGGTTAACAGAGCCCTAGGGAGGCTGCACGAAGAACAGCCAATAGGAGAGGGACTGTGAGAAGCGGATCAGCGGGGCTATATAAAAAGAGCCTAGAGGCAGAGTACGGTCAGTAGCTTCCTGAAGCCTTAGGAGGGAGTTCTGTGTCTAGAGTAGGGTGCAATCATGTAACTCCTTGGACAGAGCAGTGCAGACAGAAACCTAGGGAGAAGAGAAGGAGCTCTGGATGGGCTGCTAAGACTGAGGAGGGTGCTATGGTTGTGGGGAAGTGGCCTAAGGAAAGGCAGCAATAGCAGAGGCAGAGGGATGCAGCAGGATGCTGCAATCCACTAGGTCCCTGGGCTGGGACCCGGAGTAGTGGGTGGACCTGGGGGAGTGGCAGGACAATTCACTGCAATTCACTCCCCTGGAAGGAGAGGAACACTGACTGTGACATGGCAGGAGGGCTGAGCCATGAAGAGGACACTATGATTCCTGATGCTGCAGAAGGGGTTGCAGGCGGACTTCAGAGAAGGAGTGACAAGGTGCAGATGGAGGTGTTGGCCCCGAGCTAATCCCCAGAATGACCAGGACGAGGCGCCAGTCTGGTGGTGGGTGATGCACATCGTGACAGTGCTTTATGTAATTAGACCTTGGGGAAATGCTGAACTATTGTGATTTGTTTCCCATATTAATGCATTTGGTTGCACGTCACTATATTATCTATCCCAGTCTCTCTAACTAGGATTATACTCTTAATGAAGAGTTAAAGACTACAGTAAACTAGGAACATGTTATACCACAAAACTTTATAAAGGATTCATAAAGAGAAACTTAAAAATGTTTCACATCTGAGGAAACTTCGGGGGGGGGGGGGGAAGTATCAGAATGTATTTGGCTAATATTTTTGCATTTCCTCTGCTGTTATTGATATCTGTGTCAGTAATAAGCAATCTCTGTCAGCTATATGTTGTTTTCTGTGCAATCTTGCAGTGGTGTCAGAACACTGAGGTTAAGGTATAACAATTTATTCTACACTGTTGAATTGTCTATTGCTTTGGAAATTACTGTAATGTCAAAAAAATCTAGTATTAGAACTCCACTACATGTCAAGCAAAAAAGTGAGATGGGCTGCATAGAACAGGTAGCACATTTCCACTATGGGAGTAACTATAATGAGGTTAAGCCTCTGAGCATGCCCAATTTGAACAAGATGTTTCCAGAAGCAGCCTGATTTGTGTGCTTGTGCAGCTGATATAACATATCTTCACTACAACCAACTTGATTTTTGAGTATTTTACTGAACATTACACTCTATGCGGTTTTTTAACACAAAGTAGTTGGTAATTAGAAAAATATAGCAAGAAAAATATGAAATTCATGTACTTTTCAAGTGCTTTTAAGTTTTCAGACACATCTGAATATGCCAAATATTAAAATTCTTCTTTTAACATTAAAAGGAAGACAACACTTTGTAATGAACATTAACCATACAATGCTGATAAGTTTAGCCCATACAATTTAGTCTGAAGCATAAATGTTTCTACATTAGCACTATGTTAAAAACTATGAAATTTTAGTGTTTAACCAAGATGTGACACAGCAATAAAAGTGGCAAACTGTGGTTCTTGAGACAATTCATTACATCTTCATTTTTATTGTCAATCTCTCTAGCTAGTTATAAATTTCTTAGCATCTTTGTGGGGTTATTTTATGACATATGTAAAATTAAATGAAAACTTCATACTGGAGCAAACTCTGGGGGAGGGGAAGGATTTATTAAAAAAAGAAATGTATGGTAATGGAACCATTTTGTGTGTGTGATTTTGCTATTATTAGAGGTGTTTTAACGGAAGATTTCTTCTTCAGTTCTCTTTCGCTTTTTATTTAGTTCTTTAAAGAAGGTAAACATCAGATTCTTTTGCTGTGGAGTGGTATTTGTGCTACAGTAATACCTAGAGGTGCCCACTGAGGTTGAGATTCCATTATAAACTTATCCAAGGTTATACAGAATATATATATATATAAAACTGATCTTGGAATTGAATGTAGATCTCCCAAGTCCAAATCAGTGCCTTAACCACAAGCCTATCTTTTCCTTCCAAAGAATGATTTGGTATGAGAATGGTGAATTGGGCTTGAATTTAGGTGAAATGGGAGGAAAACCTAACTTTTGAAGGTTACTGAGACCTCTCTTCCCTCTGCTACTATGAGTGCCTGTGTGTTCATCCACATGCATGTACATATGTGTTTACATGTGTAGAAAGAGCAAAGGAAAAATCTGTTTTTAGGTCATTTTTTTATTTACACATGATTACCCATTATCACATGTGGCTCATAATTAGCAGTCCTTACTCCTCTATCTGTAGTCTCACATACTGTAATCTTTATCCTTTAAAATCATTAATACCCAAAGGAGCTTAGACATCTGGCTGAAAAGGAAAGAATTGGAGGAAGTGGAATGCAGACAAAAACTGTCAAAAACAGATTAAGCCAGTCATTTCCATCAAAATCCGAAAATATCAGAAGATTTAAAAAGGAATATATGTTAATTCATAAAGGTTCCACTTTTCTACTCTCTTAACCCTTTGAAAGATCCCTGGGATATTCAATATTTGCTCTGTTTTAGACAAGGGACATTTTACCATTAAGAATTGCACTAAATATTAAATAATTAGCCACCATTTCTGAAAGCTGGTGACAGTAATTAACAACACGTACTGGATTGTCTGATACTGATTTTAGAAAATTCATTCATAAAGATTTGCCAGTGATCATGTGGTTATAGAACAATTTATGCTCATTTCATTTCCTTGTAATTTGCGTTCCACAGGTGTAGTACAGGACACAGTGCAATTCTTGACTAAGTTAAGTTAAAGGCAAAACTCCCACTGACTTCAATAGAACAAGCATTTGGCATTAAAAATGATTTACAGTTGTGCATTAAACAAGTCTGGGATATATAGGGATATAAATATAATTTTTAAAAGTATCCATTTAAACTATTAAAATTATATCAGTTAACCATTTAATCGTTAACATGATGGGGGTGGGATCGGGGTCCAGGGCTACCGCCTGGCCTCACTCAGCGGGGTCAGTGTCCGGGGCTGCCACCTGGCCCCGGACAGCAGGGGGGTGGAGTCCAGGGCTGTTGCCAATCTGTTTTAAATGTTAGCTACAATATATTAACAGTAAGACTAATACTTATCAGTTAACCGTTTAATGTTTTACATACCTAGTCTGGAACATTTGATATTTTACCTACTATTTAATTTGCTATTTCTATTAATTTTTAAATCAGAGTTGTATGCTATTATAGTATTTCTCCATTATCACCAGTACACTAATTAGTTTGGTCCATGTTTAAAAACAAGGAAAAAACATTATTTTTGTGCCTCCAATCTACTGCTGGTGACTACATTAAGATGTAGCTCTATCTGGTTGTGTCTGCAGATAGTTAAAGTTCTAAATGCTATAATATATGCCCACAATTGACTGTGGAAGATTAATTATGGGTGAAAAATTAGAGGCTATTGTTAGAATGTTAGCCCATTACCTTCAGTAACTTGTTTTCCTTCCTGCACATTATGCAGTCCTTAGATTTTTTAATGGTACATGCAAAGGAATAATAAATGAGGTATTTAAATAAAAATGCTTCAAAACAAGCAATACAAATCTGAGGGCCTAATCAAGTTCGACCTTAGTCACTTGAGTGCCTCTGATTTCAATGACTGCAGTTGCATGGGTAAGAAGATACGACTTTTACCCATCAAGTTCCTCAGTATCCACGCAGTTTCTCCTTTCTCTTTCCCTTTCTGACTCATTCCTATGTTACAGCCAACGCAGTTTTATACTAGTCCCATTTTTGTGTCCAATACCATTCTATAATTGGCATAAAAGAAGCATACAAATTAGCTGGAAAATACAGATGAGGTTGAATGGAACCATTCTATGGAAATTCTTAAAGTATCAGAGAGAGATTTTGTACTACTGCTAGAGGCAGGGCCGGTGCAACCATTTAGGCGAATTAGGTGGTTGCCTAGGGCGCCAAGATTTGGGGGCGCCTAAAAGTGGCACCCCCAAAAAATTTTTTAAATAGTTGCAGCCGCTGGAGGGGTTGAGCTGCCGGCAGCCCAAGGTGTCCCCCGGGGGTCAGGGCGCCACCAGTCAGCGCGCCCCTGAGGTCAGCGCGCTGCCACCGCAGCCCAGCAGCCCAGGGCGCCCCCCGCCCCTGGGGTCAGGGAGCCGCCCGGGGTCAGTGCGCCGCCACCGCAGCCGGCAGCCAGGGCGCCCCCCGCCCCGGGTCAGGGAGCCACCGCCACAGCCCGGCAGCCCAGGGCACCCCCCCGGGGTCAGGGAGCCGCGGCTCCGGTGGACCTGCTGCAGGCATGCCTGCGGCAGCTCCGCCGGAGCCGCGAGACCCGCGAGCCAGAAACCCTAGCGCCGGTCCTGGCTAGAGGCAGGAAGCTAATGAGGACAGGCTAACTTTCACATTTTGAGATACAGGTAACGAGACAAGGCATTACACATTTTGGAAATATGAACCCATTATAGTAGTGATCCAAAACACTACAGCTTACAAGAATGTTGTGCTGCTGCCATTATTGTAGAGTACAGTAATTTAAGAGTTGAGATGCAGAGAAACAGCACAAGAGTGAATGACAGCAGTCAAAACAAGAGAAAATGAAGGCAGAAGAAAGAATTTTCACAGTGGGTTGATCAAGAGTGTTGAATGTTCACAGTATTACAGAAGTGATAATGCTTAAAAGACTTACAGTCCTCAGATGTGGGAGGCAAATGAATTTGTTGTTGTATGACCCACCTCTGCTCTGAGAGGTGGGCTGAATGTGATATTGGATTCCAGGAGAAAGGAGATGATAATTAGATTGAAAGTGTTCTTCTTATTACTTAACTGGACACATTTGGGATATACTGAATTAAAAGAATGCATGAGATTAAGAAGTATAAACTTGGGAATCAGGAACTAGATGACTACAAGTATTTCCTATAAAATTTTTTACAGTGCAGCAAAAATTATGGAACTGAAAAGATGCCTGCTAAACTTCTACATTCAGTCATGCTGCTTTTATAGTCTTTTCTCCCCTTCTGTGTTTGCAAGCTCTTCAGAAGAAAATAATTTTCTTACCTGTCTATAAAATGCTTTACACACTGTTGACACTACAAATAAAATAAATAAAAATATACGCAGAAAAGGTCAAATGAATTAAAGAAATGTAAACTCTGGAAAAAATCAATCACCAATATGATCTCACAGTTTGAATACTGAAAGGAAGAAGTCCAAGAGAGCTATAGAAGACATAGGTTGGAATCTTACAGGGTGAGCAGGCAGGGGAAAAAACACTATAATGAAAGCCTAGCTGTAACAGGGAAGTGGGCGTGGGGCACATACCCATTCCAGTGTGCCTGTTATAGTCCTTGGGCACTTTAAAACAGGGAGCTAAAGTGTCAGGTCACATGCTTGCTCCTGGTCATATGTGCCCTACAGGTTACAACTTATAAGGTGTCCTGCCTCTCAGCCAAAGAGGTATAACTAGGATGCAAAATCAGAGAAGGAACTGGGCTGGGGCTTACTGGACCTGACAGATAGATTCAGGGAGAAGGGGTCACCTGGGGAAGGGTTTGAAGCACTGGAAGGTCAATAAGGCCTGTGAAGTCTGGAGACTAGACAATACCTCCAGGAGCTGTGAAACTGCTTTTTCTAAATATTATTCTAAGAAAGAAAAGACTGCATTTGAGAGAACAGCTGATATGAGAGAGTCCAGGTGGCAGGTCCTCAGTTGGTACCAATTATTATAATTTCATTCAACTCAACAGATCTACGAGAATTCACACCAGCTGTGGATCTGCCTCTGTATTTTTTAAATGTGAACAGCGCCAGTTTTGGAGAAGTTATCCTCTAATAGTGAATAGTTTAGTTTGCTCTGACATAGAGTGTCAGGGTATGAATTTAGGACTAGCCAAAATTACAGGGAATTAAATCAACCCTCAAGTCTACAGTGTTTTCAACCAAAACAAATGTAATTTGAGAGAAATGTCCCTTTTAGAATGGTTATTTTTCTAAATGTCACTAGTGCAAACTCTTAATTTTTTTTTAATTTCACCATTCTGTTGTTGTCAGTAGACCAAAATAAAGCTCCTGTGTATGGAGTTAAATCTTTTCACTTCATTGTTCCCAGACAGACAGACAGACACACACACACACACACACACACACACACACACACACACACACACAGAGTCACTTGTAAACTATTGTAAGCATGAGTTAAAAAATATGGTCAGTCCTCTGAACCTGTAGAGGCAGAAACAGACAGCTCTTATCTTTTAATTTTCAGAGTTACAATATATACACCTCTACCTCGATATAACGCTGTCCTCGGGAGCCAAAAAATCTTACTGCATTATAGGTGAAACCGCGTTATATTGAACTTGCTTTGATGCACCGGAGTGCGCAGCACCGCCCCCCGGAGCACTGCTTTACCGCATTATATCCAAATGTGTGTTATTTCGGGTCGCGTTATATCAAGGTAGAGGTGTATTTGGAAATGCACAGTAAATACTTGAATTTGCGGAAAGGGGGTTTTACATGAATATTTATTCATGAGCTAATAGTGCATATGCAGAAACCCAACAGAGGAGACATTCTCTGTAAACAGGTGTGAACTTATTAAGATACAGTGAAATTCACCCCTTTGCAGAGGACCAGCATTAGGGCCATACAGTACTTAAGTCCTACTTATGCTCTGGAAATAGGGCTTAAGTGGGATTTATGTGATGCATAGCCCTTACACAAGCCTTTTAGCAGTAAGGATTTTCATTCCATGGTGACTACAAGTGATTTTATTATTTTTAGAGCGCAGAATTAAAAATGAACACTTTGTAGAAACAGTCCAGCAGGCTGTTTAGCCAAATGATTTACTGAAGAGTCAGTGCTTATCACAAGCAAACAAGAATCAAGAGAAGGAGTTGAGTATAAGAATTTCCCCCAAACAATATTTTGGTTCAAATTCAGCCACAGTATAACACCACTGAATTCAGAATTGACTTTCTTGGCCCTCAAAGCTTGATGCCATTGTCCTGCACTTCCCATTCTGAGGACCTAAACATCTCAAAGATAATCACTGCTTTCTGGGTGTTATGACAATTAGGCAACAGTTGTCAAGTGCTATGTAAGTACTAAAATTCACCGGAATGTTCACCAAACTCTCTGGCACTATTAGGCCCCTGATTCCCTACTAACTTACAGAATTTTAATTTGGAAACACTTTAAAAAACAATACATCACGTCTTTAGGTTTTCCGATGATGCTCACCACTATAATATCTAAATCTTTCACAAATATTCATGAATTTAGCCTTAACAGACTTTCATGTAAGGACAAATGGACCTAAGCAAAAGCAGCTGATCTCCACTTCTTCTATAGCAGGAAGCTGGTGATCTAAAAATGTCCAGGTTTCAGGCTTTCAGTGAGAGATGCCATAACATACAAAAGCCTGTTTCCCTTAAAAATATCTTAATTTCTCTACAAAATAATCACGGACAAGATAACGTCACTATTTTAAACAGCAAGTTTGCTTACTACCATTGTTTTTTCAACAGTCTCTCCAATCAGACTAAAGGCCAAAAATCCCAGGATTATCTGGTTCTTACAGTACATCATACAAAAATGTCTCTCTCTTAATTTCCTGTTTTCTGTGGAGGCACAGAACATTAAAAAAAATTAATGCAAGGATTATTTAAAAAAATGTAGGTTCTTATAGGAAATGATACTGAAATTTATGGAAAACCCATTCGGAGTCATTTCTGATTTAAAAATGTTGAAATTGATGGAAGCTTTCTATGCACCTTGTAGGCCACACCATAAGGAAAGAGAATATAATTAAGTACATAAGACACTTGATGAACCATTTCTTTTTAAACATTTCAAATGATGTTGAAAACAAAAGGCCTTATTACAATCATACTTGATTAATCACCTAAACAAAGAGGCTTAACACTGATAACTTGAATTACAGTGTAATGTTCCCTACTGCTGTGTCTGGACAGAGGGTGCACCAACAGTGACAACATCCATTTTATTTATTAATTTTAATTTCTTTTTACCCCTGCGTATGGAAAAGAGGAACACCTTGAATTCTGACCAATAGCCATTGATTATCTCAGTTTACGGTCCAATCTTGTAAACATTTTCTAGTTGGCACAACACTTATTTGGTGACCATTCCCGTAACCCTTCTGCCCCTCTGAGTTGGCAACAACAAGGGCCAGGTTCAGTATCCAGGGGTTATGTTTCAGTAACACAATGCATAACTGGCTCGAGCCCCCACCCAGTGACCTGGGACACTTACATACCATACCCCCCTGGGTGCCTCTAGGAGGCAATACTTCCCCTCTCACAAGCACGGAGTCTGAGTGTAACAAAATCTTTTTAATAAAGAAAGAAATCAATGCAGCATCCCATGGAGAAACACCACAAACAGGGTTATAACACAAACCATAAACAAAAAACCCACCTCCCAGTACGTTTGGCAATGTCCTTTTCCCCTTAGGGTCTTAACTCCAATCACCCCAAAGTCCAAAAACCCAAAAGTCTCTGGTCAGTGCCACCCCAGAGTTCAAGAGTTTATCTGTAGAGTTTTACCCCCCCCAAGCCTGGGTGGAAA
>NC_133773.1:62868439-62899071 GCF_003597395.2 Chelonoidis abingdonii
GATGCCAATGCAAATCTTTCCACATCCTTTGAAATTTTTGAGATTCTTTCCACACTCCCTACAATTCACCACCAGATGTCAGGGTAGCGCTCAACCTGACTCTGCTTACATTCCCACGAAAACTGATAGAATATGAAGTTTAAAGTCAGTGAAACTACCTATGGCAGTTAATACTACACTTAGTAGTTATACCTCTCAACCTATCATTGCATTGCACAATTGGGTATCGGAGGGTTACAATCGATTGCTCGGGGATCGATATATTGCGTCTCATCTAGACGCGATATATCGATCCCCAAGCACGCTTATATTGATTCCGGAACTCCACCAACCCCATCAGAGTTGCGGAATCGACAGGGGGAGCCGCAGACATCGATCCCGCGCAGTGAGGACGGGTGAGTAATCCGATCTTAGATATTCGACTTCAGCTACATTATTCACGCAGCTGAAGTTGCGTATCTAAGATCGATTTTCCCCCGTAGTCTAGACCAGCCCAAAGACAAAAAAATTATGCATGCAGGAGTCTTAAAATGCTATGGGATTCCTTTTTTTTAGTGTAAATATAACCTTAGTTCATTTTTT
Source organism: Chelonoidis abingdonii (assembly GCF_003597395.2). NCBI lineage: Eukaryota > Metazoa > Chordata > Testudines > Testudinidae > Chelonoidis > Chelonoidis abingdonii. The sequence goes on from NC_133773.1 coordinate 62,869,022, forward strand.
TTTTATTATTTCCGGTGTAAATAATTTTGAACTACAAAACTACAGAGAAAATGAATCTCAGTAGAATAAGAGTGGTACTCAAACAAGTGATGATCCTTGAAAAGTGGGCCATTTTGGAGTTATGCCTGTAGTAAATGTTTGAATGATTAAGTCTTGATTTAGTAATCAGAACACAAAGATTGCATATATTTAATTTACAATTATGGTTCTGTCTACACTGTATTGCAATGCAGACTACCGGTGTGTGAATTGCAGGGCACACCAAAAGTTATGCTTCTAGTTATCCCCATGGACGCTGGTGGTGCAAACTAACAACAGCCTATTTCATGTTAACGTATTCCTGTTTGAAAGAGGGCTATGTTAACAAGAATTAGGTACCTTTTTTTTAGTTTGTGACAGCAGTGTCCAGACAGGACAGTTAAAGCACAACTCTTTGGTGCAATTCACACCCGTGTAGGCTGCACTGCAGCACTGTGTAGAGAAGCCCTGTGTTTACTGCGTCTATCAAGTAATTAAGGCCAAATACTTAGGTGTAATTTTGGTTTTATAAAATATATTATACTCTATAGAAATGTTTTCATATGTATAATTTAAATAAATATGGGGTTTTGTTGTTGTTAATAAAATTTAAAAATCTTTCTCCTGCAGGGTTCATGATCAAAATGCTGCCAACAAGTGCTAGCGCACAAAACAATGAAAGTAAATTTGACTAGAAAACAGTGTTTGTGTTTCACTGAATGCACAAAGTAAAAAAGTAAGAATGATGAAAAGTACACTTTAATATACTTATGGGTTTAATACAATAATGTAACAGTCATGCAAATAAGGAAACATTTTATAAAATATTTATTTTGACAGGTCTTAATTTATTCCTATCACATGACTAACTCCTTTATAATGGGTTATTAGTTTAAATACACTTACTGTTTGCAAGTTATTTTGGAAAGAATTAATTTTATAAGCAACATATTTCTCACAATATTGCTTGTTTTTCTAAGACTACAATTTGTTAAACTGTATCTACCTATTGTCTGTTATATTTAGATTATAAACTCTTTGGAGCAGGGACCTTCTTTTTGTAGGTATTTGTACAGCATCTTGCACAGTGAAGTTCTAACCAAGATTGGAGTCCATAGGCACTAATGCAATACAAATAATGAATAAATGATAACACCACCACCAGAAAAGCCTATAGCTCCGATTCTGAACTGTGCATCACAGTGCAGGGGGCTGGGAGTGGGGGAAGATTTCTTAAAACAACTTTAGTACCTCTCAAATTCTGGGCATAGCCCCTGGCATAATTCAGAGAAATCCCATAGTCTGCTCTAACAAACAGAGCAGGGGTCGGCAACCTTTCAGAAGTGGTGTGCCAAGCCTTTATTTATTCACTCTAATTTAAGGTTTCGTGTGCCAGTAATACATTTTAACATTTTTAGAAGGTCTCTTTGTATAAGTCTATAATATAGAACTAAACTAAACTATTGTTGTATGTAAAGTAAATAAGGTTTTTAAAATGTTTAAGAAGCTTCTTCTAAAATTAAATTAAAATGCAGAGCCCCCCGGACTGGTGGCCAGGACCCGGCAGTGTGAGTGCCACTGAAAATCAGCTCGCGTGTCACCTTTGGCACGTGTGCCATAGATTGCCTATCCCCGCATTAGAGTGACAAACCACTGATGCTGGTACTTATTTATTCAGGATCAAATCCTGTTCACTTTTCTCACACATCTATTGCAGCCAGGACTAGTCATAATAGTAAGACAAGCATGATTTATCCCAACAAACAAACTGAAAAAAACATTTTAATTGAATAGTAAAACTTGTCTCTCAAACACACAATATCTGGTGTTCTTACTGTATTGCATAAGGCAGACTGTTGTGAAGAAATATAAAGGGATTTAGGGCCACATTGTTAAGGCTGTTTAGGCACCTAAAAGTGCTTAGGCACATATCTGCATATTTGGTATAGGTGCCAAAAACTTTACAAATCTAGCCCCTAATGCCTTTTTCTTGTGTGAAGTATGTTTAACAAACTTATTTTTGCAATCACATTATCAAAAATATTTTCTAATTTGTCACTGAGTGATTTGGCTCAATTCTTATGAACAAGGCCTATGCATCTTTCAATCACTTCAATAAGGTTAATAATCACAAGTGAGAAAAAGAATCAAGTTACTGTCCTAACAAAAGCATGTGTGCTGTGCAGTCTGTAATATGCAGTCATCGTTATATTTAGAAATAAGGAGCATTGTAAAATAAAAGCTGTCCTGGTTAAGCCCTTTGGCTATGTTTTAAATTTTCTGTTCAAGCAGGCAACCTCACAGCTCATTTAATGTCACAAATGGCTTTAAAAAAAATTTTAAAAAACCTCTTGCATTTTGTAAAAAGCAGACAAAACAATTGGCAGTTGGTTTATATATCCTCTAATGATTGATCAAAAATCAGGCTCAATTCAAACAAAAAAATAGAGAGATTTCACCCACCCTTTTATTTTAAGCCCCTTTTTTATATACATATTCATTTTGCTTCACACTTTTCTACCGTCCCACAGCACACACAAATTTTAGGTATGTTTGCTCTAACTCAGCCATAGCAGCTGCAGCTGCGCCTCTGTGCTGCGTCAGCATAGACTATCCCTGTAGTTAATCCACCTCTCCAAGAAGTTATAGCTAGGTCGACAGAAGAATTCTTCCATTGACCTAATACTGTCTACACCAAAGTTAGGTTGGCTTAAATACATCTCCTAGGGATGTGGGTTTTTCACACCCCTGAGCAATGTAGTTGAGTCGACCTAACTTTTTAGTATATTCAAAAACTCCTTCGTGGTTGGTCCCTGGAGAATCCAGTTTACAAAAGGGATGTGGGAGGGGGAAGGACTTCAAAGGGCTGGAAACAGAGGAATTACATATTTGTAATCCTCCTAGAGGAGTTACATGTAATTCCACAATAATACATACATATTTGCATTTTTAATACAACGGATACCAAAGGTATATAAACCTTACTGAATTAGGGTTACTTAATTCAGTAAAGTTCATCTTAATTCCATAAGGTTTATCCAGGATATGGCAGGACATTAGAGAGACAAGGTGGGTGAGGTAATATCTTTTATTTGATCAACTTCTGTTGGTGAGAGAAACAAGCTTTCGAGCTTACACAGAGCTCTTCCTCAGGTCTGGGAAACTAACTCAAAGTTACAAGGTTTGAACAGATTGGTTAGCATAAGCAGATAACACATATTTCAAGGGACCATTCATGGTGTCAGTCTCAATGAGCAGAGAAGCAGAGTACTTTGAAGGGTAGGAGCAGCTCTCAAATCCTTTTCTCCACAAAGAAAAGAAAAAGCACAGGTACGCTGAAGGCTCCAACAAGAAGCTGCACAATGACTCACTGGAATGAAGGCATGAGTTTAACACAAAGGCATAAATGTTTCCTGAGAATTAGGTTTACATTCACTCAAAAATGAATGTGAGTTTGCTTGAAATTAGGCTTATGCTCACTCAACAACAGGCTCAGATTAGTTCTAAAAGTTCACAAACTAGGGCCTCTTCAGCCAAACGTGGTGAGAGTTTCAGGTGAGTTTCACATGGCTCAGGGTTTTGTTGTGAATCTCTCTTCCTTGGTTCCAAGATGCCAATTGTGCAGACAGACCTGAGGAAAGTTTAATTTAGTGGGTCCTCTAGGTTCCAACATGAATACAAAATACTCCCCATATGGGTGAGAAAATTACAGTGACCGAATGCTACTGTCACACCCCCTTTGAGGCAGATCACTATGCTCTGACTTTTAATAGGATTTATGCCAGCATAATTTAGCCCAAGTTGCTGTTCAGTATTCACTTCCTTCACCTGCATGTGCAGATGATAATGCAGGCTGGGTACGGAAAAGCATATGCAAAAGCTGAGGCCACTGAAAATTCAGACCCCATGTCCCTAATATTAAAACACTATATCACACATGCTACTGTTTTTTTAGATGAGCCAGTTCCTATTTTCTCATAACATTTTTCTTGAAATGATGGATGAGACCATTTGTGGCATGCTATTCATTATGGCAATTAACGGACTAGATATTCTTATTTAATAGCCAAACGAATGCCAATAGTTCTGTTACTTTTGTGTGTTAAAATCACAGCCCTTTAATTTTCATTGTTCAATGTTACCCTATTTTCTGGAGAAATTAAAGAATGTGTATAGGTCTGAATGGGAAAGTGCTGAATAATGAAATTCTGCTCTGAATTATTTTCACCTCTCATATATATTTTCGGTACCTCTCCACGCTGCTCATTAATCTCAGCTGTTTTCTTTGGTGCTTTTCACTATATGACCGAAACATAACCTGAATTTTTCGCTTAACGTGCCATTCCATACCTAACCTAGGTCCCATCCATCCCAGTGACTCCTACTACCGACTGGTAATTCCTCCTCAGCTGGCTGCTTGTGCAGCAGATGCATAGCAACAGTCTTGCATTAAAATTATAAAACAAACAATTTTTTATACGGACATGGCTCCTGTTAAACTTCACAGATGGGAATCACAGAAGCTAAAATTTCACAACAAAACAATTACAATGCAGCCACATGAGACAAAGGGGAGCAGACAGCACGTCAAAAGGGATAGCTGGGCTGTAATGCACACGCTTTCCACTTTGCATCATTGACTTTCAGTTCTGTTGTAAATACATTTTGATATTTTCTTGGCAAAGTCTTGTTCCAACATATAGTACCAGGTCCTGTTTTTCCATAGTTTGCCTTACTCTGATACATGCATAGGGTGTCAATTTTTTCAAATTGACTCATTTCTTTCAAAGGCGCATTAAAAAAAATCATAGGGACTGACAACTTATGTTATCAGCCTCACAAGTTGACAGCATAAATTGACCACTTATGTTGTCAATTTCAAATTTAATTTTAAATAGGTTTATTTAAATGATTCAGTGATGAGCTGACGTGTAGGTCACCCCTCACTGCCCACCTTTGCAGTCAGATGCTAGAATGGATGCAGACAAATAGGGAGGCTTCTTGGTTGACATAGCACAGGGCGTCAGGATGGAATCTCAGCTTATTGGGGCATTCATGGAGCGGGACTGACTGGAGGACTGAGGTCTACCTGCATCCTTTTTTTCCAGTGTCCGCAGAGGCTTATAAGGAGTGTTCCAGGAAGAACAATTTAAGATGCTCTTTAGTTTTTTTAGTTTGCTTACAGAAGCAGCAACGTATGGAACATAGCTCAGGAACGTGTCTTTTTCCTAAATAAGAGAGGCACCTGCAGTGCCCATCAGTTAAGTAGCACTGAAGCTTCACATGAGGTACAGATTTTGCTCCTGCGGGGTTTTTTTTAACAACTAGCAAGAAGACTAACAACTAACTAACTAACTATACTAATAACTAACACACACTTCAGCGGCTCCATTTTCTACCACGAGCAGTAAGAAGGAACTGAGGAACACAGTCCTTGACAGGGTGGTACAGGGGTCACAAGGACATCTAGGGCACAGGCGTGGTCCCAATACACACTGCTAGCCAAAAGAATCTGATCTCGCATAGATGGTGCACGTGTGCACCCAGAATGGAAGTCATGCAGACAATCATTCAAAGAACAATGAATTTTCTATCCAAAATTCATAGCAAATTTGATGGAAAATTATATATTTTTTCTGGGATTACTTGACACTATACAATACACTATTCATGGCAGCAATCAAGGTCACATCCACACTAAAGAATTTTACCAAGCAAGGGCAGGGCTTCACCAGCTTCCAGAGTTTTTAACAACACATCAATTAAACACACTTTGGAGACATAGCCTATGACCCAGAAGATACTAACAATAACTGAAATATGACTCACTACAGACAATAACCTCATTCCTTTGAAGACATATCCTTTCTTCTTCTGACAAAGACCTCATTCTGTGTATTTGACAACACAATGTTCTTTCAAGCAGTGCACCCTTGTTATATATTACGAGCAAGTCAGTATAAAGGCTTTGTAATGCATCTGTTAGAAGTTATTATACAATATCAGAGCACCAAGAAGCTAAAACATTATCTTTTTCAGGAGTATCTCTAATCCTTGCTCAGATATTTTCTTCTCAGAATGGTGGATGCTGACACATAATTGGTTTCCCATACAACTTGACTGATTGTAAGTGCTGGTTAAGTTTTACAATCGGAATTTTTCTTCTTTTCTTGATTTCTGACTTTATTTGACCTTATAGAAATGGTGTGAAAATGCTGTGGAAACTATTAATAAAAGATAAGTTACTCACCTTCTTGTAACTGTTGTTCACATCCATTCCAATTAGGTGTGTGTGCGTCGCATGTACAGTTGTCAGAAACTTTTTCCCTTAACAGCTCCCGTCGGGTTGGTCAGGTAGCCCCCTGGAGTGGCGCCCTCATGGCACTCAATATATGATCCTGCCGACCCGACTCCCTTCAGTTCCTTCTTGATGGCTACTCTGACAGAGGGGAAGGAGGGTAGGTATTGGAATGGACGTGAATAACACATCTCAAAGAACAACAATTATAAGAAGGTGAGTAATTGTCTTTTCTTCTTTGAGTGATTGTTCACGTCAATTCCAATTTGGTGACTCCCAAGCTCTCCCATGGGAGTGGGGTCTGAGATAAGGAATCACTGACTGGAGTACTGCTCTCCTGAGAGCTGCATCATCTCTAGTGTGCTGCGTGATGGCATAGTGGGTCGCAAACGTATGCGCCGAGGACCAGGTAGCTGCTCTGCAGATCTCTTGGATGGGCATCTGGGCCAGGAAAGTGGTGGAAGAGGCCTGAGTCCTTGTCGAGTGGGCCGCTATAGGCAGGGCTGGGACTTTGACGAGATCATAGATACAGTCCGTAATCCAGGAAGAGACGCGCTGAGAGGAGACTGGAAGTCCCTTCATCTGGTCTGCCATCGCTACAAAAGCTTGCTGGTTAGCTATTCTCAGCTGAAGACCCCTGCAGCATAAATTTTCCTGCCAAAGAAGTCGATCTGTTTGGCCTCTTTGGCCTTAGGAGCCGGTGCTTGTTGTCCCTGACACTCCTTTTTATTCACCGCAGAGACCACCATGAAGCAAGGATGCGGGTGAGAAAACAAAAATTCATAGGCCGTAGAGGGAACAAAGTATTTTCTTTCCACACCCCTGGTGGTCGATAGAATGGAGGCTGGAGTCTGCCACAAAGCACTATAGTTGTTGCCAATAGTCTTAATTACTGGCAATGCCACCCTGAAAGTGCCCTCTGGTGTAAGGACGTCCATCACCAGGTCCTCTGGCTCAATGACCTCCTCTGCCTGTAGGCCCATATTACAGGCAATGTGGCGGAGTAGGTCCTGGTGGGCCCTGTGGTCAATGGGTGGAGAACATGAAGTTGAGGCCCCTTCCACCCCGTCATCAGGCGAAGACGAAGATGAGGCCAGTGGAGGAACAGGGTCATCATGGCGCACCATGTGCTCAGGTTGGTCCTGGGCCACGTTGGTATCAAGTGGCTCAGCATGGTCCGATGGGACGTTGGATGAGGGTGGATCTGGGGCAAGTTCCACTGCGCCCTCTGTAGTATGCAGGGGAAGTCTGGATAGAGCCGCCTCTGCAGTACAAGGGGTAGTTTTGCCCACCAGTGACCGTGCCCGATGATGGCCCGAAGTAACAGACCTAGAAACCCTGGAAGGGGTACCTTGGGCCTGATGGTAAGCCCAGGGGGTCCAGAAGGACTATGGTGCAGCTGGTGACCATTGAGGTTGCCAGGACAAAGGAGCATGTCTCCCGCGCTTCTCTGACCTGTGTCCACTACGCCATGAGAAGTAGGAGCCATCCTCAGAGTCCAAGCATCCCGAGGGCGATGACCACAGCAGTGTGGAGTATCCCTGCGCCGGCGGGCAGTGCTGAGAGGAGGAAGTCGGAGATCGGTGCCACGAAAACCATGTAGACAAATGGTGTCAGCTTTTCCACGACACAGACTGATGCCACAGGTCCAATGCCAGGGAGCAGCTCCTATTCTGGTGCCGTATCACTGTGCTGGGCAACAGAGGGTGATTGTGACTGGTGCTGATCTCCCGATGCCGGAGATCCTGAGCAATGCGCTCCCTGGGTCTTACAGTCATGTACCAGGGCCAGTGTCAGGGGTGAAACAGACTGGGAATGGTGCCACGAACAGTGCCAGTCTGGGGAGGAAGATGGCCTCATCAGTGCTGGTTTGCCTCTAGCTGGCACCCCTCTAGGTGATGCTCGGGCTTGTCTCTAACAGCAGGGGGTTAAAGCAGAGTACTTTCTATGAGGTCCCTTGCCACCTCGAAAGTATCTGGGGTGGAGGAGGCTTCCAACTCCTCCACTAAGTCAAGCCCTGCTGGACAGTCACTGGGTGCTGGACTCAACAGTGCTGACTGGGTCACCAGAGTCAATGACATGGGATCTTGCTGTTTGGAAGTTAAGTCCTTCCTTTGGGGCAGCAAGGTCTCCCCTGATGGTCTCGCTCTCTGAGGAGAGCGCCCTCTGCTGGCCTTCTTATGGCACTTAAGGAGCACTGGGGATGTTGACCGGTGCCAGGGCGCCACATCATGCCAGGGATCTTCGGCACCAAGGGTCTCCAGCACCAGAGTCCTTCATTGGTACCTGTTCACAGACCGACACCAGGGCACTGTGCACCAAGCTCAAGCCAGGGACTTGGTGGTCAGGTGCCCCGGGACAGAGTGTGGCTTCCATCAGTAGTTGTTGCAGATGGAAGTCGCATTCCTACCTAGTCCTAGGCTTGAAAGCCTTGCAGATCTTGCAACACTCTGACTGGTGTGCCTTCCCAAGACACCTCAAGCATAAGTTGTGAGGGTCACTATTTGGCATAAGCTTCTTGCATAGACAGCAAGATTTAAATCCTTGGGCTGGGCTTGAGGCATGCCCCAGAGCCTAGGACAGGGTGAGGGGAATGATCCACTCACCTATTATACTATTAACAATAACTAACACAAGAAAATAAAAAAAATATTTCAAAAAAAGAAAACTAAGAATGGCTAAGGGAAGACTTGCAGGCAAGCAAGCCAATGCAGTTCTAATGCCGCCACGGATGGTAAGAAGGAACTGAAGGGGGGTCGGGTCGGCAGGGTCATATATTGAGCACCATGAGGGCGCCACTGCCGGGGGCTCCCTGGCTGACCCAACGGGAGCTGCTAAGGGAAGAAGTGTCCAATAACTGTTCATGAGGTGCACACACACCTAATTGGAATCAACGTGAACGATCACTTGAAGAAGAACTAGGATTTCTAAATTTAGGGTATTGCTTATATTTTTGGACGCCCACTCTATGCACTAGAACTGTATGGCTTCTTCATAAATTCCGTACTAGATTAAAATATTTTGTTCAAAAGGGTTAAATATGTATATAAAGTCAGGTGGATATGGGGGGAGGGTGAAAGAGTATAAACATGAGATGAGTCCACAAATACTGGAAGAATGTAAGTAAGAGATAGATATTATTAAAGACAGTAAAAGCAGCCACAATTAAGAACAGTAAGATGAACCCAAGATGGAAAAAATTGACCAAATACAAAAAAGCACGTTCTTACATCTGTTCAGTTGTTCACTAATCTCCAAAGGAGCCCCACTGCTTGACATTTCCACCTAAGCATCCCTAAACTCTAGAAATTAGATGATATGGAACAACTCTGCAGTGGCAAATGGATGGACTAAGTAACCCAGTAGATCTTTCCATCTCTAATTTCAATTATTCTAAGATTATTGTTGAAGAGAAAGTCTAGGTGGAGTCAATGAGCTGGGTGAGAGTAGGAGTGAGATTAGAAAAGACGACAAGAAATAGAAAATGCAATGAAAAAAGGAAGGGCACTAGAAATTGCAGAAAGACAGAGGAAAGATGAAAAGGTAGGTAGGAAAAAGAGGGAAAACAGATTAATAAAATAGATTTTAATGGAAATCTGATGTACATTAAAAGGTGTTAAGAAAAAAGTATTTAATTGAATTTAACAGCAGAATAAATTATGTGGAAGTTGACATTTTCTGGTGGGAACACACAGCCAATAACGCGTGCTCTATCACACAAGGAATGTGATTTATCTGATCCTTTGTACCATTCTCTCTCATGACAATTAGGGAACTCCGCACACTAAAGAAGCCCACTCTTGGGCTTTGAAGACTCAGATTTTTGTGATTAGAAATGGAAATATAATCTCCATTCCATCACCATGCTACCTAAGACTCAGTATTCTGTCACTCGAGCTCCTTCCACATCTGTATCCTAATACTCCAATAGCCGTGTCTGCATAAACATTCTGCACCGTCACATGACACATGCTGTATCTACAAAAGCACAGCTGCGGTGAAACAAAACAAGTATATTTTAAATGAATGCAAAAGAGATTTTAGGTGCATCTGGAAATACTGAACATGGTAATCATGTCTGTGGCAGCCAAAGCTCACGGATAATATATCCAAAGACCTTAACACTTCATTTTTGGTGGACCGATTTTTATCATAACAAGCACACCAATATAAATATTCTGGGACGGATTAGATTTTTATCAGAAAATGTTGATATACATTGATTTCAACATACACACACACAAGTCAATGAAAAAATATTTCCATTGACAATAATCAAAATGCACAGATAAGCAAAGTAAGAAAAATTATATTTGAGAATTTAAGAGTTTGATTGTATGTTTTCAGATATGATGCTGACACTTTGTTAATGGTAATAAAGCTTTCTTTTTGAATTTCAATGTTTACTGTCATTAAATATAGGCGAGTCTCATCTTACGCTGGGGTTATGTTCCGCTGTCAGCGCGTAAAGCGAAAATCGCGTATAGTCAAAATTACACTGAGTGTAATGGCAGGCGGAATCACACGCACTTCAGGTACAGTATTTAAATTGTTATTTTTCTCTTTTGGGGTTTTGTTTTGTCTTGTTTTTGCTGACTGCGCAAAGCTGAATTCGCGCATGTTAAATGTGCATAAGATGAGACTTGCCTGTAGCTATTACTGTCTTCCATTATCTGACCCCCAAATTCCCACAACTATGAAAATATAAATAGATAAAAAAATTAAAATCTTAAAAATAAGCATCTGTATTATCCATCAAAATTATAAGAAAATAAAAACCAAATTCTGCCAAGCCTAAATATAAATAGCAGCATGCATCATAGAAAGCAGATTACTGATCACTGTAGCTTGACAGCTGCTCAGATAAATAGGATCACCAAATACTAAGGCACCGTTGCCAAACAGTGGATTATAGGAATTATCTGTGGGGTTGTACAGCAACACTCAATGAGATTTACCAGCAAGGTAAAGAGATTTACTGACAAAAATGTCCAAAAGTTGTTGTGTGCATCAAAGAGCAATGAATAGTTTCTCCAAAGCTACTGTACCCATCCCTCAAAAATCACTTCAGTGAGAATGTTTTGAAACAATAATGTTTGTACTTGTGTCCCCCTTAAATAACTTTATGGATTTCTTTCCCAATGTTTGTGAGGCTTGCACACAGTAACCTGTGTTCTTTATTCCCATAACAAGGGCTGTCAAACAATTTAAAAACATTAGTCGTGATTAATCGCACTGTTAAACAATAATTGAATACCATTTATTTAAATATTTTTGGATGTTTTCTACATTTTCAAATATATTGATTTCAATTTCAACACAGAATACAAAGTTTATAGGGCTCACTTTATATTTATATTTATTTTTATTATCAATATTTGCACTGTAAAAAACAAAACAAATAGCATTTTTCAATTCACCTAGTACAAGTATGGCAATGCACTCTCTATCATGAAAGTTGAACTTAAAATGTGGAATTATGTACCAAAAATAACTGCATTCAAAAATAAAACAACGTAAAACTCTTGAGCCTACAAGTCCATTCAGTCCTACTTCAGCCAGGCGTTCACAAGACATTGTTTTAACTGACGTCATAAGATATTTGTGTGCCAGATGCGCTAAAGATTCATATATCCCTTCATGCTTCAGCCATCATTCCAGAGGACATGCATCCATGCTGATGATGGTATCTGCTTGATAACAATCCAAAGCAGAGTGGACCGATGCATGTTTCATTATCTGAGTCAGATGCCACCAGCACAAGGTTGACTTTTTTGGGGGGGGGGGTTGGGTTCTGTAGTTTCCGTATCGGAGTTTTGCTCTTTTAAGACTTCTGAAAGCATGCTCCACACCTTGTCCCTCTCAGATTCTAGATGGCACTTCAGATTCTTAAACCTTGGGTCGAATGTTGTAGCTATTTTTAGAAATCTCATATTGGTACCTTCTTTGCAGTCTGTCAAATCTGCAGTGATAGTGTTTGTAAATCAAACAACATGTGCTGGGTCATCATACGAGACTGCTATGACATGAAATATACAGCAGATATGTGGGTAAAACAGAGCAGGGGACGTACAATTCTCCCCCAAGGGGTTCAGTCACAAATTTAATTAGCATACTATTTTGTTAACAAACATCATCAGCATGGACACATGTCTTCTGGAATGGTCTGAAGCAAGAAGGAGGATACGAATGTTTAGCATATCTGGCATGTAAATACCTGGCAAACCAGCTACTAAAGTGCCATGCAAATGCCTGTTCTCACTTTCAGGTGCCATTAGGTGACAGAAGCAGGCAGCAATATCTCCTGTAAATGTAAACAAACTTGTCTGTCTTAGCAACTGGGTGAACAAGTAGTAGGACTGAGTGGACTTGTAGGCTCTAAAGTTTTATATTATTTTGTTTTTGAGAGCAGTTATGTAACAAAAAAAATCTACATTTGTAAGTTACGCTTTCACGATAGAGATTGCACTACAGTACTTGTATGAGGTGAATTGAAAAAAACTATTTCTTTTGTTTATCATTTTTACAGTGAAAATATTTGTAATAAAAAATAATATAAAGTGAGCACTGTATACTTTGTATTCTGTGTTGTAATATAAATCAAAATATTTGAAAATGCAGAAAAACATCAAAAAATATTTAATAAATTTCAATTGGTATTCTATTGTTTAAAAGTGCAATTAATCCCGGTTAATTTTTTTTTAATCACAGTTAATTTTTTTGAGTTAATCGCATCAGTTAACTGTGATTAATTGACAGCCCTACTAATTTCTTATGAAAAATGGTAAGAATGTTTGACTCGGTACAGTTGTTATAATGACGGTTATGTGTCACCAATTATTTCAATCACAATTATGTACAATAATAAAAGTATTGTGGTTTGCCTGTTTGCACTATATTTGAGTTAAAAGAGAGAAAGAATAAAAACAGTTATAACTTTTTTTCTCTAAATTTTCGTAACTGTTTCTCTTCTAAAAAAGCCCTATAGAAAGTAATAGAAAATTATGGCTCCTCCAGGTTTTGTTTTTTTTTTTTTTTATCAACCCCCCGTGGCTTGCCACCCCAAGCACGTACTTGGCATGCTGGGGCCTGGAGCCACCCCTGCTGACCACAAAGATGCTTGTTTTTAAACACAGGCTCTAAGAACATCAACACAAGGAGCAGATCTGATTTGAGGTACAAGTTCTGTTGAGAGCACTACAAAATATATATTATGTAATTTCATAACAGAAACAGAAAAGGAAAATTAGGAATCAAGAAGAAATTCAACAAAACTAAAATATTTTGGGCAAAGTAAATGAGATTAGGGCGATCCTGGTCTGTTGGAAGACAGTGAAGAGACTGACCTCAGCACTGAAGCTGGCCTCAACAATAGCAACAGATCTGCTGGACAGAGCATTGGATTGTAGGCAGTCTATAGCCAGATGAACCTGGAGTCTCAACTATCTTTCCATCTGGCTTTAAGAGTAAAGGTGCAGCAGACCTCAAACTGGGTGATGAAGTATGATTGACCTGGAACCCAACAGGGCATCAGATTTCAGTATAATGCCCAGGTAAGAAGTGCACCTCTTGAAGTCTTTCTGTGCTTACAGCCCAGCATAGCCCCAGTGAAGTAACCTAGAGGCTCCCAATCTCAGGAAAAAAAAGGATACAAACTACATACACTATTCTAAACTACATTAAAAGAATTATTTATAAGAAAAATGCTAGAGAAGGATCTAGTCAAAAGAGACACAACAAGCGCCATTTGCTCTCTGCATTGGTGGTGAAGGAACTGAGGTGGATTAGGGGGTGGACTCCCTTATACAGAGTAGTAGGCTGGCACCACCAATGTATGAGAATGCTCATGTGTTTCCCAAGAGACACAGATTTTCAAGGCAGTTCCACAGCTTGATACAAGGGGAATACAGACACATCCACAAAGTTCAAGTTAGCATTTTTTTTTTAACGTATGGCCATAACAACATATTTAAGATGATTCAATATTCAGGAGAATGAAGGAGGGACAAAAGAGCAGGCTAAAACCTAAAAGGGGATAGAAAGGAAAGAAAACATTTCAATTGCCTGAAGGAAATATGAAATCGGACAGAAGAGCAATACAGTGAGAAAGAGTCAATCACTCAAAGCTGAGGGAGAGGACAAGAAAGAAATAACAATCCATTATCAAAGTGGCACAAAATGGCACCACAGAGAAAAAAAGAAGAAAACAATATGACAGCCTAGGATTAGAAGATAGAAGTCATCACAACACTGGTGTGAATTTCCACTATCCTGCAGTGTGCGGGATTCAGTCTTCTAATAATCTGATCATCACATCAAGCACACACATTTGCAAAATCTATATCACAGTCAATTCCCCAAGGTACCCAGTGTTCACTAATATCAAATGCAAGCCTGAGAGAATGATTTGAGCTGAATACGTCTGTGCTCAAATACAATTTGAATCTAACCCCACTGCCACCATCTGTTCAAAGCCTGGACATTTTCCAAACAAAAGAAAAATCCATTTTCTAAGCCAGCACACGAAGAGAAAACTCTTATTTCACAGCATTCTTTTCAGATGTGTGTCTCTACCATTCTATCTGAAGTTCCATCTGATCTTTAACAGTATCTTAATTTGGTTGGTGATCAGGCATAACTATATTAAAACTCATTCTTTTCCCTCTCTTTATACACATTCAATGCCTCTTTTAAACTTAGTAGAAGTTCAGTCCCCAGTATGCTGAAAAACTCCGCAGCAAAACTGATAAGGAATAAATGGTTTTTTAAGATCCTTTATTTACTATAATAAAATGAATATAAAATGTGCTTTGCACCTTAATAGGAAACATGAGCCTATATGCTGTGGTAGCACATTTAACTTCCTTTAGTAGCTTAGCAAAGAACTCCACAGTTTTATAATATGCTAGAATCAGCCAGGGAAATTAGCGCATAGTGACAATGAGCTTTAACAGTGTAATCACTTTCTATATCTCAAGGAAAAGCAATGCAGATTCAATGCCTCTCTCAAGGTTTATCCTGCATATAATATAGAAAACATCAGACCCTAACAATAATGGCAATGATAAAATGTGAAGTTAATAGCGTGCATTCATCTAGTATCTGTGACTGAAGTCTATCATTAGGGCCCTACCAGATTTATTTTGCTACCAAATAAATCTCTGGTTTGTCTCCTTAATTAGGCACATAAATAAAAGGACAGACAAATTAAGGAATCACTATGTGCTGGACTATGTCAGATACAATAGTGATGAACATGACTGAAGAACCTAAACAGAAAAGAATAGAGGAATTCCAATAGGCTTTATAAGCCTTAATCTTCACAACACATATGTGAGGTAGGTATTATCATAACCATTTTGCAGAAAAGAGAATTGAGGCTCAAAAAGATTAAGTTATTTGTCCAAGGTCACACAGAAAGAGTAGCCTAATAAATTATTCAGTCCAGGATATAGCCAGAGATAATTTTTAATAAAAAGCCAGATATAAAATGACAGTCTAATACTGTCACAGGTGAAAAGCCTCACCCACATCTCAACCTGTCAAAAGCTCAATGTTCCGTGAAAAAAAATGATGACCGTGACGGATTTTAAATAGCTATGCAATTTCTTTAGAGTAAATAACTCTCTCTATAACTTCAGTTCACTGGTTCTTTACTTCTGAGATAAATAATTTCCAACAATAAAAGTGAAGGGGATACCAATTTTGGGTGGAACACAGGTAATTTGTGGACTAAGATGAGTGATGTTTCTTGAAATGAAGTACAGTTGAGAGGTATATAGAGGTTCAATACCATGTATTTTAGGTATGCAAAACTCCCATTTAAATCAATGTAGGACTAGGCCCATAAAGAATAACACATTTTGTGAGTGATTTTATTGATTACATTCAATGCAGAAGTCAAGATGGACTCAGCTGAAAAGTCAACTCGGAAGTCGAAGAGCCAAATTCTGCCCTCAGTTACAAGCATGCAACCCATTCACTTCCATAAGTATGGCGTACAAGACAACAAAGGTGGGTAACAATGTCTAATAGATAACTGATGCCGCTTCAGGGCCAAAATCTGTCCTTGTTCGTATGTGCCATTCCCACTGACACTAAAGAAAACTGTAGTTTTATAGAAAAAAATGCACACAACACTTTTTTCACTTACAAGGTCTAATATTATTGATGCTATACCAAGAGATTATTTGATTTCATCCATATACCACACTGGCCATATTTAGAATCTACCTCCTCCTGAAATTGTGTATAGTTTTTTGGAGGAGTGATTAATTTGGAAACTCAAATTGGTAACTCAATTCTGCTGGATGTTAGATGTAATCAATTGCAGTTTTGAATCATGAGCTGGTGGAACTGAGAAAAGAACCCTGAGTCTTTTGAATGAAATCTAACTATTAGTTTAATGTCCAACCAACGTACTATGTCAAAACAGCATTTCATTATAGCATTTTAAAAATCATGAATAGCACTAAATCCTGCTGATCACATGAAAGAATGTTCATCATGTGGACTTTGTCTCCATACAAAGCTCTAGCAGCTGTCTCACATTAATATGATTAAACACATAAATAAAGTTAAAATATAGATGTAACATTACAAATGTTGAATTAAGTTTAAGCTTGTGTATACTTGATATAAGCCTTTTTTTTTTTTTTTACAGTTAGCATCAGAAACCCAGAAGTCCCAGCTACCGTTGAGGTCTTGCTCCTTATTTACTTTGGATGGGTCATATACAAGTATATCTACTTTCCCTCTTTCTCAGGACTTAATTCTTCATTAATTATTTTATGTCTATTGAGTTAAGCTGTTCTCCATTACACAGTTCTTGTCACACTTTAAAGGTCACCTGGCAGTCATTTTTTTGTGAGACCAGGCTATATCATGTGAACAACCATATCTAAATCTTGTAAAGTAAAACAAATGTAATTGAGGTTTTATTAATTTTTATGGGAAACTTCTCAAGCAGATATTTTCTTAAAGTAAATTTAGTTCCCATAAAAGGTGCCAGTTGGACAGCACTGAAAAAACGAAAGCCCTCTCTTTGTCCTTAGCACAAGTTCCTCCTAATGTGCCTCAAAACTGAACATAAAGAGAACACTTTTAGGGGTGAGAGAATAATTCATTATTAATGCCCTTTGATCCTTTGTTCTCTTGAATACTAACAAAGATGGCATTTTAAACAGTGGATTCTGTGGTGTGTGCATATATACACACCAGTAACTGGCCCGAGACCTCCAGTTCACCTCAGAAGGGATATGAGGGAGCAGATGGTAATAATATTCAGTGGAGCTGAGTTTCACAACTCAATAAACATCACAGAATACATAGATGGATGAAGAGAAAAAGACCTAATTTTTAATAATTTTTAAACTGTTGTGTTTCCTCTTCAAATCATTTGAGGGAGATTCTTCCCCCACACTCTCCAAGTATGCCATATTTAAACCTTCACTTGATACAACCAATCCCTCCATCTGCTGTCCATTATTTAACCTATTTCCCAAGAAAGCTAATTGAGAATGTTATCAAGAGTTGCCTCCAAGTCCACAAAGGAACAGCCAATATCCTGGATTCCCTCCCATCAGGAATCTTGTGGTCCTATTGTGCTTCTTTAAAAACATGGCAGGAGTTAGTGGGATTTTATTGAGATGGCATCAAATGTTCTTTTCAGACTATACCCAGAGAACCATGATAAACACCTGCTCCTCTACTTCCACATCCATCATCAGTGGAGTATCACTGGGATCCATCCTCTCCACTCACATGATCAAGACCTATACAAAGCCATTGGGGAGGTTGTGAAACAGCATGGACTGAAATGGCAGTGATATTTAGATGACATCTAGATCTACAACAGATACAAACAGCAGTGTCCCAGTTATCCAGCGGTCTGGTTAAGATCAGCAACTTCATTTAGCTCAAGTTGAATCTTGTGTGATGGGGCAAGGCCAGATGGCTACAGTAAAGTACTGAGAAACAGGTATGTTAGCCCGAGGCTAAGCAAATCCCTAGTACCCTGGTAACCAAATGGCAGTTGCTCCAGGTTAATCAAGGCACCTGCAGCCAATTAAGATCTTTCTAGAAGGCAGTAGAGATAAGGCTAGATAGTACTATTAGAACACCTGCGAGCCAATCAAGGCAGGCTAATCAGGGCACCTGGCTTTAAAGGAGCTCACCCAGTCAGGCAGAGAGGAGCCAGAGAGAAGAGGGTGTGTGAGGACTGGGAGCAAGAAGGCAAGGCTAGAGTGAGAGATAACTGCTGGGAGATGGAGGAGGACAAGCAATTGTCAGACACCAGGAGGAAGGTCCTGTGGTGAGGATAAAGAAGGCGTTGGAGGAGGCCATGGGAAGTAGCCCAGGGAGTGTGTAGCTGTCCTGCAACCTGTTACAGGAGGCACTATAGACAGCTGCGATCCACAGGGCCCTGGGCAGGAACCCGGAGTTGAGAGCGGGCCTGGTTCCCCCCAAACCTCCCAACTCCTGATCAGACACAGGAGGAGCTGACTCAGACTGTGGGTTCCACAAGAAGGGAAGATCACTGA
The DNA here is from genome assembly GCF_003597395.2 of Chelonoidis abingdonii. NCBI lineage: Eukaryota > Metazoa > Chordata > Testudines > Testudinidae > Chelonoidis > Chelonoidis abingdonii. The sequence continues at coordinate 62,887,880 of NC_133773.1, forward strand.
GGTGAACAAATCCGCCAATAAGCGCAGGACCCACCAAGGTGGAGGAGGAACTTTGTCACACTTGTCAATACTGAAATTATGTTGGTGAGAAGAGTGGAGTTTTTCAAAGAAATTGACACCTTTCTAACATCATCCTCCATTAAGAATATCTACCCTTAAATTGTAAGACAGTCACCAGCCTTGTGGTTAACCTGGACTCCTCACTACTTCTGAATATTCAAACAGCCATAGCCACATAAAAATACTCTTTTCCACCTACAGCTAGCAAGGACACAATATCCCTTCTCTTGCAGACAGATTTAGTTACGTCGATCCAAAGATGTATAACCTTCAGCCTCGATTGTTGTAACTGACTGTACGTAAGTATGAAACTGCCAATCTTTAATTAACTCCAGTTGGTTCAGAACATAGCAGCCCAATAGCTTTGCAATACAATTCACTCAGAGTGCACCACCCCAATGTCCAAGCTCTTCTCTGGCTCTCCACTGAACAGATCAAATTCTAGATTTCAGTCCTTGTCTTGAAATCCCCCTTTTGGAATGGCTCAGTTACCTAAGGGACTGCTTCCGTGGAACAGTGGAACTGTCAACCTCAAGTTGTGTGAACAAGAGACGGTGCTTTTTCAATGCCTGGCCCAGAAATCTGGAGTTTACCCCCCAAAGAGGTCAGGATAGAATCATACAATTGCAAAAATGCAGGGCTGGCAGGGGCCTTGATAAGTTTCAAGTCCAGCTCCCCAGACTGAGACAGAGCCAAGTAAACCTAGACCATCCCTCAGAGGCATTCCACAACTTCCCTTGGAAGTCAATTCCAGAATTTAATTACCCTTACAGTTAGAATGGTTTTCCCAACATCCAACCTAAATCTCCTTTGCTACAGATTAAGCCCATTACTATTTGTCCTATATTCAGTGGAAATGGAAAACAACTGATCACCATCCTCTTCAGCCCTTAACAAATTTGAAGACTATTATCAGGTTCCTCTCAATCATCTTTTCTCAAGACTAAACATGCCCAGTTTTTCTAACCTTTCTCCATAGGTCAGGTTTTCTAAACCTTTTAACATTTTTGTTGCTCTCCTCTAGACACTCTCCAATTAGCCCACATCTTTCCTAAAGTGTAGTACCCAGAACTGGACACCATACTCCAGCTGAGACCTCAATAGTGAAGAGTAGAGCGACACAATTACCTTCCATGCAGGCAGGCAGGCAGAGAGCCTGCCCTGCCCCCGGTGCACGCCAGGCCAGAGCCCTCCCCTGGAACCCCTCCTGCAGTCGAAACCCCTGCCCTGAGCCCCTTGACGCACCCCTGAGCCCCCTGCCGCACCCCACACCCTTCCTGCACCTCAACCTCCTGCACTGAGCTGCCTGCTGCACCCTGCACCTGAGCCCCTGCCCTGAACCCCCTGCCGCACCCCGCACCCCTCCTGCAGCCCGAGCCCCTGCCCTGACACCCTGCCGCACCCCGCACCCCTCCTGCACCCCAACCCACTGCCCTGAGCCCCCTGCTGCACCCCACACCCCAATCCCCTGCCCTGACCCCCCGCCACACCCCTCCTGCACCCCTCACCCCTGCCCTGACTCCCTGCCACACCCTGCAACCCTTCTGCACCCCAACCCACTGCCCTGAGCCCCCTGCTGCACCTCTCTTGCACCCCAACCCCCTGCCCTGACCCCCTGCCGCACCCCTCTTGCACCCTGCACCCCAACCCACTGCCTTGAGCCCCCCTACCACACCCTTCCTGCACCCCTCACCCCTGCCCTGACCCCCTGCCGCACCCCTCACCCCTCCTGCACCCCACACCTCAACCCACTGCCCTGAGCACCCCCTGCTGCATTCCTCCTGCAGCCCGATCCCCTGCCCTGACCTTCTGCCAAACCCCTCACCCCTCCTGCATCCCCCACACCTCAACTCCCTGCCGAGCCTCCTGCTGCACCCCTCCTGCACCCCAACCCCCTACCCTGGCTCCCTGCTGCACCCCTCATCCCTCCTGCACCCCATACCCCAACTCCTTGCCCTGAGACCCCTGCCGCACTCCTCCTGCACCCCAACCCCCTACCCTGACCCCCTGCCGCACCCCTCATCTCTCCTGCACCCCATACCCCAAAACTCTCTGCCCTGAGCCCCTGCCACACCCCATATCCCTCCTGCACCCCCTGGGGTCAGGGAGGTGGTGGAGTTGGGCTGGGGATTTGGGGAAGGGGTTGGGCAGGGCCTCATGGAAGAGGTGGAGTGAGGGAGGGGCCAAGGGAGGTGAGGGGGAGGTGTCAGTAATGCAGCCCTCAGGCTAATGTACTAATACTCATGTGGCCCTCGTGGTCATGAGAGTTTGAGACCCCTGTTTTAGAGAGAGAGAGAGAGAGAGCGTGCAAGACCCTTCTCTTTAAAAATATTAAGCGCCTAAAGGTGATTACAGGACTTACTTTCTTTTTACAATTGTCAGTTGAAATTTTGGTGCATAATATCAATCCTAAAAAAATAAGAAAACACCAAGATGATAGATTCATGGAAGCATCTGAGATCAGGACTGACCTTGGTCCCTTGCTATATGCTCTACAAGCACTAATCCAGTCAACTCCTTCTAGCAGGCAGTTTCAGCAGCAGTGACATGCTCTGGAGGGAGCCATGGTTTGTGGTCCAGAGAAAGACAGAGACAAACAATCACTGCAATTTAGCGCCAACGGGTAGGGAGGGGGAAGGTGGTATTCCTGAGGGGAAGGACAGAAGCTGATGAATTATGTGGAAAAATTACCATACTTAAACTATACAGGACCAAAAAATTCTTCACTCATGTCCATGCACGCAATCCCATAGACTTAACAGAACAACACAAGTGTAATTGCAGGCAGAATTTTGTCTACACTATTTTGAAGTGTCTTATGTTATATAAGGGGGTGCAGTGTTTTCAGATTATTACTTTAATACACAGGAAAGCAATAAATGTTTCTTTTCAAAGAAGTGATTTCTACTTGCCAAACAGAAAATTCAAACCAAACCCCACAAACGTTTATCATAGAAATGTATTCTTATTTTCAACCTGCTTAAAGAAAACAGAGATTCTTTACCTAAATCACCACATAAAAAACTGGCACATTGACTAGTTCTGTAAATTAGAGTTAATATGCTCCTCTCTAATTATTAATGTTGCACAGCAGTGTCTCATTTTATTCTTTGTGTATGTCATCTGGTAGTACCAGGCATACAACACAATGGTCTGAGCAAGCAAGTGGCACCAAAGCTCTGCCTGTCATGTTACATAAACACTTGTTAATCCAGAGAAAAAACAGGTCAGTAACACTAGCCCAAGAAATTGCCAACACTGACTGCTTTTGTCCAAAACGATAATGAATGCAGAATTCCATCATTACTGTAATGGCATCTGCCATGCTTATAATAATCAGAGAAATAAAAAAATACTCTTTATTGTGTCTTGTTTCGAATTCTGCTGTTTTTCCAAAAAATCCACAGTCACTTTTGTCATGTAGATTTGGTATCAAAATTGCTTGCAAAAACAGCTCTTTTATGCTAACTGCAGTTTCAATTTCTGCAAAGGCTGAATTGAGCACCAACAGCCATGTAATGAGTCGTCATGCAGGTAAAGTGCAGAAAAAGATATCAAGACTAGTAAAGAAAACAAGATCTTTTTGTCATGCCATCAACTATCTTGATATTTAAGGCCAATGAATACAAGCCCCAAAGAGGCATGTGAAACTTCTCAGGAAAACTGAAAAGCAGCTGTTTTATTTCTCATTCTCCTTCAAGCCCTGATTTCACAGTGAAGACTCAGTATTCTGTTTTACAATGAAAGTGGGTGGTTGGTTTCTTTTTTCACTACAGAACCTGACCCGTTTGTTTTGGAGCTCATCAAATGAAGGTAGTTGGACACACTACAGCTGCTGAGGTCCGGAAGAGAGCAAATTTAATTTTGTAATAAAATCCTGCCTTTGCTTGTTCTAAAGGTATAAACTGTGTGACCTGAAAATTTATATTTGGGTGACTGCGGAGTAATTGCATCTGTGAGATACCTAGTCAGCCTGCACAGCTGGGTCTGAATGTTTCCAGCAACACAGACACCTGAAAAATTTGACAGCTCCTGTGAGATAAAATATATCTCCTCACAATATTTTTCAAGTCCTCATGAGAAACAACTTCCAGGCTCCACACTTTGTTTCTCACATTATTGGGATTTGGTTTCAGACAGTGAGGGAGATTAACTTTGTGTGCATACGTATCTGAGGACGTACTGCAAACAGTTCAAAAGATTTGTTCAAGAATACGTTAAGTATCTTCATAAAAATCACAGCTATAGATATGAAGACTCCTCAACAAAAAAATTAAAAGCCGAAACCATTAAGAAATGGCATTTACACTAGGATACATTAAACTAAGATACAATTAAAAAGGGTCACAATCTTTATACTTCAGCACATGAAATGATCCTTTGCCGAGATTTAGAAGAAACTTATCCTCAACATATACTATTGCTCAACCAAGTGAATTAGGGGGTACCTTCCTCAAAAGCATCTGACACTAGCTACTGTCAGAGACAGAATATTGCACCTGATGGACCGTTGGACTGTTCCAGTAAGACAGTTTCTACCAAAACTTCTAATTTGATCATTTTGTATACATTTCTGTCTCAATCAGTTTGCTTTTCAATGTTGTGAATGCCTAAATTGGCCTTTCTGCCCATCTAATTGCTGCAATGTAAACTACACGGGGCTGACCAGCAACTGGTAGAGTGTAACTCCCAGGTTCTCATTTGAGTCAGTGCCACACTGAGTGATTCTATCCAATTAAGATAACCAACTGTTTCAACAGAAGTAAAGGCGCAAATATCTGCAATGCAGAATAGAAGTAAAAATACTTCTCAAATTCCCCATATTAAGCAGAATGCTCTGCATTTTATTCTTATTTTTAAATGCACTCAGTTGTCACCTGTAATGCCACCACATTTTTCAGACATGCACTGTCTTCAGTACTACTTTGCAGGATACATTGATAGAATGCTACAATCAGACTATTCTTGTTATTTCGTGAACAAAGACTTGAAGAAGAGCACTGTGTAGCTCAAAAGTTTGTCTCTTTCACCAACAGAACTTGGTCTAACAAACATATTACCTCACCCACTTGTCTTTCTAATATCCTGGGACTCACACTGCTACAGCAACACTCCAAACACTTCCTCAACAGGCAGTTTAATAAACGACTAGTTACTTATGACACAGCAGTATTTAATTAGGAAACTCTTCAAAGCTTCCCAGCTCAGGTCAAGTAAAGAGGAGAGGGTGATAGAGGAATGAAAAGAGATTCTCTTTCCAAAAAAGGAAGTGGGGAGTAGTGGAAACGAAGTATGAAGAAAAATTGAAAAGGAAAGTCCAGAATTAAAGAAGCATGGCTATATTCTAGCACCTTCATAAAAGCTTATTTTATTTAAACAAAACATTAAATCTATTAGATTCTTTCTCATATAAGTCCTTTTTCATCATTGTGTATAAGGTAGAAATGAGCTCAACCCTAACCACATATTTTAATTTCCTTCAATTTATAGAAGCTCAGATCCAGATCCAAGAGGTGCAATTTAGCCATATCTGTAATGCAAGTTCATTTGTGTATTAAAGGAAGATACCACTTTTATAATCAACCTACTTCTCCATGAATTTGTTAATAAGTTTACAATAATTATTTATTATCTGTATTACAATAGCACCTAAAATATCCTGTTCGGACTGGGACACCTCTGTGCTTTATTTTACTGTTATTTGCATATTACATAGTCCAGGGGTGGCTTGCTAGCTCCAGCAGTTGCTGTGCGGGGGGCCTGGTGGCACCATGTGCCAAGTGAGGCCAGCAAATCCTGGCTAAAATCTGGGGGGCACATGACTTTGCATGATCCACACACACACACACATCGCCTCTGAAGCCCTTAGCCCCACCACGCTGCAGTGGGGCTGAAACCCTTAGCCCCAGCAGGCACACCCCAGCTCTTGAACTTCTGAACTTGAACTTCTGAAGATTGTTGTATGCAGCTCAGAAAGTCAGTAAGTTTGGCCATCATTTGACATAGCCCCGCTTTGAAGGCCTTACAAGCCAAAGCCTGAGCCTACTATCCTTACTTTGATTAGTACCCACCACAGATTCACAGGGTCTGATCTATGCCACAGCCTGTAACCAGTCCCTAGGGAGGTATTTCTTTAGTGTGCAGTATGCCAAAAATCCGCAGTTCCACAGGGACAGCTCTGTGTCCTTCACAACTCCAAAACCGGGCCTTGGGGCACCAGCAATCCCTCCCTCTGTCTGAGGTCCCCCATCAAACCAGACTTCCATGGAAGGCTTGTTTTGTTTTGTTTTTAACCTCTCAGCATACAATGATCAGTCAGTATTTGCAGCAACACCTGCCAGCCTTTTCAAAATAATGTAAATTTATTAGTCACCTGGCACACAGAATCTGGAAGTCTTAAGGTAGCACTGGGAAGCAAAGGTTGAGAGAGTTCAGATATGCTAACACTTGGGTGTCCTTGAGCCATGGTGCTGTAGGAACCATCTTTGCTTTCTCTATCTTTGTCCTTTAGTCTGTCAGTCCCAGGTCTAAGTCCTGTATCTCTATGAGCTCAGCTCTTAACCTTTCCCCTTTGTCCTCCAGCTCAGTGCCTTTGCTCTATTTCCCTGCAGAGAGGTTGAGGGAAATCTCCTTCTCTCGACTGGTGGCTGCTAAGTGTGAATGTCCAAGCCACTGGAGTTTTCCATTCACATTCATAGACTTTATTTGGTTTGTTAATGACGCTAGTCTCCAGCCAGGCAGCTATGTTAGGCAAATACCCCACCCCTTCTTTTTACATGTGCTGTATAGCAGTGCAAAGCCCAGAGGAAAACTGAGGCATGTACAGGAATCATAAAAATATTACCAACGTTCCCACATTTGTCACAGCACCCAAGTAATCCCAGTGAGGGCAAGTCTACACTTAAAAAGGTGAATCAGTACATCTGCACCGCTGTAGTGCTTTAATGAAGATGTTCTATGCCAAAAGGAGAGAGCTCTCCTGCTGGCATAGTTAACCTACCTCTGTGACAGATGGTAGCTATGTCGGTGGGAGAAGCTCTCCCACCGACATAGCGCTGTCTATACCGGTGCTCAGGGTGATATAACTATGTCACTCATGTGTGTGAATTATTCACACCCCTGAACGATGTAGTTATACCGAAATAATTCTGTAGTGTAGATCTGCCCTCAGTTTAACAAGACTACTTAGAGAAAAAGGTTCAAGACAGTGAGAGTAAGGGTACTAGAATATGGCTCTCATCTAACCTACATCTAAGCTTGGCGGGATTCTATTTTTATTTCTTATAATTTTGATATGCAAAATATCAATGTTTATTCTTAAGCATTTTTTTCTATTTTTACCCAATTTCATTTTCACAGTTGTGCAAAATTCTGAGTTTTTAGCATTTTTTCAATATTCACAGTTGTGGGAAATTAAGAGGGAGGGTCAAACTTAGTTATTTAATGACGGTAGACAGAGATTCAAAAAGTTAAAACACAAATGATCAACATCACATGTCAAAATATACACAGCAAATATCCTTAAATCAATGTCCTAATAAGTTCTCGAGAATCATTTTTCTTTCCTATCCATCAGTAAATTCTGATCACTATTGAGGGAAATATTTTTTCATTGGATTGTGTGTGTTTGGTGAGAGAGACATTTACCAATATTTACTAATAAAAATCTGATCCCTCCAAGCCTCTCTATATAGGTTCTTATACTGCCTTTATTACCACAGTATCCGAGTTCCTTCCCCTAGTGAATTAAGCAAAGTGACTAATATCTTTCACAGGTGGTTCACTCTCTCATTTTCTCCACAGAAGAAGAATTGTGTGTTTAGCATAGCATTTTGTTTTAGTAGAATTTTATGTATATATATATATATATATATTTTTTTTTTCCAGGTTCTCTTGTCTTGTCCATGAATGGTTTCTTCCAGTAGCCCACTTATCGTCAGATTTTCCTGGTTCCTCAACATCTGGCGCGGACCTTGTTAATCCGGGCGACGTCCGAGCCGGCATGACTCTCCTAGTTCGTTGGCCACTCTCATAATTGAGTAAAAAGGCAGGTGAGCGTTAGGGTTCTTTTTTGCCCAAGGACGCCCTATATGGCAAAGTTGGGTACCCGGGATTTGAACCCCGGTCTCTCGTATCAAGAGGGCAGTCTCCGACAAAGGGCGGCGTCTTAACAAACACTCGCCTATCCAGTTGGAAAGATGAAGCCAAAGTGGTCCATGGTGGTAGGAGGCATCGGGGCTGTAACTCCTAAGCTGGTGAGTGGCTCCAAAAGATCCAGGACAACATCAGAGCTATCTGTCCAGAAAGAGTGCACCTGCTAGGAACACTACGATACTGCGCAACCTCAACTCCAGGCCTTGTACGAGGACCCGATGGTTGAGGAGACAACATACCACTCCATAGGGTGAGAGGGGAATTGTGATTGTGTGTGTGTGTGTTGTGTGTGCGCACACACACACACACACACATATAGACACACACACATGGGCACAATCTGCTATGTGTTTATATTAGAGAAGGCAAGACTGAAGGAGTGCACTTCATGCTTGGAACAGGTGGTAAGGTTAATAATGGTCCTTAGTTACTGCGGTAGTGCATCTCCACACCACCCCAAAATTGCAGTCTCTTACCCAGATGAGCATTGCCCTTTTGCCAGAAAGTTCTACTGTGGCTGAGGAGTGGAATTCATCCCAGATCTTCAGGCAATCTTTTAGCTGCTAATCTGAAGGCAAGACATGACAAGCGGGTTTAACAAAAAATGAGAGAGAGAGAGAATGAAAGAATAAGGGGCCCAGTGATAAGATCCTATGGGCAGGAAATTATGACAAATGGCCAATTCCCGCATATTTCACCCATCCAAAACTTCCAATAAAGTCAATGGACATTTTGGGTGCACAAGGTGAATAGCTGATGAGAAAGAATAAAAATTTTCATATGAGTATTTTAACATTTTCACAAGTATTTTAGCTATCTGCAATGACAGGACAGGAACTACAGGAAAAGAATGAAAGTTAAATGGAATAAAGCTTGCCAATATGTGCCGATGTTTCTTCAAGGAACAGGTTAAAACAATAAATTTAACCTGCACCTCTCTCTTGTCTGAGAACAAGAGAAAGATTGTGCTTGAGTGCTTTTGGGGCAGTGTTACAAAAAAACCAAAAAGCTTTGGGTGACTTAATTAGAAAAGGAAAAACCCTGCAACACACTGAAAAACCATCACATCAGGATTAATGTTCTGCATTTGTCTTGATGACATATTTTAAGTGTTCCTGACTGGTAAGTATGAAACTGCAAAAGCTGCTGACAAAAAAAACATAAAAGCTTTTTCAAGCACCTAGCGTACCCAGCTGCATTATTAAAAAAGCCCACTTTTCATTTGAGCAAATTCTTTAGAAGCAAAGAAAGTAAGTCACCAGTTTGTTTTTTACTTTAAACTATTAAATAGTCTAATCTAGAAATATTGAGCTAATGAATATTAAAATCCAAAATTTTAACAGGGACAATAAAAGAAACTCCGTGTAAATGACACTTTTCAATACATTTGGAAATGTTATTCTATTAAACCACTGCTTGTTCCAGTCTTCACAGTTCATATATCTATTGGTGTATTGTATCTATAGCTTACAATATGAAGAGTTTCATATGAAACAAAAAAAGAGAGTGACATATATGCTATGAGTCATTTTTGAAAGGGACAGAATGTTTTTTTCTATATCATGCAGTGCAGGAAAAAATCATCAACCCGACTTCAAGGAATTGAAATTTCTTGATTTGTAAATTGGTAGTCAATTGATCACATGTTGAACAAATGGAAATAGTGTGCATCTTTGTAAAATGAAATATTACAGAGAGTGCAAAAAAAATAAAAGGGAAATTAACTCTTGTAATCTGAGCACAGAATTGGGAGCCCCGAACTCCTGAATTGTAATCTCAGCACTAACAGTGACCTCCTGCATCTGCTCCATTTATGGCTTTAGGTACATTGCTTAATGATGCTGGCTTGCATATGAGTATGCCTAGATAAGAGTGTTAGTGGGAGTACGCATGTATATAAATGTGTGTTTGAATATGAGACCATCAGTTTAATAAAATGATATTATTTAAATAAGTATGTGGTACTTCCCATTTTCAAAGTGCCTCACAAACATTAATTGATAGCTCCCTAATAGATGTGTTGTGACAAAGTATTAATTTTAATACTCGCAACTAGGGCTGTAAAGCAATTAAAAAAATGAATCATGATTAATCGCATTATTAAACAATAATGGAATACCACTTATTTAAATATTTTTGAATGTTTTCAACATTTTCAAATATATTGATTTCATTAAAACACAGAAAAGACAGTTACCTTTTCCATAACTGGTGTTCTTTGAGATGTGTTGCTGTGGTAAACGTCTGTCTCAAATCTGGACTTAGAGTTCAACATCTGAGTGTTTACTGTGAACCTCCCCCAAGCTTATACCCAGCTTGGATCTTATCTTCCCCGAGGCTATGCATTCACCTAGTCAGCTATGCATTCACCTAGTCAGCTCACACAAGAGATTCCCCCTCCCTTTGTCCTGTAGCCTTTTCCCGCCCTGGGACAATAGGAAAGTAAGACACAGAGTTTGGGCTTTTCCCTCCCCCCTCTAGCCTGTCACCGATATAACAGAGCTCTGGACTGCATTAGAGATCAATACAGGCTCTTGCTTATAAGAAATATGAATTAAAACAGTCTGATTAAAGATAGCCCAATTAAACCAGTCCAGCAAAATCAACATCCATGTAAATACAAATCAAAGCACATCACAGCCGATTACTTGTTTCCTTTTGTACTCACAGATGTTTAGGAAAATTTGAAAGAAGATGGAGTTAGAAGAAAAGCTTGTTACTCACAGCTCAGGAAAACAAAAAAACTGCATTAGAGATCAATACAGGCTCTTGCTTATAAGAAATATGAATTAAAACAGTCTGATTAAAGATAGCCCAATTAAACCAGTCCAGCAAAATCAACATCCATGTAAATACAAATCAAAGCACATCACAGCCGATTACTTGTTTCCTTTTGTACTCACAGATGTTTAGGAAAATTTGAAAGAAGATGGAGTTAGAAGAAAAGCTTGTTACTCACAGCTCAGGAAAACAAAAAA
>NC_133773.1:62899642-63035714 GCF_003597395.2 Chelonoidis abingdonii
AAAAAGACCCCGAGTTTCCAGTCCCCTCCCAGACTTTAAAAAAAAATCCAGGTCTCTGATTGGTCCTCTGGTCAGGTGCTTGGTTCCCCCTTTGTTCACCCTTTGCAGGTAAAAGAAAATTAACTCTTACCTATCTACTTATGACAGTTGCTCATATCTATTCCACAATAGGCGTGTGCACTCATCACATGCACCGGTGTCAGAAGTTTTTCCCCTGGCAGTACCCATAGGGAGTGCCCTGCTACTTCCAAGTGATGCGTCCCCAGTTTATAAAAAATTCTTGTTATTAATCCCTAAATGCATGGCCTTGCACTTTTCACTATTAAATTTCATCCTATTACTCCATTGTCTCCTGATAGGGAGGAGCAGCAGTGCGGGAGCGGTGCCGACCACGGGACCATGATCTCAACATGGAGGAACAGTACCACCCATAGCAGCTGCTCCGTGATTGCTCCGGCAGATGGACCCATGGCAGTGAGGCGCCGGCGATCAACACCTAGGGCTGCGGAAGTGGTGCTGTGGCGGGTTCCTGGAGCGAGACGACGAACGGGAAAGGAGTCGATGTTCATGTCATGACTGGCTACAATAACCCCTCTGAGACAAGGACCTTCAGGGGCGTCTGCCTCGGTCCTGTCAGTGTCCACTCCTCAAGGCGGAGCAGTGCCTAGAGTCTCTGTCCGTCAGAACCCAGCCAGAAAACCTGGTGGCAGTCGATGGCGACCTGCGTGAACTACTCATGGGATGGTCACTGAGCGGCAAATGGCATTGGGACCATTCCCTTGACTGTGACTGGTATTGAGACGGAGGCAACTGTGGAGATCCCAGTGGCGGCTTGCCTCTGGACCATGGGGCCAACATTGGCAGTGCTCCTGGTACCGGTATGGACATAATGTCCTGGGGCGCTTGCAGGGTTTCCAGCGTGGAGCGTATCTAGACATCCAGGGAAGCCTGCTCCGAATGAGCCGAGCTACTCCGCTTGACCTGAGTCGGAGGCCTAGAGGCCGATGGGGACCAAGGACTGCCCAACAGGTGTTTAGCCTCTCTCCGTCTTGCTATGGCAGAGAAGGTCTCTTCCTAGCCTTCTTGGCATGCCCCACGGACAGGAAGCAGTGCCAACTGGTAGATGGCGCCGGGGAGCCGCTGCACATCGACATCACGGTACTCAGTGCCGACCTGGAAAGGCGCGCTGGAGTCAGGGTCAATGCCAACTCCATAAGGATGGCCCGGAGCCTAATGTCTCTCTCTCTTTTTGTCTGAGGCTGGAACGACTTACAAATCTTGCAGCGATCACTGAGATGAGTTTCACCCAAACAGCGTAAACAGTCAGTGTGTGGATCACCCACTGGCATCAGTCACCTACAAGTGTCGCATGACTTAAAACTGGGGGTGCGGGGCATGCCCCGGCCCGGGCGCACTAACTAAACTAAACCACTAACTACAGGTACCATACACTGAACAAAAGAGAGTTCTGGGGAAGAGCTGCAGCAAAGCTGGAGCAGAGAAGTTCCTAAGCACCTTCAGTGGCGGCAAGAAGGAACTCAGGGTGGGGGGAGTGCGCAGCACCCCTTATACTGCGCCTTGGAGGCACCACTTCAGGGGCGGACCCCTACAGGTACTGCTAGGGGAAAAACTTCCAACACAGGTGCATGTGGTGAGCATGCACACCTATTGCGGAGCAATCATTCGAAAAAGAACACGAAGTGCTCAATTTATATTTATTTTTTTATTACAAATATTTGCACTGTAAAAAACAAAAAGAAATAGTATTTTTCAATTCATAGACTCATAGACTCATAGGTCAGAAGGGACCAATATGATCATCTAGTCTGACCTCCTGCACAAAGCAGGCCACAGAACCCTACCCATCCACTTTTATAACAACCTCTAACCATTACTGAGTTATTGAAGTCTCAAAATTGTTGGTTTGAGACCTCAAGCTGCAGAGAAATCCACTAGCAAGGGACCCATGCCCCACGCTGCAGAGGAAGGCGAAAAACCTCCAGGGCCCCTGCCAATCCGCCCTGGAAGGAAATTCTTCCGACCCCAAATATGGCGATCAGCATAAACCCTGAGCATGTGGGCAAGACTCACCAAGCCAGCACCTAGGAAAGAAATCTGCAGTAACTCAAATCCCATCCCATCCAACATCCCTCACAGACCAGTGAGCAGACTTATCTGCTATAATCCAAGATCAATTGCCAATAAACTACCCACATATCATCCCTCCATATTTATCAACTTAATCTTAAAGCCAGATAAAGTCTTTTGCCGCTACTTCCCTCGGAAGGCTGTTCCAAGAACTTCACTCCCCTAATGTTAGAAACCTTCGTCTAATTTCAAGTCTAAACTTCCTAAATCCAGTGTACCCATTTGTCCTTGTGCCTACATTAGTACTAAGCTTAAATAATTCCTCTCCCTCCCTAACGTTAATCCCCCTGATTAATTATACAGACAAGCATATCCCCCGGAGCCTTCTTTTGGCCAGGCTAAACAAGCCAAGCTTCTTGAGTCTCCTTTCATAAGGCAGGTTTTCCATTCCTGGATCATCCCTAGTAGCCGTCTCTGAACCTGTTCCAGCTTGAATTCATCCTTCTTAACATGGACACAGAACTGCAACACAATATTCCAGTGGGGTCTCACCATGCTCTTATATAACTGGGTACTAAACCAACCTCCTTATCCTTGCTGGAAATACCTCGCCTTGATGCCTCTAAACCGCATTTGCTTTCTTACACGGCCATATCGCTCTGGCGGCTCATAGGACCATCCTTGCTGTCAACCAAATACCCAAGGTCCTTCTTCCTCCTCGTTGCTTCAAACTGAATGCTCCCCAATGTACTATCTAAAATTTTTATTATTATCCTAAGTGCTGACCTTGCACTCTTCACTATTATATTTCATCCTATTGACTATTACTCCAGGTTTACAAGGTGGTCCAGATCTTCCTGATATAGTATTCCCGGCTCCTTCTCTGTGTTAGCAATATCCCCCAGCTTTGTTGCATCCGCAACTTTTTAGCACATTCCCGCTCTTTGTGCACAGGTCAGTAATAAAAAGGTTAAAATAAGATTGGTCCAAAACCGATTCCTGGTGACTCCATACAGTAACCTCTCTTCCAGGCCTACAGTTCACCCTGTCAGTACGACCGCTGGAGTCTCCCTTTTAACCAGCTTCCTTTATCCCACCTTACAACTTTCATATTCATCCCCATCTTTTCCAATTTCACTAAACAGTTCCCCATGTGGAACCGGTGTCAAATGCCTTACTTGAATCAGGCTAAATTAGATTCTAAAACCGCATTCCCTTCGATCTAAGTAATTGGTCACCCTCTTCAAAGAAGGAGATCAGGTGGTTTGGCGACGATCTACTTTAGTAAATCCATTGCAATCAATTCATACAAGTACTGTACTGCAATCTTCTTTTTATGAGAATTGAACTTAACAATAGAATTATGTACAAAAAATAAGGCATTGAAAATGGCTCCCGCATCTAGCTGCACATATCTACTGTGGCACTTTACAGCACTGAAACTTGCAGCGCTTTCCAAGTTTTCTATTTTCGTTCAGGGAAAAGAAAAAATACTTAAATATTAAAATACACAGATAAAGAAAAAAACAACAGAAAACACATACAATGAAAAATAAATAAATAATAAAAAAAATATGCACTAGAAAGAAAAAAGAAAAAAGAAAAATAAAAAAAATAAAATAAAAAAAATGAAAATCTCATATATATCAAAAAACAAACAATAAAATATCATACAAAAATCAATAAAAAAAAATAAAATAAAAAAATATTAAGATATAAAAAAGTGGAACAGATCAATGATTAGATAAAAAAAAGAGAACAATAAAAATTACAGACAAAAAACTAGATTCAAATCAATAAAAGAATATTAAATTAAAGAAATGAAGAAAAAAAATCAAAAAATGTATTAAAAAAAGTAATAATATAAAAAATAGACAAAAAAAAAAGAAAAAAAAAAAAAAATTATATATATACTAACATAATAAAAAAATAAAAAAAAATACAACCAAACACTAATAAAATCCTTATAAATAACCGAAAAACAAAACAGATAAAACGAAAAATAATAAAAGATTAATTAATAATAAAAACAAAAAATCAACAAAGAAAAACAATACATTAAAACAAACAATATAAAATCAAAAATAATCTACACTATAAGTAAAATTCAACAAAAAAACAGATAGAATTAATAAAATAAACAGAGCATAAGACAGTAAAAAAAAAGAAAATAAAAATACAAAAATACAAGAACCAAAAAAAAATAATAAAAAACCAAAAAACAGAACAAAAATAACAAAAAGTAAAAAAACTACAAATCAGAACAACAAAAAAATAAAAGAAAAATTTTCAATAATAAAATAAAACAAACAAAAAACCAGACGAAAAAATAAATCCATTAATAAAAAACAAAGAAAATAAAACTATCAACAACAAAAAAGGTAATAAAAATAATATAAAAAAAAAAAACAAATACACGAATAAGACTGAGTATAAACAAAACAGAAAAAAACTAAAAACAAAAAGGTATAAAACAAAAAAAGCAAATAGATAAAGAACTAACAGATTCAACTCAATAAAAACACGATACCTAAAATCAAAAAAAACTACAAAAAAAGAACAGAAAAAAAAAAAAATCCAAACAATCTATATAAAGAAAAACAAATAGAAAACAAAAATAAAATAACAAATCAACACATATACAATATAAAAAAAAATAATATATAAAAAAAAAAAAAAAAAAACAATAAAAAAGAATACAAAAAAGAAAAAAGAACATAACGCTAAAAAAAGAAATAGACATAAAAAAAAAAACATAAAAAATCAAAAACAAAAAAACCAATAGTAATAAAAAAAAAAAAAGTGAAGAACAAAAATTTTAAGAATCAGAAAAGAACACAATAAATACAAATTATAATATAAAAGAATAATAACAAAATCATTAAAAACAAAAAATAATGTTATAAACACAATTAAAAAAAAAAAAAAATAAAAAAAACAATAAAAAAAATAAATAAATAAAAAAAAATAAAAAAAAAAAAAAAAAAAAAAAAAAAAAAAAATAAAAAAAATTAAAAAAATAAAAAAATAACAAATAAATATACAATAAAAAAAAATAAAAAACCAAAACTACAACAACATCAAAGAAAATTATCAAAAATATAAAATAGAACAAAAGACTTAAAATAAAAACACCAAAAAAAAAATATCGATCAAAAAAAACAGACAAACATAAAAAAAAAAAAAGTATAATAAAAAAAAAAAAAAAAAAACTAAATAAGAATAAAAAAATATAATACTAAAAATAAAATAAATATGTTTTTTCACCACCCCTAGCCGCTCATTTAAAAATGCCAGTGTAGAAAATCCCCTTAGGCCTTGGGCTACACTTAGAAAATTTTCAAAGCGCTGCCGGAGCAGCGCTTTTGAAAGTGTGAGTGTGGTCAGGCGGCAGCGCGGAGAGAGCTCTCCCACGCTGACACGTAAACCACATCCTTTACGGGTGTAGCTTGCAGCGCTGGGAGCCGCGCTCCCAGCACTGCCACCCTGATTACACTTTGATGCTTTACCAGTGCTGCATCTTGCAGCGCTCAGGGGGGTGTTTTTTCACACCCCTAAGCGCGAAAGTTGCAGCGCTGTAAAGCGCCAGTGTAGCCAAGCCCTTAGTGTCTACGCTCCCACCTCTTCCTATCTCTTTTCTGACCCTTCCTGAAGGCTCCCATCACAGCTGTCTGCTTCAGCCTGGTGAACTTTCTTCTGAAGGAGATCTAATACTTAAAAGTGAAAAAGCCTTCCAGCCTGCCAGACCTATTAGCACAACACTGAAACTGTTAAAGAGCCATTCAAGTGATAATGAAGCCATTTAACAGGCATTTGCCAAGCCCCAGGTATATACTGTCAGTTTCTGAATTTACTGACAAAAACAGTTGTGCATTACTGTAATATTTACTCAGAACATGTTATTCTACAGGACCTTAGTGTAAAATTTGCTTTAAAATATTTCATTAGGGTGTTGCTGAAGATTACAAAAATCACATCGCTAAAAAAATCCTTGCATAGAGTTTTTAGATGCACAATCTGAGTATTCATCTTTAGCCTTCAATGCTTGTATCTTCAGACATATAATTTTTTAAATAAATCCTTCAAAAGACCATCCTTGTCTAAAATACACATGCGAGCCTGGGCTGCCATCGGACCTAGGAGCACCAGTTTAATAATACTGCACAGGGCCCCATAAATCCTAAGGACGGCCCTGTTCATATGTCCCTTCATCTTCAACCACCATTCCATAGGACGTGTCCATGCTCATGATGGATTCTGCTTGATAATAATCCAAAGCAGAGTGGATCAATGCATGTTCATTTTCAACATCATGAGTCGGATGCCACCAGGAGAAGATTGATTTTCTTTTTTGGAGGTTTGGGTTCTATAGTTTCCACATCTGAGTGTTGTTTTTTTAAGACTTCTGAAAGTCCACACCTCAGCCCTCTCAGATTTTGAAGGCACTTCTGATTCTTAAACCTTGGGTCAAGGGCTGTAGTTATTTTTAGAAATCTCACATTGGTATCTTCTTTGCATTTTGTCAAATCTGCTGTGAAAGTGTTCTGAAAATGAACATGTGCTGAGTCATCATCCAAGACTGCTATGACACAAAATATATGGCAGAATGAGAGAAAAACAGAGCCAAAGATCTACAGTTCTCCCCTAAGGAGTTCAGTCACAAATTTAATTAACGCTTTTTTTTTAAATGAGCATCATCAGCATGGAAGCATATCCTCTGGAATGGTGGCCGAAGAATGAAGGGTCATATGACTGTTAAGCATATCTGGCATGTAAATACCTTACAACGCTGGCTACAAAAGTGCCATGCAAACGTCTGTTCTCACTTTCAGATGACATTGTAAATAAGAAGCAGACAGCAGCATCTCCTGTAAATGTAAACAAACTTGTTTGTCTTAGCAATTGGCTGAACAAGAAGTAGGACTGAGTGGATTTGTAGGTGCTAAAGTTTTACACTGTTTTGTTTTTGAGAGCAGTTATGTAACAAACAAAAAAATCTGAATTTGTAAGTTACACTTTCATGATAAAGAGATTGCGCTACAGTACTTGTATGACGTTAATTGAAAAATAATATTTCTTTTATCATTTTTAAATGCAAATATTTGTAATAAAAATATAAAGTGAGCACTGTACACTTTGTATTCTGTGTTGTAATAGAAATCAATGTATGTGAAAATGTAGAAAAACATCCAAAAATATTTAATAAATTTCAATTTGTATTCTATTGTTTAACAATGGGATTCAGCACAATTAATTTTTTAAATTGTGATTAATATTTTTGAGTTAAATATGTGAGTTAACTGCAATTAATTGACAAGCCATACTCCCAACATTTAAAAAAGACATTATTAAATGCCTGAGGGAAAGTCAGTTTATCATTAAACTACAAGCATATAAATATTGTATATAAAATATTAAAGTCTCAATAGTTTACCACTTCTGATGTTATAAATACTTGCCATGTACATCAGAGGTTTTGTAAGTGATAATAAATAGCTACTTTACTAAATATCTGAGTTGACTGAAAACAGAAAAAAATTAAACATTTTAGTGAAATTTCTTTTAATCAAAATTGTATTTACAATACACATTTTCTACCAGTTTATGTAGAACTGATAAATGAAATTGTTTTTAATTATTCACTTTATTAATGTAACTTCTGTTCACCATTCACTACACTTGCCTGCATTGTACTTTGGGTAACATTCTGCTGCCAACATGGAGCCAGCCACCTGCTGATTAATTTTAACAACAGCAGAATGAAGCAACTCCCATGAACTAACATAGGGAAAAATCCCTATAAAGCTGGACTCTGAAGACTGAGGACTTTGAGTCTATGGTTCTGCTGCCAGCCTCCAGGAGCATCAGGTGCACCTGACCCGGACTCGGCTCCACTCTTGTGTACAGAGTACCTGGCCAGTATTCTGTCACAAGCAACTTTAGGCTGGTAACTATAATATCTACACAGAACTTGTATGAATGATTGTGTGAATGGATATATTATATATATAATCATAGGAATAAGTAACCAAACAACATTGTTTGCTGTTATCTTTTATTTTATTATGGTATTTACAATAAATGTGACAAATGTCTTGTCCCCTTTAAGATCCTGCTAGTTTTTATTGGTATAACATTTATATCATAATATATATACAGAGATAAAAATGTGGGTAAATAGTAAATTGTGAAACTATTGTTGACAAAGATTGGTTGAATTTTGGTGAATTTAGGCAAACCAATGAGACTTTTGATCTACGCCCAAATCCTGAAACACTGTCCCTTGTTCATTTGCCTATCCTTACCTTAAGGTCATCTTCTAGAATGGAGGTGGCCTACTGAAATATCTTCTTCTCCCACTATCCTGTGTGTGTGTCTGGCTGAATCTGTTGCCTTTTAGGTTCTTAGAGGCCCATTCCCCCATCTGATGTTTAGAGATAAGATGGACTTCCTACCTAATACTATAGCTGGTAAGAATTTCTAGGGTGGAAGATGGCTTCCTATTTTGTAGTAGTATTGTTCTAAAGACTGTACTGTTTCCTGCTGCACTGAGCCTTACTCAGGGTCTGATGGTTTAAAGTTGCCTAATAATTTATGACAAAAAATCTTCTACTGTCATCTTGTTTCGCTATCCATTTCTAATACTGGATAGTAAATGGGTTCTAGATGAATAGAAAATTCATGGAAATATGATCCCAGTCAATAGAAAATATAATCTGAAATCACAAAAACGTACATTACACAGTACACCTCCCACACAGACATAATACGGCACATAGCTTTGTGATTAATTAAGGCACTCAATATGCCTCCAGTTGTCATTCATGTCATCTAACTTTTAATTTCAATATATAGTTTTAAGCTTCTGGACATCACTGTTTCATAACTCTTAATTTTTCTATTATATTATACATACTAACATAGAGAAAAAAAGAAATGATATATGAAATGGAGATCAGTGATATAATACCCCTAGTGGAAAATGAAGGAATGAGGTATATTAATTCAGAACAAGTGAAACTTCTAGGGAACAGGAATGAATACAGTCATATTCTCTTGTGCAGAAATGAACTATGTTATAGTGTTAACTTACTAAGTGTTACATCCCAGTACAGTAAGTAGGACTGAGGTTGTATCCTTTAAGATTGTTAACATCTGGACACGGCAATTAGATCCTGAAGTGACTAGTTATCATTTCAAAGCGAGTGCCTGGAAAGATTTACCATAATGTACAGGGAGGGGAAAGTGTTCCTGAAGATTTTCACATATTTACTCTATTTCCACACCTTCAGTACATGTCTCTTCCTTAGGTCAACAGCTGATAGTCACTGCTGTGCACTTAACATTAAACTAATTCAATGCAAGAGAAGCAAGTCAGGCTGCTTCCAGTACTAAAGATGCTGAGGAGGGAATGAAGCCAGCAGGAGTAACAGGGCAGGGAAAACCAAAAGAAACTCCTAACATTACAATAGTCTGTTCTTTCTGAAGCACTACCAAACTTTTTTATTCTCTTTTGTGGTCCTCCTTCTGAACTGCAAATTTTACATTTTGGCTTTAGTATCATAAGCTTATTGCGGTATGTCCCAGTGTTCCACAAAGTGTCTTTCACATATATGCACAGAGGTTAATGCCTTGTCTTAGCTAGCAGGGGGGAGAGGAGAAAGAGGCACATTTCTGGCTGCATATCCAAGGCAAGAGGCATCTTTCCTTTCAGGGAAGGAGTTTGCATATCAATCATTGCCTTCTTGCCTGTGCTGCCAATGGTATCCCACACATTAGTTAGCTTCAAAACTACACACATTTTCTGATCCAAACACTGTGCCTCCTTTGGGATGTGATGTGCACCATGGAACTTTAGCCAGGAAACTCCTGTACACTATGAAGGGAAATAGCCTGGTTAGGGTTACAGTACAGAAGGAGAAAGTCTCTTTATGCCCTACAAGCCTCGCACACACACACAAAGAGTTGGTATCTGATTAGCCTAGACCAGTAGTTTCAACCCGCAGGACGTTTGTGGCCCAATCAGCACACAGCTGTGGCCCACGTGACATCCTCAGGACCCTACAGGTAGTACATATATTGTGTGGATGCAGCCCACATAACACAGAGAGCCACATATGTGGCCCGCAATGATAAGTAGATTGAGAACCACGGGCCTCTACTAACCTCTGCCTACCCTTAGGACATACTGTACCCTTCAACGCTACTAACCAGGCACACAATTTTCTATAGGACAAAGGGCCTAATCTTGATCTCCCACTGATATTTATCAGAAATGACTTCACTGAAATCAGTGGAGCAATACCAGTGTAAAACTCATGTAAATAAGATCAGAACCAGGGCTCAAATGATATTTCCAAATAGTTTTTGGTAATAAAACAAAATCAGCATTTTAACTAGGCCTGTGCTAATTGTAGCACAACAAATTGGTAAAAAGGGGATTGAATCTGACAGTACTGCCTTTTCCCACCAAGAAAAATTAAAATTATATTTAAAATTAAAATTAGATCAAGGAGAACACCTGCTTCTTCTCATTACAATGTTTGGAGGTGAAGTAGAAGGGATATGTTCTTGGATTATAGGTAATAATATAGTTATTTTCCCAACATACACTGGTTGTTTTTAATGAAAATCTTTTCATTTTTAGGTCTTTACCGTTCAATTCTGACCTTTCAGGATTGGGTAAAGATTGCATAAGATCGTACTCTACTATGAGTTGCACTCTTGCAATCCCACTTACTTCAATGTGGTCTCACTTACAAAACAGAGAACAAAATGTGACCCAAAGTTTGAAAGAGTCTGTCTTTGGCAGGGCAGCAAAATCTTCAAATTAGCCATTTACACTTAGCTTTCTGGTCTGTCAGATCCATGTGTTCAAATCTGGGTATGGGAAGAGAAATCAGAGCTGGGTGCGCTTCTCAAAAATGTGGTCAGAATTTAATCTGCACTTGTACCTATGTTCTGATCTTTACTTATGTGTGTCACTCTCTACACAATATGTGCCTAATTCTGGCTACCCAGTCCAAAGTGGGCTTCCTCTTCTCTTCTATTTATGTTCTTATATCGTGCTCATCATCACAGCATTTGAGTGCCTTCCAGTAGCACAGTAAACAAGGTGACTAACATCTGTCACGTCACATGTTGTTTATTCTGTCAATCTCTCCCCAAAAGAAGTGTTTGCTATGGAATGTTTTGTTTTGATGGGGGAGCTGGTTTTTCATTGCTGTCACCCGGGTTTTCTTAAATGTTGCTATGTATTTGTTAGAGAAGGCAAGGCTTAAAAAAAAAAAATGCACCTTGCAATTACAGTGGAAGGTTCTGAAGTTTGAGATAGTTCCTGTGGAAGTTCATTCCACAGTCTAGAACCAGACTTCAAGAAGTTCTATCTCCCATATAGATATGTTTTACCATTATTGCAGAAAGTTTCATTTTGCCAGAGGAGTGGAGTTGTAAATCAATGTCTTCATCTCAGAGTTTTAAGTGTTCTTATAGATACCCTATGCCCAGTATATTGAGCACCCTGAGATAAGGACTGAGACCTTCAACCTTACTTGATAGTCTATGAGAAGCCAGTGTAGAGACAAGAGAACAGGTCTGATATGTTTGAGGTGGCCCATATTGCTGAGATGATGTGTAGCATTCTGTACTAGTTGGAGTTTCCTAAGGGCTCAATGCTTCATGTGCAGATGTGTCACAATGTTGATAGTCAAGCTGAGAAGTGACAAAGGCATAAATAACTGAGGATAGGTTATCATCCACCAGGATGGGATGGAGTCTCCTAGACAATCAAAGATGGTAGAAAATATTATTTATGGATGCTGCTATAGTGTCAGCAAGGAATCCAGAATACTCCTAAATTACAGACTGAACTGACCAATTGCAGGTGTATGCCTTGAGACCATATCATGGCTGCAAACTCTTCAAAGTGCTTCCCTCAGCCCACCAGCATAACTTCTGTCTTGCTCAGGTTCAGCCTCAACCAGCTGCTCTTAATCCAGGAACTCAACTTGTCCAAGAAGTGCACCATCTTAGTGGATGCAGTGTATCATTTCTTTTTTCTTGCTCTACTAGAGTAATATAATTACACTGACTAAAATTATATAGGGATTTTTTAAAAAGTGTATTGGCTGAAATAGTAGGGTCCAACCAATCTATCCAAATAACCACCAAATATATATAAACTGTACATCATCCTTTATGAAAAAAGTCCAAGAGAATTTAATTGGGATGAAACCAGTAGGCTTTAAATTTACGAGTTCTATAGAAATTACTCAAAAAGCCTAGCAGTTTTAACAGAAAATGATGTCCTCTATATTTTTTATACAATTTTATAGCAGGGACATTCTTCTGTATTCCAATTACATAGGATGGTACAGCAAGATTATAGTTTCCAAGTACATTCTATAGGATTTTTCTATAAGGGTTATTTCTCATCCTGGTCCTGATTCAAAACCTACTGAAACAAACAGAGGTCTTTCCATTGACTTCAACAATCTTTGGCTCAGACACACTATGCTGAAATATTATAAGGAAAACATCAGAGACAACCAATGCAATTTCTCCATCAATATCTTTTATTACATCTGTAGTAGAAGTTTGCAGTCTGTTGTGTATGCTTCTCACTGAGATGAAAAGCCAGGGCTGAATAGTTAGAGCATGACACTGACACAGAGTTTTATAGTCACCAGATCATCTACTCTGACCTTCTGTATACCAAAACCATCCAGCATACCAGTGAGAAGTAGCACCAATGCCACAAACGGCTGTACCTCACATTGTGCGTGAACAAATGTCACTCTGATATGTTTTCTCAGACATGTTGTTCTGAATGTTAAATATAAAAGTGTGTGTATGTATGTGTATTCATGTATTTTAGGTGGAGTTGGTATAGCTGACTGGTAGCACACTCGATGGGGAGGGCTCTGAGTTATTACAGAGAATTCTTTCCCAGGTACCTGCCTAGAAAGTCTGGCCCACATGCTCAGGGTCTAACTGATCACCGTATTTGGAGTCAAAAAGGAATTTTCCCTGGGTCAGATTGGCAGAAACCAGGGGCGGGGAGCAGGGGGGAAGGAGGATTCACCTTCCTCTGCAGCTCGAGTCTCTTGCAGGTTTAAATTAGCATCAATGGTGAATTCTCTGTAACTTGAAGTCTTTAAAACATGATTTGAGGACTTCAGTAACTCAGCCAGAGGTTAGGGGTCTATTTCAGGAGTGGATGAGGTTCTGTGACCTGCCACGTACAGAAAGTAAGACTAGATGATCACGATGAGTCTGTGAGTCTATTTGTCTGTCTCAGGTTGCATTTTATGTTATTTTTGATGGTTTCTAAAATGGCTCAGTCATTTCTGAGAACAAGTTTAAGAATAAATGTTGTATGTTCAGGTTAAAAAAAAATCTTACAAACAAATGTTTTCTTGATAAGCTCCCATGCCTCCATGCTTTGGAGAAAAAGCTTGAAATTTGGCACAGAGGCCACCAGGGTGTTGGGATGTGCCTTTTCCCATTCCTGTGAAAATCCACCCAAATCTCATTAATTTATAAACCCTCCAAAAATCTCAACTTCCATACACTCAGTAAAGATTTAATAAAATTTGGTAGCAATAGAATTTTTGGAAAATGTCTGTATTGGAGACACTGGAGCTTGTTGGAAGCCAGGTCTGCAAGGACTTATCAGGAATTCCCTTGAAATTGTTGTTCTTAGCAGTAAAGGCATTGTGAAACCAGACACAAGAAATGAGAGCCTAGAGACCATTTTTCTGGCAGAGGCTGAAAGGGCAAGCTAGGCACCCACCTACAGCAGCAGATTTTGGGACCCCCCCGATTCCTTCCATAGATGATGGCAGTGGTGGGGTATTAGGCTGGCAGGGATGCTCAAGGGAAGGGACAGTCACCAGTTGAGGCTCCAAGGAGCAGGAAGCAGTCCGCTGCCGGTCTGCTAGGGAAGTGTTCCTACCCCTCCCTGGCTGCTCCTCACCCCTAGCCTGGGTAAGGTCATGGTCAAAGCCCAGGCACTGAGCAGCTTGGGGCTGCACCTGGAGGCACTACAAGTGCTGTCGGGGATTCAGCCTCAAACAGAGTGATCCACCTAGCTCCACGTCAGCCCCCAATTTACAGCTTCCACTTAACGGTCAGCCTTGGCGGCCCCTGATGTCAAAGCAGCCCTTGCTCTCTGCCCCAGCTGCTGCCACTCTTGGCTAGCAATGTGGCTGCCCTGTGCTACAAGCTGAACAGCAAGGAGCTGATTCAGAAAGGTGCAGAGACATATTGATGGAGGGGGAGAGGGATACAGGAAAGGATGGGGTTGCGGCCTAGGGTCCCTGGCCCCAGAGGAGAGGGGGTCAAGGCAGCCTGGGGAGGGCTGCAGGGGGCAGATGGCGTGCATATCTCTGCTGCTAACTTCTCAGGAAATGGGGTGGGGGCACAACACTGAAGTTTTGCCTAAAGTGGCAGATTGTCTTGAGAATCCCCTGCTCTCAATGCCCACCCTCCTTTGCTGATGTGTAGAAGAGAGAGGAATGGGTGGTGGGGAGGACTAGGCACCAGACTGTGGGGGGTGGATAGGAGCAGGGGTGAGGAGCACGAGTATGATAAAAGCCCACTACTGCTACCAGTTATGTCATTAATTCAAGTAGCAGGAGCTTGCACTGTGGAGCTAAAGTTTTGAACCCTGCTGATGATCCGAGTTAGAGTCAATATGATTCCACATGACTGAACTTCTGTTTTGTCAGTTCTGTTTTTTTTTTAAATTAGGAAATTACATTAATAAGCCTACACTGAAAAAATTAACCTTGCAAAGTTAAGGACTCAAAACTTAGGAAATGTCTATATTCAATTTATATTTGTAGTTTATGGAATTGTTTTTGGATTGCTTATTAAACAAAGATTATCCATATTACCAATGTCCCATATATAGATAACAGAAATATTAGTTTGTTTGAAGACATGAACTCCTCCAATAAATGATACATATTTACACGATTTCCCTGAGGACTAGACTGTTGTACAATATTTAAATCTGAGTCAGCTAAAAGATTAGTAAAATCCCATGCACAATAGGCATACAGCTCCAAAATGATTACCCATTTCAAAAGGCCCACGTGCATTATTCCAGCAAACATGTGGAATAAATTATACCCATGAAAATCTGTTCCTGAAGTTCCTGTTTCAGACAACAGTATCCAAATAATTAGTGCATAAAACCACACTTCCCATTTTTGGTTAAATCCCATTTTTGTTATCTTCGATGGCAGAAGCAGTTCTCATGTCTGACTTAACTCACATTTCTACATTCTATGTTTTGATGAAAAGCACATACATATTTAAGTGAAGAAGAGTGTCCCTAGTGTATTTTGACCTCAGTGCAGCTATGCTGATTTATAGCTTAGGTTCTGGCATCAGGACATGATTTGTTCTTAACTTTGTCCTGCCACACAACAGCAGACAATAGTGTAATAAACTAGCCTAGTGCTGAGAGATCATATCTTCCTCTTGCGGCTATCCCCGCTCCCCACCAGCTAAAACAGCCTATTACACCTCACAGCTTAAGAAGCTCAACCTGAGCTCAAGTAGTAGAAGCACGTTTTTGACACTGAAGTTCCTGCGTTCAATCCCTTTTACAAACCATTGTGTCTGTGCCAATGTTTGTTACAAAATGGCACCCGGAGTCTTGTGGACCCCATACACTCTGGATAAGCTTGCTTAATTCAGCAAATATGTAGCCCTAGTCAATGTAATCATGATTCTCCCTAATGGGTGACCGCAACAACTAAGCAGTCCTCTACTATCTCACAGCAGAGAAAGAATTTTCCTTTAGCTTAAGTTTTAGAGGCCTATGTTTCTGATGCTGACTGCATGTGGCCTCAACTCATTACATAATCAAATCCTTTACTTTACAACATATGTTTTCCAGCTAGTGGTTCTCTGCATTTTGCCGGTGTTACATTACTCACAAGGAAAAAACTGAATCTTTTTGTTCTGGAAGCTTATCGTCTGCTATTTTTTGGCAGCTTGTAAGATTCTATTTTAATCCTCCTATTCTGAAACAATCATTCAGCTTGAACATTGAGGTTTTTCCCTTTATTTTTTCCTTTCAGTATTTTATAGGGAATCACAACATATAGTGGTTGTGAATTCATGTCAAATTACTAAATAGCAGGAATCTACTTTTCAAAGGATAGTGGCCATCACCTTCCATTGGCTCCTACAGTCCCACATATCGATATAATTCCTATTTTGATTTGTTATTAAGGAGTTGCAACTATTATCATAACACATTTCTTTCTCTAACACTGATAACAATGGGGTTAAGTATAAAAGAGAAACCAACCTGGAACAAGCTGTGTTTGCTACCCTCTCAAGCTACTTTTATGAGGCATCTATTTTCCACTCTATATTAACAATTCTTGTTCTTGTTTTTCCAATTTGGCATTCATACCATATAAGGTTGATTGGTACTTATTGACTGTGCCTCTACTAGTTTTTGTCTATATTTTCAGGCCTAGCCAGAGATGTTATCAGAAAACTAGATGATACTCTTGTCTAGGCTGATGCTGGTGTCTCCTTTGTGGTTGTCTACTCTGCCTGCCTTCTCTATTTTTGTATGTTTCAATTATTTCTGATTTACAAGACTTCTGCACAGGAGTAGAGAATTCCTGTAAATGTCACTCCCTATCCAGCACACAAAAAGAGAGCAGACTGAACTGTAACAGATACACAGATACCTAAGAGTTCATAATCATCATACTGTGCACAGTAGCATTTATTTTTCACAGGTAGAATTCAGATATTTCTTTTCCAAAAATCACAGTTACCTATCACCTCTCTCTTACATAAAAGTCGTATAGAATCTAATAATGATGAAACCAATAGGAGTCTAAAGAAATTATTCTAAAATCCTAGCGGATTTAAAGAGAGTGTTTTTCTTAGCATTTTTAAACTAAAGTATGGAATTTAGCAGAGAATTATATCCCCATGTGAAGTTCTAGAGGTTGATTTAATGATTATTAAAACATATGTATGTCTCCATTCTCTTATTAAATTCTCTAGAACACCTTCCATATGAGAGACAAAAGAAGTCCCTTGGGGAAAGAGTAGTATTTGGGTTCATGACACACAATTAAGAATTTCTGATTCCATCTAGTACAGCAAAAGGTAAAGTTCAGACCCATTAACCAGGATGTTATACAAAACATAGGGATGGCGTCACATGCATGCCTGTGAACCAAAAGAAAGAGATTAGTGATAGGTCTCTAAACTAAGAAGATAAGATTTTAAGAGTGGTGGAACCTCTGTACTAGAAGTCACTATTAGGTTGTCTGTTTCCTTTTGTTTTTTCCCAGCACCAAGTTTTATTTTCCCTCCTCCAGCAACATTTTTAAATGTTTAACAGCTGTGTGCACTTCAGTAAATTATAGACTGCAAGGCCTCTGTACCAATGATCCTCAGTTTGTGGCCGTAGTGCCACACACCTCTTGGAGGAACTTCATGTTACCCTTAGGGCTGCAATTAGCCTCAAGTGTAAGCCCACTTCCATCAACACATAAAATCACACTAACCCCTGGCTCAGACTCAGGGTCCCAGGACCTCATGGGGGCGGAGGGTCTGAGCCTGAGGGTATGTCTACATTGCAATGTAAGCCCAGGGTCAGTAGAACTCAAGTGAGCAGACCCTGGGTTTGTTAAACTAGGGTTTGAGCATGTATACTCATTTGTAAGTCCAGGTTAGGAACTGTTGAACCCTTGGCACCAACCTAGCACTCCAATGTCTACACTACATTCTGCAAGCCCTTGTCGAACCATTCATATCCCAGACTTTCGAGCACTATCCCAAAATGTGACTGCGCTAGCCCTTTGTTCATGGTGCTGTGGGAAAACTTGACTGTCCACCAAACTTGACTGTCTAGAGAACAAAGAAAGTTAGCCCATGGGATAGTGGGATATTTTTGATGTGCTCCTAGAGCACAAATCCAGTGGGGTTCTATCTACATGGAAAAGAAATAGAGCTTGAACCCTAGATCCTAGTTTGACTCAAGCTTGGACATTCTACCTCCATGGGATCCTGGAACCCTGGGTCCACACCATGGGTTAGTGGCATTTGTGTGTAGACTGAAGTGGGGGGGGGGGTTAGGCTTGAGCCTGAGTTCAAAACTTAGGCATAAACTGCTGTGTAGACATAACCTGAGTCAAGCCGGGACTCAGGGTTCGAGCCCTATTGCTCTGCAGCATAGACACAGCCCCATTGGACTCATGCTCTGAGAGTCCCCTAAAAGCACCTCACAATCCCACAGTCTGACTTTCTCTCCCCTCTGGACAGTCAAATATGGTACACAGTCCAAGTTTTCCCATGCTGCATCACAAACAAAGAGCTAAAGCAGCCACATTTTGGGAGCATGCTAGGAAGTCTGGGATATGGGTAATCAAACTAAGGCCCCCATAATGAAGTGCTCCATGCTGGGACCCAGGGTTCAATGATTCCTAACCTGGAGTTACAAATGAGTGTCGGCGCTCAAGACGTAAAATAACAAACAGAGTATCTGCTAACTCAAGTTCTACTAACCCTGGGCTTATAGTGCAGTGCAGACATACCCTTAACAGTCTAAAGTTTAATCAAAATGCCTCTTTTTGTAGGCAGACAGCCATTCTTCCTTGCAGAGTGAATAAAAACAACCCAATGATTTAAAAAAAAAAAAAAGGATTTTTTTTGATAAAATGCTTTTTGAGGAAAAACCTATCTAACGATAGTTTTAATTAAGATACATTATAGCTCAAAGATATCTCATCATGGAATAGGGATTATAAATTCTAATTCTATAGTATGAGACAACATATTCATGTAATGTTTAAGAGAAGTTTTGTAAATGAGTTCCAATAGTTCATGGATTAGGGACCCAGTTTTACGAGGTTCCAGGGGCTTCTGTATAGATTATTTAAGTTAATCTTTCTATCTACCCAATGGGACTCAGTGCTCAGTCTAGAAGTCTAGTATTGCAGTTCTCAAACTATGGATTTGTGTCTCCAGAGATAACATGCTTGTTAATAGAAAAAAATGTTTTAAATAAATAAATACATACATACATACATAAATAGAGGTGAGAAATAACAGACCTCAACCCTACTGTCCCTCTGCAAATGTGTGTACACAGAGCCAATCCCTTACCTTGCTCTAAAAGTGCAAAGTTTCAAGAAGTTCAATGAATAGAAGATTGTTGGGGGTGGAATACATCTGGACAAGGGGAAGAAGTCTGGAGATAAATGTGAGAAAGGAGGGACAGGCAGTAGACACAAAAGTGAAACTGTTAGAGCAGCACATTCCAGAAGGCTTGAGGTTTTTCTGAGTGTAGCCTTCACTGATTTAAGATCTACCATACCATCCTCTCACTAGAAGGGAAAACCTATAATGGCAGCAGGCTGTCAAAGTGACCCAGTTTGGGCATATTTTAATGAAGTTCCTATACCTGTGGGTAACACAGGCATGTGTGCAAAATGCAAACAGTGCAACAAAGAAATGCAAGGCTTGGTTGCCCAAATGAAACAACATCATGAGAAGTGTTCCTTCTCAGGAGGAACCTGCACTGAACATAACGAAAGGAACATGTCTGAACATGCAGGATCTTCAGGTTCACAGGCACCAACTCCATGGGTGCTCCGGCGCTGGAGCACCCACGAGGAAAAATTAGCAGATGCTCCCCCCTCCTCACCTCCTTCTCCCCTGCTAAAGCACACCGCATCCCCACTCCTCCCCCTCCCTCCAAGCACTCCCCCCCACGCCTAGCAGCTGTTTGGAAGTGCTTAGGACCTTCCGGGAGGGCGGGGGAGGAGCGAGGACATGGTGTGCTCAGGGGAGAAGGCAGAGAAGAGGCAGGACAGGGGCGGGGACTTTGGGGAAGGGGTGGAATGGTGGTCAGGTGAGGGCAGTCGAGCACTCTCCAGGAAGAGGGGAAGTTGGCACCTATGTTCAGGTTGGTAAACTTTTTCATTTCATATGTCTTTCTTAAGGACAGCCTGTCTTTCTTCTGGACTATTCTTGAATTCTTATGTTTGAGCAAAAAATATAGGTGTTACTCTATGTTACTATCATTTTAGATGCAGTTGTGATAAAAAAATAAATAGCTGAAACAGCAGATCTTCCTTTTACAATTTCACCTTTAAAGTAGTACTGAGTGTCAGTGAATGCGATGAATACCACCAAATAAGCAGTATGGTAATAATAATTAAATAACTGCATTGACTTATCTTGTTTAGGAGAATCCATCTTCAACATACAGGATTCTGAAGGCTATTTACCTTCAAGATCACCATCATTTTCAATAGTTTCAGAGTTATCTGCCAATGATAGTGTTTCAGTCAAATTATGTATGTCACATAGCCACAATATAGCCACATGCAGCAAAAAGAAAAAAACTCCATCATCCAGAAACAACCATAGATAACTGTGTGATTACAAAAAGGAGGTAACTGATGAAAAAATTGCCCTGTTTGTTTATGCAACAAACTCTCCTTTCCATATGACTGAGAACCCACACTTCAATAACATGGTGCAGTCATTAAGACCAGAATACAGTTCACCCAACAGAACAGATGTTGCAGGCAAATTACTGGATAAAGTGTATGAAAGAGAAATTGAGCAGTGTGCAAAAGGTCTAGAGGGTGAAATTGTTAACCTGAGTCTTGCTGGGTGAAGCAATGTCCACAATGATCCTGTTGCATGTGCTTGTGTGACAACAGAAAAAGGGAATGTCTTCCTTAAGGAAACAATTGATACATCAGGAAATGCACAGACAGTAGAATACTTACAGCTTTTACTGCTACTTCTTGTAACAAACTGTGAAAAAAAGTTCAAATGTCTAGTATGCAGCTTGGTCACAGACAATGATGCAAATGTATCGAAGATGAAAAGAAATTCAGAAGAGAGTACCAAGCTAACAATATATGGTTGCAGTGCTCATTTGATGCACCTCCTAGCCAAAGACTTCAGTGTTCCAGAAATAAAGGCTAATGTTGCTGAAATTGCAAAATACTTCCCTAACAAACACTTTTCAGCAGCTGCTCTGAAAAAAGTGGGAGGACTTAAGCTAACTCTCCCACAAGACATGCGATGGAACTCAGTAGTGGACTGTTTGGAGCACTATAACAAGAACTAGCCTAACCTGATGACAGTTTTTGAACAAAATCATGAAAAAAAATAGATGACATTGTCACAGCCGAAGTTCTCAACATTGGGCTTAAGAGAAATGTTGAACACATGCGGGGTACCTTGAAGTCTATTTCTGCAGCCTTGAACGAAAAGCAGAGAAATAGCTGTTTTATTGCTGATGCTGTTGAAATGTGGAAGGAACCGAGTGAGATCTTCAAAAGAGAAATATGCAATGAACAGAGTTAAATTACAAGCATTAAAAAAAACAAATGGGACAAGCACTATCTCCAGCTCATTTTCTTGATAATATTCTCAACAGTCGGTACAAGGGTCAAACCTTAACTGCTGAAGAAGAGTTGGCTATGACATGGATATGCAGCAATCATCCCTCCTTAATGGCAACTACAATAAACTTCAGAGCTAAGGGTGAACCATTCAAGAAATATATGTTTGATGTTTTAAAGAAAGTCACACCAGTGAACTGATGGAAGTCACTTAAGCACTGGGATTCAAAGACTACTGAAGTGATAATCTCATTTTTAACAGCAGTAGCTTCTTCTGCCGGTGTAGAAAGAATATTTTCTTCCTTTGGACTAATTCATTCCAAATTGAGAAATCGTTTGGGACCTGAAGAAGCAGGAAAGCTTGTTTTTCTTTTCCAGATTATGAACAAGCAGGAAAATGAAGGTGAACACAAGTGAGTTAGCTGCAGAAGCCAATATTTTAAATTTCTCATGTTGATCTGGCTGACACAGTTGATTTAATTTTTGTTTTTTAAAAAAATATTTCATTTAACTGTTTTAGTTAAAAACAATTTTAACAAAAACAAACCTGATTTTATAAAACTTGAACGTTTAACTAAATTCAAAAATTCATATGCTTGTTTTGCTAAAATATTATGTTTGCTGTTGAAGAAAAAAATCCAGAATACATAACGTTGTTGTTTTAGTTAAATAAAACAATTTAAATGTCTGTCTGGTGATGTTCTCCTCTTCATACAGCATGGCAAGCAAATCCTCCAAATATTAAAGATTATCCAGTTGAATTGGAAATATTTATGAAGTCATTGGGAGGTGAATTATCTGCTTCAATTACCTTTGGTAAATGAAATAACGAATCATTCATTTTCTGATATAGCTTTAAAACTAATCTGAAAAGTTTTCAAAATAAATCCCTTAAAAATGTATAGTGTGTACCTTCTAAAAATGAAACCTACATCTGAGTGGTGAAGAATATGTATTAAGGTTACAACAACCAAAATGAGTGCACTTTTATGTAGAAATCCATGATTAAATCAAGTCATCGTGACTAGTGATTTAAATCAAATCCACTCTGCTTCCTTGCTTCCCAAAAATGTGGTGAATGATGAGAGATTGTGTCAAATTATGTTAGAGATCCTCATGGGATACTGGGTGGTATAATTTGCACCTGTCAACCACAGCAGTTATTTGTAACTTCCTTCCACTTTTGAGAAACATACTCATTATTAATGTACGGCCAGAGGCATAAAATGTGGCATGCATTATAAGGAGTTAAAAATAATATTATTGCATTATTCAAGATCTCAAAACAACAAATGGCATGTTTTGACTGGTTCTCAATAAGGTCAGACCTACATAAATAATCTCTCAGTACATACAATGATTTTTCTCTTTTTTGGTGTTAGGGTTCCAGTAAGGCATTCTAATGAAAGAATTTCTGAGGTTGTTGTGTTACTTGCACTTCATAATAGCAATCCCAGATATGCAATATCTGTCACGTCCTAACTAGTCAGCAAAGTCTCTGGGTCAGAAAGAAATTAGTCGACCACAAAAAGGAAATGACAAAAACTTCAAAGACGCGTTTTTTTAAAATTAAAAAGTGCTTAGTCTTTTCAGCTGCTGAATTTGAAATGTCTTGATTTTTCCCTCAAATGGAGTTTTAAAAATTTTTTAATTAATACCATTCAGATTCAAACCTTTATTTTTTAATTAAAAAAGTAAATGCAAAATTTTTTTAAATTTTTTTTTAAATGAAAAGAATGCACAAAGCAAGCTAGCAACAGCATAAAATCATTATGAGACTACCATGCTGCCAAAAGCATTGCTAAAGACATCAAAGACAACTTGAAGAAACAAAAAATATTGCTGTAGAAGGAAATGGAGTTCTGCTTTAATGGTAAGAAAAGGGAATAAACAAAACACTGACTAAATTTTTGCATAAAGATTTTGTTTTTTTAAAGCTAGCAGGAAAATTTTCCTCTAAACTGTTTTTAAAATTCTTTCAATGTAAAACCAAGATTAATGAACAGCCACCAAAGTAGTTACTTTAGTATGATCTGGTTTTCAGATTCAATTTTTAGGGATACAATTATTCTAATATTACTAATTAAGGAATCAGAATGCTATTTTTAGATCTGACATTAATAAGAAAATATTTCCACACTTTGGAAAAGTAGGTCACATTTGCATCATATTTTTATTTGTCCTTTTGTTCCCTGTAGTTATGACCCTGCCCTCCCATTCTCTCTCTCACACACAAAGTAGATCTGAGTGTGGTATTTTCAGAACTGCCTTCGAGACCTGGAGCACAAGTCCCATTCACAGGGTTATAAAATTGCTGTGTGACTGTGCTAGTCTCAGACCCTGGGCTCCAGCCTGAACATCTACATGGAAATTTTATAGCCCCCCAGTTATCTCAGTGAAGGTGAACAGAACTCTATTCAATGGCAACGTGACTCTTCAACTCTGCAAAGCTGAGGCAAGTCATTTAAAAATTCATCAGATGACGAAAAAATCAATTGTTCTACTGAAGTCTTAAAAAAATTTCATGGAAATCCACCATCCAGACACAAAATCTACTCTCACTCCTTAATTATGATGACTGATGAGAACGAAAAATCTAGTGGACGTTTTATTCATCCCTTAAAAAAATTTCCTGCCTGAATTGGGTAGATTTTTTTCAAGGCTTGGTTTCTTCTTATGCACACAGTACCGCACATTAGAAGATAATAGTCTATGGGCTTATCTTCACTAATGGTGTAAATCAGCCTAAATTATGCTACTCCAGCTATGTGAATAACGTAGCTGGAGTCGACGTAGCTTAGGTCAATTTATCCCAGTGTCTTAACTATGGTGCGTCGACAGCAGACGCTCTCTGGTCTGCTTACCTTACTCATCTCGGACAGCTGGAGTACTGGAGTCACCCAGAGAGCGCTCTACCATCGATTTAGAGGGCCATTCAGTAGACCCACTAAATCGACACAAGGAAGAGGAGCCAGCAAGTAGCCCTTGTATCTTCCACTCGAACTAGACATTTCATTTACTGATGTACCTAAGACCTTAAAGAAACCAGGACATTAAAAAAACAAATCTGAAAGTATATAAAAAGCATATAGTGACTGTTTCTAGGGCACAGACAGATCATTCACAGAGGGAGTTTCACTCCCCCTCCCTCCATTTGTGCACATTGCACCTCAGAATTCAGGCATCATACGAGTGTCTCTGAAATATTTCCTTCTTTGGGCACTATTTTATTTCTACTGTACTCACTGAGTCAGTAGTTGTATAAAAAATGTAGGAAAACATTTACTAACTTACTAACATACTTTTTTCCTCCGTCTTATTGTTTTTAACCAATCTCATGATATGAAATAGCATGAGTTATTGCCCTGAACATATCACACAGAACAAAAGAAAAACTGGGAAGAAATAGACCAGGTTACACATCAGGAACGATTGTGACACTGATGTCAATGGGAAGCTACTTTGGCATACGTAGCTACATAAGTGAGTGCACATCTAAACAAGCAGTTAGTGAGCAGCAAGCCAGGGTGTAAATCTCCAGCATGCTGCACTCTGTCTGACAGTTCCCTAGAGCACACTGACAGCACTGTATATTCACACCCAAGTTTGCTGCTCACTAATGGCTCATTTAGACAAGCTCTAAAATGAGATGCTGTCATTCCTTTTTGTGCACCTCTTAAATCTAGAGTTCCTGGCTGCCATAGGGACAGCTGCAATTTCAGGTTACTGTTCAAATGCAGGATGTTACAAAGTCACAATATTCTCTCTCTGTCTCTCTCCCTGTCCCCGTGCCCCTTCCTCCTCATATGGAGACTTTGTTCTTTATTGCTGTCTTCCTTAATCTGAAATAAATTATCCAGACTGAGAAATGCATGTTTGGTCTTTGTGTATAGGAAAAACTTAACATCATTCATCTCCAACTCTGTCCATGATGGCTCAGCGGAACAATTCCAAAGCCAGCATCACCAGAAGACTTCTCATACTCCCCTCCACCCAAAAGAACGGAATATAATAATTAAAAAATTAGATGAAGAGTTTCTCATGACAACATTAAAATCAGGAGAAATTTCATGTTATATCCCAGCTATTAAGAGATAGTAAACTCAAGAAAAATGAGAGAAAGATAAGGCCAAGCTTCACATACTTACGCAAGGGGAAAATTTAGCTCATAAATAAGCAAAGAAAAAGCACCAGTCAGGAATTCAAGGGACCCAGTTAAGTACCATCCCAGCTGTAATCCTTATTAAAGAAGGTTTTCCATCTTTCATTCTCTGGCTCACTTTACAAGAAAGACTGTAATGGACCACTGACAATCTGCAGGTCATTGACTGAGAATCAGTGAGTTAGAGGCAACTCCGGGCTACATGCGTACATACCTAGGTATATACATCAGGTCAGTTCTGTACACAGAAAAATATTTAAATTAAATTTACTTTTCGCATTTACTAATTTTCCTTCAGTAACATGTAGCAGCACCTACTTATTATCCTAAATAGGATATCTGTAAAACTTTAAAATTAGCTTACACCTATAGAAAGTGGTCAGACCTGCTCATCACCAACCTAACCCCTTTTCTTTCTGCCAACATCCTGCCAATTCTCTATCACAGAAGTCACCCTAATAGTTAGTAGCCAGTGCACTCTAGTTAGCTTTCTCAGCAGCAAAGGACTGAATGGGCATGCATGCATCTTGCTGTCATAAATGGATAGGTAGGTAAGGGTTAAGTTTCTTTTACCTGAAAAGGGTAACCGAACACCTGACCAGAGGACCAATCAGAGAACTGGATTGTTTAAAGTCACACACAGGTTAGCCGCGAGGCAAGCCTGATAAGGAGGGGGAAGGGGTTATTTTCCCTGCTTTTAGCATCCAAGGGATGGGAATCTGGGTGTCCCACCAAGGGAGGGTTGGGGACACCAGAGGGAGGAAAGGGGGATCAGGCCCCATAGATTAATTCCTGATCTGGTGGCAGCGAGAATATCCAAGCTGGTAGTGAGCTTGGGGGAGTTTCAGGTAAGCCCCCAAACTTTGGACGCAAAAGTCCAGGTTTGGGACAGGACCAGACTGGTGGACACTAAAGTCCAGGTCTGGGACTGGACGGCTAGATTACCACATGGTGTGCAGCGGATTGGGAAGTATAAATCCATAAGCCATAGCTACATTAATTTTTTTTCCCTGCTAGGCATTAGCAGGCAGAAGGAATTGGGTTTTAAAGGGCAGACAAAAAAAAAAAAAAATTTTTTTTTTCTTTCCCCTGCTGTTTCAGCAGTGCGCATTTTTAGTAGGCTCATTAAGAGAGAGCCATTAAGAGTCATTGGTTGGAACAATAGCCTTCTCTTTCAGAGGGCTTGCTAGCAATCACACAGTCCCAGGGAGGAAGAGATTGGTTTTACAGACAGCAAATTTTTTTTTTTCTTTCTCCTTGCTGCTCTTAGCATCTTACTTTAAGGAAGACAGGGGTTTTACAGGGCTAGAGAGCTTGAATTTTTTTTTCTGCTTCAAGTTTTTTTTTGCTTGCTAGCAGCTTGAAATTTTTTTTTCCTTGCTAGCAGCTTGCAAAAAAAAAAAAAAAAAAAAAAAAAATTTTTTTTTTCAGTCATTAAGAGGCCCATTACAGATCTTTTGTTAAACAATTGAAACTTAAGTACCCAGCCAGCAAACTCACACAGGTAAATACAGTAGCTTTGTTGGTTCAATTGCCAATCCAAACAGAGCTAGGACAAATCTCAGCAGGCAGAAAGCCAGCAATTCTGACAACAGACACCAGAGGGCACTCCAACACAAGAAAACAAACCATGAGTTCAAAAGATGAGCAGAAAAAGGAAAGAGCCCGGCTACAAGCCCAAGACAACGAAAAAACATAGGAGACAGCTGGAACTAATTAAGGCCGAACAAGATGCCCAGGAGGCAGCTCACCGAAGAGATCAAGAAGCCAAAAAGGCAGATCACGAAAGAAAACAACAAAAAGGCAGCAGTTTACGAAAGAAAACAACAAGAAGAAGAGGCATTCACAGAAGACAGAAGAACAACAAGAAGAAGAGGCTCACAGAAGACAGGTAGAACTACAAAGAGAGGCTCCAGCAGGCCTTGGAATTAGAACGGGCTAAGCAGCAGACCCCAACAAATCCTAACCCTCCGCCGCCCGTTGTTGTTCCACCGCACAGGAAATTTCCCAGCTACAAGGCAGGTGAGGACCCGGAGACCTTCTTAGAAAATTTCGAAAGGGTCTGTATTGGGTACAACATCCCTGAAAACCAGTACATGCTAGAGCTGAGGTCACACATCAGTGGACCCTTGGCAGATGTGGCGGCTAAAATGCCAAGGGAACAAATGAATGATTATAAACTGTTTCAAACCCAAGCCAGATCCAGACTGGGGATAACCCCGGATCACGCCCGTCGGCGATTCAGAAACCAAAAGTGGAAACCAGAGGGGTCCTTTCCCGACCACGCCTACTACGTTGGGAAGCATTGCGACGCCTGGATATCAGGAACCCAGGTTCAAACCTTTGAAGAATTGCGCCACCTCATATGCATGGAGCAGTTCTTGGATGGTGTTCCTGAGGAAATAACACGGTACATCCTAGATGGCAAACCCACAACTCTCACCGAGGCGGGGGAGATTGGAGCCAAATGGATGGCCGTGGCAGAGAGCAAGAAATCTACTGTAAAGGGGAGTGAAAACCCCAGGAGCCACCCCAGCAATAAACCCTACAACCGAGGGCAACCCAAAACCCCACCTACAAACCAAGAAAAGCCGCAGACACCCTATCCTTCCACCTCACCAGTCTCCAGTGACTTCCTTCAATCCAGTAACCCGTTATCTGGAAAATGCTATCACTGTAATGAAACGGGACATATCAAGGCCAACTGCCCAAAGGCCAACTGCCCGAATAACCCCACCCGGGTGCAAGTCATTGCACCCCCAGCGGACCTAAGACCCCCAGGCCCAGATACCTCTCAAATCCCCTTGGAGCAAAGGAAAAGCTGAGAGTGGGCGGGAAAGAAGGTTACCGCGTGGAGAGACACGGGAGCACAAGTGTCAGCTATCCACCAATCCTTCGTCGATCCCAAACTCATCAACCCAGGGGCCAAAGTGACCATTTACCCCTTCATTTCACAAGCTGTGGACTTGCCTACAGCTGAACTGCCTGTCCAGTACAAAGGCTGGTCAGGAATGTGGACTTTTGCAGTCTATGACAATTATCCCATCCCCATGCTACTGGGAGAAGACTTGGCCAATCAAGTTAAGCAGTCCCAGAGAGAAGGAATGGTTACACGCAGCCAAACCAGACAAGCTTCCAGACCCATTCCTATTCCTGAGCCGTCCACAGAGAACCTGTCTGTGTTACCAGAGACCCAGACTGAGGTAGTGGACCCGGATCCCATGTCAACGGCTGAACCAGCCACAACACCTCCAGTCCCAGACCCGGAACTGGAACAGCAACCAGCACAAGCAAGCGCAACCACACCTTCAACCCCAATGCCAGAAGGGACCAACGAGCCTGAACTGGCAGAAGCAACAACCAACCATACCAAAGAGGCTCAGGCAGAGCCTGAAATACCACCAGGTGCACCAGCGACAGACTCAAACCCATCAATTTCATCACTTCCAGAGGGACCAAGCCCAAGTCCCCAGCCTGAGGAAGAACTGGAGTCCCCAGCTTCAAGGGAACAGTTCCGGACTGAGCAGGAAGCAGATGATAACCTTCAGACAGCTTGGGCGGCGGCACGGAGCAACCCACCGCCTCTCAGCTCTTCTGACCGATCCCGGTTTGTTATAGACCAAGGACTTTTATACAGGGAAATTCTTTCTGGTGGACGCCAGGAACAAGGGCAACTGCACAAGCGGTTGGTGGTTCCAACTAAATACAGGGGAAGCTCTTGAGCTTAGCCCATGATCATCCCAGTGGTCATGCTGGGTGAACAGAACCAAAGACAGGTTGGGGAAGTCTTTCTACTGGGAGGGGATGGGCAAGGAAGTTGCCCGGTATGTCCAGTCTTGTGAGCTGTGCCAAAGAGTCGGAAAGCCTCAAGATCTGGCCAAGGCCCCTTCCAGCCACTCCCCATAATTGAGGTCCCATTTCAGCGAGTAGCTGTGGATATTCTGGGTCCTTTTCCGAGAAAGACACCCAGGGGAAAGCAGTACGTACTGACTTTCGTGGACTTTGCGACCCGATGGCCAGAAGCAGTGGCTAGGTAACACCAGAGCTAAAGCAGTGTGCCAGGCCCTAACCGACATTTTCACCAGGGTCGGTTGGCCCTCCGAAATC
Source organism: Chelonoidis abingdonii (assembly GCF_003597395.2). NCBI lineage: Eukaryota > Metazoa > Chordata > Testudines > Testudinidae > Chelonoidis > Chelonoidis abingdonii. The sequence continues at coordinate 62,929,418 of NC_133773.1, forward strand.
CTTACCGATTCAGGATCTAATTTCCTGGCAGGCACCATGGAGGACCTGTGGAAAAATCATGGGGTGAATCACTTGGTTGCCACCCATACCACCATCAAACCAATGGCCTCGTAGAAAGGTTTAATGGAACCTTGGGGGCCATGATCCGTAAATTCGTAAATGAATACTCCAATGACTGGGACCTAGTATTGCAGCAGTTCTCTTTGCTTACAGGGCTGTACCGCATCCCAGTTTAGGGTTCTCACCCTTTGAACTTGTGTATGGCCATGAGTTAAGGGGCCATTACAGTTGGTGAAGCACCAATGGGAGGGATTTACACCTTCGCCAGGGACTAACATTCTGGATTTTGTGAGCAACTTACAAAACACCCTCCGCCATTCTCTAGCCCTCGCTAGAGAAAACCTACAGGATACTCAGGGAGAGCAAAAGGCCTGGTACGATAAACATACCAGAGACCGTTCCTTCAAGACAGGAGACCGGGTTATGGTCTTAAAGGCGCAACAGGTCCATAAGATGGAAACATCCTGGGAGGGGCCATTCACAGTCCAAGAGCGCCTGGGAGCTGTTAACTATCTCATAGCATTTCCCGATTCCTCACTAAAACCCAAAGTGTACCATGTTAATTCTCTCAAGCCCTTTTATTCCAGAGACTTACAGGTTTGTCAGTTTACAGTCCAGGGAGCAGAGGACGCAGAGTGGCCTGATGGCGTCTACTATGACGGCAGAAAGGACGGCGGCGTGGAAGAGGTGAACCTCTCAACCACCCTGGAACGTCTGCAGCGGCAACAAATCCAGGAGCTGTGCACCAACTTCGCACCATTGTTCTCAGCCACTCCAGGACTGACTGAACGGGCATACCACTCCATCGACACAGGTAATGCTCACCCAATTAGAACACCACCCTACCGGGTGTCCCCTCACGCACAGGCTGCTGCTATACAGCGGGAAATCCAGAACATGCTACAGATGGGTATAATCCGCTCATCTACCAGTGCATGGGCATCTCCAGTAGTTCTGGTACCCAAACCAGATGGGGAAATACGCTTTTGTGTGGACTACCGTAAGCTAAATGCGGTGACTCGTCCAGACAACTATCCAATGCCACGCACCGATGAGCTATTGGAAAAGTTGGGACGTGCCCAGTTATCTCTACCATAGACTTAACCAAGGGGTACTGGCAAGTACCACTAGATGAACCTGCCAAGGAAAGGTCAGCATTCGTCACCCCTGCAGGGGTATATGAATTTAATGTACTTCCTTTCGGGCTGCGAAATGCACCCGCCACCTTTCAGAGACTGGTAGATGGTCTACTAGCAGGACTGGGAGAATATGCAGTTGCCCTACCTCGATGATGTGGCCATTTTTTTCTGACTCCTGGCCCGCACACCTAGAACACCTGGAAAAGGTCTTTGACCGTATCAGGCAGGCAGGACTAACTGTTAAGGCCAAAAAGTGTCAAATAGGCCAAAACAGAGTGACTTACCTGGGACATCAGGTGGGTCGAGGAACCATAAACCCCCTACAGGCCAAGGTGGAGGCTATCCAAAAGTGGCCTGTCCCAAAGTCAAAGAAACAGGTCCAATCTTTCTTAGGCTTGGCCGGGTATTACAGGCGATTTGTACCACACTACAGCCAAATCGCTGCACCACTGACCGACCTGACCAAAAAGCCCCAGCCAACTACAGTTAAATGGACTGATGAGTGTCAGGAAGCCTTTACCCAACTGAAGGCGACGCTCACGTCTGACCCTGTGCTAAGGGCCCCAGACTTTGACAAACCATTCCTAGTAACCACCGATGCATCTGAGCGTGGTATAGGAGCAGTTCTTATGCAGGAAGGACCGGATCAGAACTTCCATCCTGTCGTGTTCCTCAGCAAGAAACTATCTGAGAGGGAAAGTCACTGGTCAGTCAGTGAAAAGGAATGCTATGCCATTGTGTACGCCCTGGAAAAGCTACGCCCATACGTTTGGGGACGGCGGTTCCAGCTACAAACTGACCATGCTGCGCTAAAGTGGCTTCATACAGCCAAAGGCAACAACAAGAAACTACTTCGGTGGAGTCTAGCTCTCCAAGATTTTGATTTCGAATCGACACATTTCAGGAGCTTCTAACAAAGTAGCTGATGCACTCTCCCGTGAGAGTTTCCCAGAATACACTGGTTAAAACTTTTCCTGACAATGTTGAAGTCTTGTACTTTGCATGCTTTTATTTCTATGTGCATGTGTTGTATTCCTCTGTTTAGTTTAAAGTTTTAGGTAGAAATCACCTCCAGTGAAAGTTTCTACTGTCGGTGATTTGGGGGGCGTGTCATAAATGGATAGGTAGGTAAGGGTTAAGTTTCTTTTACCTGAAAAGGGTAACCGAACACCTGACCAGAGGACCAATCAGAGAACTGGATTGTTTAAAGTCAGGGGCGGGAATTTGTATACTCGGGGTCTTTGTTGTTTTCTTAGCTATGAGGAAACAAGTCTTCTTCTAATTCTCTCCTAATACTTCTTCTAAACATCTGTAAGTACCCAGGAACCGCAAAGTAATTCAGCTATGATGGTTTTTGGGGTGTATTTACCTGTATGTTAATTTGTTGTGCTGGTTTAATTGGGCTATCTTTTAAATCAGACTGTTTCTTTATATTTTCTTATAAGCAAGAGCCTGTATTGAGTTTCTTAATGCAAGATGATTGTTTTATATTTTCTTTCTTTTTTTCTATAAAGTTTTCTTGTTAAACCTTGTGAAAGTTCTTTTCCTAGGGAGGCAAAGGGAAAAGCCAGGCTGTGGGCTATTTTTCCTATTTGGGTCCAGGGAAAGAGCAGACTACGGGGAAAGAGACGAAGAATTCTCTCTGTTCTCTGGTGGTTACAGTTTTTCCCTCGTTCCTGGAGCAAGGGGGTGGCAGAGCCCAGCTGTGGGTATTTTGCATCTCCATTGTCCTGAGGGAAGCAGAAAAGCTGGTTTCTTGGGTCACACAGGTTAGCCGCGAGGCAAGCCTGATAAGGAGGGGGAAGGGGTTATTTTCCCTGCTTTTAGCATCCAAGGGATTGGGAATCTGGGTGTCCCACCAAGGGAGGGTTGGGGACACCAGAGGGAGGAAAGGGGGGATCAGGCCCCATAGATTAATTCCTGATCTGGTGGCAGCGAGAATATCCAAGCTGGTAGTGAGCTTGGGGGAGTTTCAGGTAAGCCCCAAACTTTGGACGCAAAAGTCCAGGTTTGGGACAGGACCAGACTGGTGGACACTAAAGTCCAGGTCTGGGACTGGACGGCTAGATTACCACACTTGCTCCTATGAGTGATCCCTCCAGCTCCAGCTTAGAGATATGTTCGAGACAATAAAAGTTTGGCCTATGACTACTCATGTATCCATTCAGCAGACTGAGTCCTATGTGGACTGAATCCAGCATAGCTTCACCCACATTTAATTTACATATTTTTAAATTACAAATATTTTTGTAAACACAAATGTTGAACTGAAGTCTCTTCCACTTCTCTCTGATCACAAGTGGAAGCTGTTGTCTCTTTAGCAGTTTCTGAAAGGCGCAGAGGATAACCCACTGCTCTGGCCCATGTTCCCTTTCAATACACAAGGTTTTTTAATCCATCGCTATAGCAAACTATTGATGGGAAGCTGTTCACCTTGTCAAAGTGAAAAGAAGAGTAGTGTGAAGGTCTCAGCGAAGTTATTCCAGTTACACCAGTGTAACCAAGAATATAATCTACCCTGTACAAACCTGAAGTGTTTTAAGAGATTTTGTGTATGAGAAAACAAGAATATAAAATCAAATTCAGTTTCTTGGTGGTCAAGAACAAAAACTAATTCAGTCCACTAAATAGTCAAGACTGGAGCCATCCTGTCAAAACTGGGTACCCTGGTAAAACTGAGCAAGTGACAACTTGGCATATAAGGGCCGCCACTTTTCTTGTTCCCATCCAAGCAAGTCCTTTAGTTTTAAATCTTGGTCCCATGTCCAGCCATAAAAGTGTTCTTGAAATAAAAACATTTTCTATTAGTTTTATAGCACCTAGGAAACCCAATCACAGATCAGGACTCCACTATGCAAGATACTGTACAGTGAGCTACAAAGAAGACAGTCCATGCCCCAGACAGTTTATTTTCCTCCACTTGTTAGCAACTTAATTTTGGCTGAAAATTCTTTATGGGACTGAAGTTAGAAGTTTCAGAAGCCCTTATATCAAACCCATCTTCCTGTCAAGATAGCATATAAACCTCACATGGAGAGCATTAGATACTAAATTAATTTAGTACCAAACTCAAGCTTAGACACATGGATGTCCAATTTAGAAAAATCTGTCAAAGAAAAAAAATTCTGCAAGACTCTGTGAGGTAAATTTTCAAACAATGTATGAAGCTCAGTCCTGTATCTCCAACTACCAAGATTTATGTTACTATTGTTCTAAAGTACTTAATCAAACTATAGTGTGCACTAAGAAAAACTGAATTTCAGTCATGTGCCATGTGATATGAAAGTTGTAGAGTTACTCTTCAAAGTTTTATTGGAACTTAAAAGCAAAAGACAAAAAAGCTAAAGTATAACAGTTCCAAACAGTTTCTCTGAGTGGTAACGTACATCCAGTACTTTGCATGTTACCCTAAACCATATGTGTTTGTTTATATTAGTAAAAAAATAAAGCATATACAAGTTATTTGTTTCAAGTTTGTTTAGCCAGACATTAGTTTAAAAACTGCCCTTCCTGTCACCCCTTTCCAAGTACCAGATGTACGTACAGTCAGTGGAAGTGGAGCAGACATAAGCATGACAATCTAATTCTCTGCATAGGAGGGAGAGAAAAACCACCATACAAGCGTTTCACAAGGTCAATGCAGGAGACATATTTCAGGGTTGAATTTGGTAGTTTTGCTTGTTCTGTGGAAGGAGCACTTTTATTATTAACGTATTATTAAAAGTTTCATATTTAAAATAACCCAAACTTCAAAATGCAGAAATTGATTCCAAGTACATAGGCCTGAGACTGTCCTGATCTTTACCTATTGTCTTGGTTCATACACAACAAAAATCTTAAAGAGCTAGTACACTCTGGTATGGACATAAAAATGTTTTTGTGTGGGGAAGCTGACAGGAAGAAAGGAAGAGAGAGACTCTAGAGATGCATGTCTATTACCGTATTTTTAACTAGAGAACTATCAAAAAACAACTATTTCCGAACAAAAAGGCATTTTAAAACTCATGTGCTTGATTCAATCCTGGCTTACCCCAGCATATGGCACATTTGGAGGGGGAAGAAAGAGTTGCAAATTTTGTATCTTCCCATAAAATCCTGCACCATTAATTCTATATGATTCTCAGCAGCTGAAGCCACAGAGCGGGGCAAGGCTTTGGGTTGTAGGGTGGAATTCAGATGTATAAGGCCTCTGCACTTCTTATATCTGATTTAATTGAGATTTAAGTGTTATCAGGCCTTGTGCTGGTTTTGCAGAGGTGCATTTCATATATTTTAGCACATAATTCCTACACCCGAAGCATTCACCTCCCCATAATCCTGGTCAAGTAATCGCCAATGGCAGTTGAACAGAGATTCTACACCCACACATGGCTGGCCAGAATAAGGGTCTAATAAATGCTGCTTTTATGCAGTTAATATGTGCCTGTGACAAGGGTTGAATTTGGCTGTGTGTGTCTTAGGCAGGATACAATTTAGTTTGGATTTTTCTTTTACTGTACATACTATGTATTTTTATCAGCACAATTCAAAACAGAAACATACGAAGTGCCTGCACATATCATGGGGCAATGCTAAATGCTTCTGGGCATGTTTTCCTATAAAAAGCAGAATCTTTGCAATTTCACATTCTCCACAGAAGTGTGTAACCACCTAGGGCCCACCCACTACAACAGAAGAACTCCTGGCTGCAGAGGCACCTTTATGGAAGAGTCCCAAAGAAATTAAAAAGGAAGAAATAATAGGGTTTTATAGAAGTTACTCTAAAAACTAAGAACATTTTCTAGAAAATTAACTTTCTCTATAGGCTATTGAACTGAATAGCAAGGATATAATTTCCTATTACCTTCTACATAGTGGTTTAAAAAAAAAAACCTATAGGAAGATAAGCATTTTCTATTAAGTTCTATTGGACTTTTCCACAAGGGCAGAAAATATTGTTGAGTGTCCAGGTATGAAGTCTCCTCCTTTGCATTTCATACCATGGTGACAGAGGCACAGCAGAGGCTCAGGTCCTGGAGAGTCACTCCAAGCACCAACCCAGCATAACAGGGACTGCACAGAAAACTACTGTATCCCTCAGTCAGCAATGGCAAAACCATCAATGTCATTTCCAGAGAAGTACACCAGTCACGGTAACAGATGTTAAAGAGGCAGAGTGTGCCTCAAAGTGCTTATACCCTCTGCTCTACAATATTAGGTGGTTAGCCCCTTCTCGCTCTCCAGTAGCTGCCATCTCTATTGCTCCCAAACTCCCAGAGCAGTATGGGAGCAGCGTATCTAACAGCACATAGATTAAACAAGATCAGAACACATCTCCTGGCCACTGGCAAGTCTCAGCACTTATGTTCAAGTGCCATATGCCACTGTATATACATGAAATTTTTTTTTCAGCTACCAACATGGAATACTCTATCTCACTCACAGCTACTGCACTCCACTATGTTTTGCGAGCTGCTTTCTGTGCCTGTTTGTTGCTGATACCTATAGCAGAAGCTGGCTATTCTTGGAAACAGTCCAGACCCCTCCTCCTACTGACTTTGCAGCTGCTCCTATTATGTCTCTTTTATAATGAATGCAGAGTAGAAGTTATTCCAAATATGATGTGCAGTTGAAGCACTGCACAGCAGATTTCTCCAAGCTTTCCACAAGCATACGGAATTGAGCTCTACGAAACTTGTGAATAGGTTCTAAATCAAGCTAATAAACTGTAAACGACAAATGTAGACACTGTAAACCATTGATATCTTTCCAGCATGGTTTGTTATTCAAGAATGAATTTTTCCTACAGCAGTTCAGAAAATAAAGACACATTCTGTGACATCTCAGTTCCTTGCACAGTAAGCTAGTTTGTGACTTTTAATTTAAAATTTTTCAGCTCTTATTTTCCCCTGTGCTCTTACACCTTCCAGCAAAAACTGAGATTTCACTGTCTGCCAACTTTCCAGTTTATAGCTCTATTTATGGATTATAAACTGCCGTTAATATTTGATAAATGGATATACAGGCCACATCCACACATTTACAACTTATTAATAATTTGCTCATTGTGAAAACAACTCTTAGCATAAAGGTGAACAATAGTAAAATATTTTTGAATTGATTTATTTCCATTTGACTGTGTTTACCAACCATTAATATGGGAAATCAGTGATTGAAAATGGACACTGACTGGATGCTAAAGAAAGTATGCTACATAAACCTTCAGAAAAATAAAGAAATTAAAGACACTTCCAGATTTTCATTTGAATGTTTGCCATTGGTGTTCTATGTTTTCACTGACCAATATTTTAATTGTATCCTAGTATCCTTAACAGAAAAGAATCACACCAGAAGACTGAAACTTCACACACCATCTTATCAAGCGCTAAGAACACATTTACTTGCTCCATTAATACTTTTTCAGTGAAGTCACTACTCTCATCAAGATTACAGATTGCAGTGGGTATGCACTGCCAAACTGACCTGCCTGAACAAATCTTTGGGCTTTTCTTCTTCTATGCCCCGATCCAAAGCTCACTGAAGTCAACAGAAAGGTTCCCATTAGAGCCAGCCAAAAAATACCAATTGTCTTCTGTAAGAAATGTAATTTATTTTCCCATGCAAATTTTTTGGATTTGACAGATAACCAAAACTGAAATTTTTCAATTTTCAATATTTTTTTTCAGAAAGCCAATTTTTAGCCACTCCCAGTCCCTATTCAAGCCCAAAATGATGGTGTTAAGTTTGCAAATGAATTGTAGCTCATCAGTTCCTCTTTGAAGTCTGTTTTTGACATTTTGTTGTTGAAGAAAGGCTACTTTTAAAGCTGTTATTAAGTGTCCGGGGAGACTGAAATGTTCTCCCACTGGCTTTTGTATGTTACCATTCCTGATGTCTGATTTGTGTCCATTTATCCTTCTATGTAGAGACTGTCCAGTTTGGACAATGTACATGGCAGAGGGGCATTGCTGGCACATGATGGCATATACCGCATTAGTAGATGTGCAGTGAATAAGCCCTCTGATGGTGTGGTTTGGTCCTATGATTGTGTTGATAGAGTAGATATGGGAACAGAGAAGGCAAAGGGGTTTGTTACAGGGATTGGTTCCTGGTTTAGTGTTTCTGTGGTGTGTAGTTGCTGGTGAATATTTGCTTCAGGTTCAGAGGCCGTCCGTAGGCGAGGACTGGCCTGCCTCCCAAGGCCTGTGGGTGTGGGGGATCATTTTCCAGTACAAGTTGTAGATCACTGATGATGCGCTGGAGAGGTTTTAGCTGGGGGCTGGACGTGATGGCCAGTAGTGTTCTCCTATTTCCTCGTTGGGTCTGTCCTGTAGTAGGTGACTTCTGGGTACACGTCTCGCTCTGTCAACCTGTTTCCTCACTTGCCCAGATGGGTACTGCAGTTTAAAGAATGCTTGACAGAGATCTTATAGATCGGGGTCAGCAATCTTTCAGAAGCGGTGTGCCAAGTCTTCATTTATTCACTCTAATTTAAGGTTTTGCGTGCCAGTAATACATTTTAACATTTTTAGGTTTCTCTCTAGAAGTCTACATTATAGAACTAAATTATTGTTGTACGTAAACAAGGTTTTTAAAATGTTTAAGAAGTTTCATTTAAAATTAAATTAAAATGCAGATCTTATCAGTTTACTGCTGTGGTTCTTAACCTGGGGTCCATGCACCCCCTTGGGGTGCGAGATGCCCTTTCTGGGGGTGCAAGACATGAGAGATTTATTTCAAAGGTAAATTATCAAAAACACAAATTAAGCACAGGCACATAAGTGCAACTACTTTGTTTCATCAAACCTATGTATTTATTAACATTACACATTTTTTAACTATTACTGTAATATACAAAGTTAAGTTTTTAAGCTAACTGTGGTATAATTTTTGATAAGAGGTGCAAGAACATATTTTAAGAACTCCAGATCAGCAGGAGGCTGAGCGGGGTCAGGTGTAGTGTATTAAATTGCTCCCCCTAGGAATGTGCTACTTACGGTATACTACTTATGGCTGCCAGTCCTGATGCTCTGAGCGGCATGGTAAGTGGATGGGGAACAGGGGTGGTTGGCTAGGCATGGTAGTCCTGGGGGGCCTGTCAGGGGTTAGAGGTGTGGATAGGGTCGGGGCAGTCAGGGGACAGGGAGTGGGGGGGTTGGGTCCCAGTGGGGCAGATAGGGGTGGGGAGTCCTGGGAGGGGGCATTCAGGAGACAAGGAACAGGGAGGTTGGATGGGTGAGAGGTTCTGAGGGGAGCAGTCAGGAGACAAGGAGCAGGGGGCAGGAAGTAGGAAGGAGAGGATAGTGGGAGGGCAGTTTGGAGAGACACAGCTTTCCCTACCTGGGTGTAGTGAATTAAATTTCTCCCCGGAGGAATGTGCTACTTACGGCTGCCAGTCCTGGTGCTCCACAAATAGCGCATTCCTACAGGGAGAAATTTAATACACTACACCCATGGACAGAACCCGGTCTAGGGTTCCGTCTGCTAGCTCCTGCCAGCCAAGATCCCAGCTGCCAGCCCTGCTCAGCCCACTACTGTTCACCCAGGCCGGCAGCAGCTGAGCGGGGGCGGCAGCCGGGACCGCAGGTTGCCGACCTCTGTTATAGATGTAAGCAGAGTCAGAATGAGCTCTCCCCTGACATCTGGCAGTGAGCTGTGGAAAAGGACTTCAGGAGCTTATCTCATTTGCATGGGCACACCCACCCTGCCTAGCATGATGGACTGCTTGCCCAAATGGTCACTTTGGCTGCTGTGGGATCCCCAGTCTCTTTATTATTGGGGCAGGAGTAATAAAGGGTTGCTATCCTGGTTTTATGACTGAGGGACTCACCCTCACCTAAGTAGCACTCACCAGGCAAAGTACATGGGTTCTAAACCCCTGTGAATTGAGAGAGGCTGGGAACAGGTATTTGTGCCCAATAGTGTGGGCCCCTAACACCACTTTTACTCCTACTCTCTCCAGTGTGCAGTAACAGAGCTAATATTTACTCCACTAGAGATCTTGTTACGTGCTACAGAGCTAAAATCCACTGATACCTGGGTCTAAGCATTAGACCTACTTTTGGATAGTGGTGCACTGGCATTGAGTGTCCTCTACTACCAGCTAAAGTCACTGTAAGAGCCGAGATCTGTGTTAAGTAGGGGGCTGAAAACAAATTGGCGAGCAGCTAGTGGAGGGGAGCTGATAGAGAGGCATGGCGAGTGCAGCAGATAGCAGGGTGGCTGGCAGAGCAGCTAGTGGAAAGGAGAGGAGAGCAGGGCAGCTGGCAGAGAGATGCAGCTGGCAGTGAAGACTGTGGCAGAACCCCATGGCGAGGTGTGGCAATCAGCCCTCAACCTGAGTGTGATGTCCCTCCTTTCCTTCCTCCGCTTCCATCCAGGCTTGGTGGTAAACTCTGCAGAGGAACTTCTGAACTCTTGGGGTTGCACTGACCAAGGTCAGAAACTGTGGGGGTGTGACTGTTGGGCTGCTGGATTTAAGACCCCGAGGGGAAAAGGACGCTGTCAAACTTACTTGGGGGTGGGGCTTTTGCTCATGATTTGTGTTATGAATCCTGTTTGTGGTGTTTTTCCAACACAATTCTACCTTGTTTCCCTCCTTTATTAAAAGAATTTTGCTACACTCAGACTCCGTGCTTGTGAGAGGGAAAGTATTGCCTCTTGGAGGTGCCTGGGGGGGGGTGGTATGTAACCCAGGTCAATTGGGTGGGGGCTCAAGCCAGTTTTGCATTATGTTATTGAAATGGAACACCTAGATACTGAACCCAGCCCTTGTTAGTGCCAACTCTGATTACATAGGCTTTTGTCTCTATCTGAGGGATTGGAGCAAATGCAGTTGTATCTTAGGGCTTATCTGTAGACAATGAATCGTGTAATGTGTCCTGGATGGAAGCTGGAGTCATGTAAGTATAGCAGTCCATAGGTTTCCGGTATAAAGTGGTGTTTATGTGACCATCACTTATTTGCACTGTAGTGTCCAGGAAGTGGATCTCTTGCATGGATTGGTCCAGGCTGAGGTTGATGGTGGGGTGGAAGTTGTTGAAATCCAGGTGGAATTCTCCAAAGGCCTCCTTCCCATGGGTCTACATGATGAAGATGTCATCAAATGTAGCGCAAGTAGGGGAGGGCTGCTAAAGAATGAGAGCTGAGGAAGCATTGTTCTAAGTCAGCTGACCTACAATTCATTTGCAAACTTAACACCATCAGTTTGGGCTTGAATGGGGACTAGGAGTGGCTGGCTCACTATAAAAGCAATTTTCCCTCTCTTGGTATTGACACCTCCTCATCAATTATTGGGAGTGGACCACATCCAATCTGACTGAATTGGCCTTCTTAACACTGCTTCTCCACTTGTAAGAAGAACAAGAGTACCTGTGGCACCTTAGAGACTAACAAATTTATTTCAGCATGAGCTTTCGTGAGCTACAACCCACTTCTTCGGATGCACAGAATGGAACACACAGACAGGAAATATTTATACATACAGAGACCATGAAAAAGTGGAAGTATGCATACCAACAGGAAGAGTCTAATTAATTGAGATGAGCTATCATCAGCAGAAGAAAAAATACTTTTGAAGTGATAATTAAGATGACCCACAGAAGGTGTGAGGAGAACTTAACATAGGGAAATGGATTCAATTAGTGTAATGACCCAACCATTCCCAGTCTCTGTTTAAGCCTGAGTTAATTGTATCTAATTTGCATATTAATTCGAGTTCAGCAGTCTCTCTTTGGAGTCTGTTTTTGAAGTTTTTTTGTTGCAAAATTGCCACCTTCAAGTCTGTCACTGAGTGGTTAGAGAGGTTGAAGTGTTCTCCCACTGGTTTTTGAATGTTATGATTCCTGATGTCAGATTTGTGTCCATTTATTCTTTTGCGTAGAGACTGTCCAGTTTGGCCAATGTACATGGCAGAGGGGCATTGCTGGCACATGATGGCATATATCACGTTGGTAGATGTGCAGGTGAACGAGCCCCTGATGGCGTGGCTGATGTGATTAGGTCCTATGATGGTGTCACTTGAATAGATATGTGGACAGAGCTGGCATCGGGCTTTGTTGCAAGGATAGGTTCCTGGGTTAGTGTTTATGTTGTAAGGTAACTCCCTTCTCTTCATACGTCAGTATATTTATGCCTGCATCCGTAATTTTCACTCCATACATCTGAAAAAGTGGGTCTTTTATCCACGAAAGCTTGTGCCCAAATAAATCTGTTAGTCTTTAAGGTGCCACAGGACTTCTGGTTGTTTTACTGCATTTTTAGTATTCAATCAGAGCTTTATATAGTCACCAAAAGTGCTTTCATGCAAGTCAAATGTTTGAGACTGGCTCTGAAATTATTACAATAAGGAACACAAATTAATTGCACTGAAACACAACATAAAGTCTTCATTAATTGAATTCCTTTTCTGTCCTTAATAAATCTTCAAAAGAAGTCACTTAAATATTACTCTCATTAAAAGAATATACAGAAAGTAAATTCACTCCAAAATTAAAAGAGGTATTGAAGAAAAGGTATTACCATAAAGTATTTTTTCTTGTAATTATAGAACCAGTTACAGCACAGCAGGTAGTAAGATCCTGCATGGATTTTGAGAGACATTGCCTGCCTGTCCGTTAAGCTCTGAGCATAGAGCAGCCATAAAATATCACTGTCTGCTAAAGCCACATATTTTATGGATTACAAGAAGGTATGTGCAGTCATGAAAGTGATTTTATTGCCATAGAGCTATTATTCTTCATAGGGACTCCACTGACTGATTTCTGGAGAGCTGAAGAATACCAACATGAATTTAGAAATCCAGAATATGAATTATATAAATTGCTATAAACTAAGAATTAAACTAAATACAGTGTTCAAATAAATACCAACAGTACAAACGAGATGAACAAATAAATAATGTTTAGTTATAATTATATATTAACCAATAACTTCTGTACTGTCTAGTTTTCAAGCAAGTGGAGTTGTCTGGTTTGTGGTTTCCCCTCCCCTATTTACAATCAAGTTAGAGTTTTAAAAGATTACAACCACATTAAGCATACCACCAGCAAAGTCTACTTAACTCTAGACAACTTTTTGAAAATGTAGAAAGTGAAGTCGGACTGGATAGTTCTAGAGACTGGTAATAGGATGCAAAGGCCTTTTATTTTTCTGGGGGCTGGCTGGAGAGGTTTGTCTCAACACTAGCCCAGGTTGATAATGATCTGTCAGCTTTTGACTGCTGTTTAAGACCTACGTGAAATAAGTTCGCAGTTCAATTCTTAGCTATTACAATTTGCATTAGTTGGACAGAACTGAATACATTAAAGAACTAACCTCTCATCTCCCCAGCTCAGTGCTGAGAGAGACAGATGAAAGAAATATGTACTGCTGAAGCCTGTACTGTTCTGTGCAATGGCTAAAGGGAGGATTTCAGTCACCAAACCCAGCAATCTGACACCTTCCAGAAGCACTAAACATCCTTTTTTGTAAGGGAAAAAAAACATACAGAATATTAAAATACAAGTCTTTTAAAAATCTACCCTTTCCATTAGTGGCTGTTGGAAATATGTACATTTTATGTAAGAACAAGCATCTCTATTACTGTGTCTTCTATTTATATTTAATACATAAAACATGAACAAATCCAAAGTCCTGCAGATGCTCCTTGGTTTTAAACATACTTATATTGTATTCCAAATATATTTCCTGAAAATCCAGAGGCCTTTCCCTATTCAGTACATTAAAAATGGATATTTTCTGTAATATGCTATTGCGGCTTTATATGAAATCCTTTCTTGCTGAGATGTGCATTCCACAGCCAAAAAAGTACAATCGCATCTCAGAGATTTTGTTATTCCATATGCCTCAGTTTTGAAGAAACAACATTAACTTAAAAGCTCTAAAAAGTGAGCTACAATAATTCTCTTATGGACCTTAAAAGTGCAAACTGTTCCAGCAGCAAAATCTTATGGGTTCAGATAATCTGACAGATAAAGCACATGATCTTTAGCTTCTGGACTTTCATAGAGACTAACGTTTTGTTCTAAAAACAATAAGTATATTTTCTTTATTCAATTCTTAGAAGAAAATAATCTTTAGCACAGAACTACTGTGTGTGATTGACAGTAATTTGTCACAATTTGTGTTCTCTTCAAGCTAATGTTAAATATAATTTGTTATACCTTTCATATGCTCCATGTTTTTTGCAATATACAGCTACACTATAAACTACAATCTGATCCTTCAGTGGGAACCAATTCAGGCACTGTGGCCCAATTAAAAGGTATTTAGGTACTTCTGTCAATGGGATTTTGGCTCATGAGTGCCTAAATCCCTTTTGAAAATGAGACTTAGGCTCAAAATTAATCAATCATTGGAACACTAAAAGCATCAATACTTACATACCTTTAAAAATCTGGGCCTATATGCCAAACAGCCACACAGTGCACTATATTGTACAACACAATATACTAAAGTAGATACATTAACTATTTTATGCTGAACTTCAACAAGTTACTAGAGATCCTGGACTTTGTTGCAGTCACCAGCACACTCTATCCCTGGATAGTGTGATAGGGAGCATTATACCAATGTATGAAAATCCTTTGATGGTACAGATTGAACCTCTCTAACTGGCACTCCCTGGTCCGGCAACATCCATGGTCTGGCATAGGAAGGAATGCATTGAGAATTTGAAAGTAGAAGGCTTGGGTGAAAGTGATCATGAAATCATAGAGTTTCCAATTCTAAGGAAGGGTAGAAGGGAGTACAGCAAAACAGAGACAATGGATTTCAGGAAGACGGATTCTGGTACACTCAGAGAGCTGATAGGTAAGGTCCCATGGGATCAAGACTGAGGGGAAAAACAACTGAGGAGAGTAGGCAGTTTTACAAAGTGACACTATTAAGGGCCCAAAAGCAAGCTATTCTGCTGGGTAGGAAAGATAGAAAATGTGGCAAAAGACCCTACTTCTTAACCCGAGATCTTGCATGTCTAAAAATAAAAAGAGTCATATAAAAATGAAACTAGGAAGATTACAAAGGATGAATATAGGCAACAACACAGGAATCAGGCAAGATTAAAGGCAAAGGCACAAAGAGCTCAAACTAGCTATAGAATAAAAGAAAACAGACCATTTTATCAATACAATATAAGCAGAGAAGACCAGGACTGTAGGCCACTGCTCATGAGGATGAGAAACAGTAACAGGAAACTGTTGCATAGAAAGTGCTTATTAAGTTTGCATACATACCAAATGGAGGTTGCAAACTGCTTTGAGGAAGGGTCATAATTCAAAAATGATCTGGACAAACTGAGAAATGGTGAGTAAACTGATGAAGTTCAATAAAGACAAATGCAAAGTGCTCACTTAGAGAAGACAATCAGTTTCACACATACAGAATGAAAGGACTGTCTAGAAGGAGTATGGCAGAAAAATCTAGGGATATATGGACCACAGCTAAATATAGTCAACAGAGTGAACTGTTGAAAAAATCAAATTATTCTGAGCATTAACAGGTGTGTAAACAAGACACGAAAGTCATTCTTCTGCTCTACTCTGTGTTTAGGCTCAATTGAGTATTGGTCCAGTTCTGGCACCGATTTCAAGAAAGATGTGGAGAAACTGGAGAGGGTCCAGAGAAGACAACAAGAATGATTAAAGGTCTTCAGAACATGACTACGAAGGAAGGCTGAAACATTGGGTTGTTTATTTGGAAAGAGAAGACTGAGAGGGGACACGTAGTCAGTTTTAGTATCTAAAAGGTGTCATCGAGGAGGAGAAACTTGTTCACCTTAGCCTCTAATTATAGAACAAGAAGCAATGGGCTTAACTGCAACAAGGGAATTTAGGTGGGCATTAGAAAAAGTCCTCAGGGTGGTTAACACTGGAATAAATGGCTAGGAGGTGTGAATCTCCATCTATCATAAGCATAAATCCAATTCTGAACCTTAGCGTCCAAAATTGGTGCCTAATAAATCCTCTAAGTAATTACAGCTTAGATCTGATACGCTGCACAGCCAAAAAATTCCACTGTTTGCTCACTCTGTCTCCCAAACCTTCCTGGGGACCCTAAGACTCAGATGCCCTAGTCTACACACAAGGAAATAACCACTTCCTTCCCTTCTTACTCCTCCAGAACTTCCGCTGGATCACTAGGAGATTTCCTGCTTCATCCTGAACACAACCCAGAGAGATTAAAGTGTCTCTCCCCTCACAAGACTATGCACATTCAACATAGTCAATCTAACACAGAGATTTCCCCTCCCTTCGTTCCTTAGCCTACAAGAAAAACTCAAACAGGTTTTAAAAAAGCTTTATATAAAAAGAAAAGAAAGAATAGAACTTTCTCTGATCAAGTTGACAATATACAGGGTCAATTGCTAAAGAAAAATGAATAAACAGCCTATTCAAAAGATATACAATTTAGACATCAGCAACTACACACATGTAAATACAAAAAAACCAATAGAGCTTACTGTCTTTCTACCTTTGTACTTACAACTTGGAAACAGAAGATTACAGAACTTGAAGAAGAAAGTTCACTCTCAGAGCCACAGCACAGACAGAACACAGACAAAACACACCCAAAAATTCCCTCCGGAGCTGAAAAACCAGTTTCCTGATTAGTCCTCTGGTCAGGTGTTTGGTTCCCTTTGTTAACCCTTTACAGGCAAAAGAAACATTAACCCTTAGCTATCTGTTTATGACACCATCTCTGGAGATATTTAAGAGTAGGTTAGATAAATGTCTATTAGGGATGATCTAGACAGTATTTGGTCCTGCCATGAGGGCAGGGGACTGGACTCGATGACCTCTCGAGGTCCCTTCCAGTCCTAGAGTCTATGAATCTATGAATAAGCACAACTCCATGGGTGCTCCCGGGCTGGAGCACCCACAGGGAAAAATTAGTGGGTGCGGAGCATCCACTGATGTCAAGCTCCCCCCTCCCTCAGCCCACGGTCTCACGCTCACTAACTCCTCCTCCTCCTTCCCAGTACTTCCAAAGCACCACAACAGCTGATTTGCAGTATTCAAGCTCCGGAAGGGAGGAGGACCTGGGGCCAATGGCTGGGACCCTGGATAGGAGCTCACATCCAGGACGCCAAGTGGCAGCAGGACCCCTGGGTGGAGGCCACGCTGGGCCCAAAGCCTGGGCTTGCTGCAGCACCCCTGCACCTCTACTTCCCACGCTCATGGAGACCCGCTGGCACTCTGCATCGACCTCCCGTGCTTTGGCAAATTCTCTGGTTCGGTCAGGTCCTGAGGGTGCCGGACTAGAGAGGTTCAACCTGTACAGGGTTGAGGTTGTGGTTTCTAGGCCACACCCACCTTACAAGTTACACCAACATAGGAAACATAGCCAAGGGAAAAGGGAGTATGACTGGGTTATCCATACCCCAGCAAGCTCTGGCTGCCAATTGTTCCGCTGAGGTCAATGGCATCTGGTACAAATTAGAGCAGTCTGCAGCTTCTAATTTACACCTAGAAAACAGGCAGGCACAGAGCCACCCCAGCATTATGGAAAGTGCAAAGGTGGTATATACCATTCCTTTGTTGCACTGTGCACTAAGCTACAGTCCAGGATCTGGGCTTTAATCACCTATACTATACACTACTATATTATGAAAACACACACACAGCACCAATACCTTCTCACCTTATTCACACAAAACTCCCATTTAAGTCAACTGACATTTTGAATGAGTAAGGAAAAAAAGATTTAGCAAGCAGAATCTCCTGTACTAAAAAATGCATATGCTGTGTTAGATATTTGAAAATATCACTGCATATAGGAAAAATCTTATAAATATTTAATTTGAATGTGTGAAGATGATATACTAGACAATGAAACACTTACCAAGCACACAGACTATACAGCGTACACAAATAATTCTCTCTTCCACTCAGATACCGAGAGCATCTCAATGTATCTTATAAAATCACCAAGAGTGCTTGTGCTATTGTACAGGGCATAGTTTAGAATACAATATACAATACATTATATAATGCACCTTTCTACTGTATAGTTTCTCTCTTACTCTAAATCATACACTAAACATACATCTACAACATATATTGAAACCTATACACTGCATAATAAAAACAATGTTCTACTGTTATACAGTACCCAGTTTCCAGGCAAACAATCAGTTTACCTTATACTGCACCACACTGATGGAAGGGAACATTTGGGCAAAGGTAATGAGGAAACATCTACCTTTAAAAAAACAAAGGTCTCACAGGATTTTAAAGTCCGTTTAGAGCAGACAAGACTTTACTTCTTAAAATCTCATTAAAAAGATGTTCACACAATGTGACACTAGCAGACTAGGGGCAAGCTCATGCCTGAGCCCCAGGCCAATTCGCTAGTATTTTATTATAGATCAAAGTGATTGTTCAATATAGGAGTGTATTTGGTGTTTAAACTTCATGAAAATGAGTGGGATGTTACTTACATAGTTCTCACCTATCTGTATCCCAATATAATGTAGCAAACACTTATATTGTATATACTCGTGTAACTAAATAACCCATCAAATGAGAAAGAAGCTTTGTGAAATGCAAATGAAGACCTTTTAACAGAAAAGTGCTAATTTCAAAGCAAGTGGTCATTGTGTCTGATGATCAGAGATTAAAGACTCTGAATGTATTCCTCACTCTCCATCAACGGAAAAGCCAATATGGGTAGCAACCCTGTCAGCTTGTTTTCTATGAGAAAATGCGATAAGTATGGATTCAAGAAAAGACCCTGAATCTCTGGACTATTTGGACTCTTATAGGAAAGTGTACCAGATGCAAAGCCGAGATCCCCAGAGACAATCTGGGTACCCTAAAAAGACTTTTGGAACACTGGCAGTTTATTACATCACTGCCACTATTTGCAATTACAAACTGTGACTCACTGTGCATATATTTTAACAGCTTTAACCTCTCAATAACTCTCACTTCCTTTTCTCAGGTAATAAACAGTTAGTTAACCACAGAATTGGCTACCAGTATTGTCTTTGGTATAAGACCTACAGTATCAATTCATCTGGGGTAACTGACTGGCCTCTTGCAACTGAAAGCAACCTAAATGTGATGTGGGTTTTGGTGTAAGTAACCAGGTTGTCTATGTGGCAAGATAAACTGGAGTGTCTAAGGCAACTGTTTATGACTCTATGGTAAGATTGGTATAGTGATCCAAGAGTTCACATTTGTCACTGACTTGGTGAAATCTAATTATAGAACACACCGTTACTTTGGTATGTCTGCTGTGTTTTCTGACTGTCTGCCCTGAGATAAGCACCTTGAGTCATGAGCTACTCTGGACATTGTGATGCACAGTAAAATGCATAGTGACCAAATGGTCTACTTCAGAAGGATGATAAGTCAATTCATCCTATCAGCGCCCAGAAAACTAGGTATTTCACACCTGATTCTTTAACTACACCGCCATTCAAAGCCACTACTGTTACTGCACCAATATAATAATGTTACACTGACTTTTATTCAGAGCACTTACTGATATTAATCCTAAAACATTTTTAAATAATACATTTTAATATTACAACTAAAACATTTATATAGTACTGTAAACATTCATAGAACCTAAAATATAACACTGTCTCTTCCTTGAAGAGTTTACATGACAAATTTATGTCAGAATTTGATTTACTGGTCTTGCTACAGGTTGAAACATTTCTCTTTGCAAAATCGCATCAGGACAATGTTTTGCATCAAAATGATTCAAAGGACAGTTACTAGGTACATTTTAGGATACAAAATATATTATGTTCTTAATGCACCAGAAAATGGATCCTAGTGTCAGATATGCAGAAGAGCACTTAAACAGAATTAAATTAAATGAAAATTTACAGGTCAAATTTCAGCCTGTTGTTATGAAAGAGAAATGTTAATATTCCCCACACAGAGTCAGCAAAGACTAAAAACACTGACAGATCCTTGACTATAGTGGCATGTCAGTTAATACTGTATTGCTGACACATACCACACTAAAATTCTATAAGCAGCACTACAATGGATACTGAAAAGCATTCATAATCATTCAAAAAAGTTTCAAAATAAAGTTGACTGATTTAAACCTACATTAGCAAAGAAATTTAGAGCCAAGACTTCCACTGATTCCTCAAAGCACTACACTATGATTAGCAGCTCAGAAGAGAGCTAGTTTGTCATCACCCATGAGACTGAGGCCCATAGAATTGTAGGAGAGTACTTTGCAACTTATCCATTTATGTTAACACTGAATGCATATGGTATGATTCTGCAGCGTGTATTATTCAGTCTAAAGCTATTCAGCACAAATCATTACAGGGCAAATCCAACCCACAGCCCAAGTAACCAAGTTGGCACTGGAGTGAAACATGGGCACAGACAGGGAGGAATCCTCACCACCAGACTCAGAGGTCTGCAGGCTCTTCTACGAGATCCTCTTTGGCACACGAAGGGGGGGGAATTGTGAGGAACTCTACAGAGGCAGATCCTCCGGCTTCATCCCATCCCAAGCCTCCCCCTGTGCACTGACACACAGGAATTGCCAGAGTGGAGATTCATGCTGTGTAGAAAGCGCACCCTCCCATGCTACCTCTACCATTATATATGGTGATTAAAAATAAAATAAAAATAAAAGAAGAGGCCTGTGCAATAGGCAACAGAACTATGGATGCTGTGCTATTATCACCTCTGACCCACTTTACCCTTATCACACTTACCCTTCAAGCTGGACAGGAAACAGTTTTCCTGGCCCACAAATAACTCAGAGTTTAAATTTTTTGCCCCATCTTGAATCAAGATGAAAAGTCTAAATTTTTAAAATTATTAAAAAAACTGAACTGTTTGTTTTCAGTCAATCAGAACATTTTGTTTTAATAATTCTGAAGTGTTTTGTTTGGATTTCAGCTTTTAAAAAATCTTTTCCAGTCTAACTAATGTAAATATTGAAACAAAAAGTCATTTTGAACTGGAAAACTGACTTTGAAACTTTTTCCCCCCCTCAGCATTTTTACCAAATTGGGAAATTTGTCAAACCCAACCCAGTTCCAGGCAGAGTGGATTTGATTTAAATCGAATTGATTTAAATCAAATCATTTAAATCATAATTGAAATCACTAGTTAGGAAGACTTGATTTAATCATGGATTTCTACATAAAAGTGTATTCTTGTTGGCTGTTATAACCTTAATACATATTCTTCACAACTCAGAGACAGATGTAGGTTTCATTTAGAAGGTACACACTATACATTTTTAAGTGATTTATTCTGAAAACTTTTCAGATTAGTTTTTCAGCTATATCAGAAAATGAATGATTGGTCATTTCATTTACCAAAGGTAATTGGAGCAGATACTTATGAAGACATTGGGAGGTAAACTATCTCCAGTTCTACAGGTTAATCATTAATATTTGGAGGATTTGCTTTCCATGCTGTATTAAGAGGAGAATATTACCAGACAGACATTTAAATTGTTTTATTTAACTGAAACAACATTATGTCTTCTAGAATTTTTTCTTCAATTTTAACAAAACAAGCATATGAATTTTTGAATTTAGTTAAACATTCAAGTTCTTTAAAATCAGGTTTGTTTTTGTTAAAGTTGTTTTTAACTAAAGTAGTTAAATTATTTTTTTTAAATAAAAATTAAATTGACGATGTCAGCCAGCTCAACATGAGAAACTTAAAATATTGGCTTCTGCAGCTAACTCAGTCTTCTTCAACTTCATTTTCCCCTTTTTTCCAGAATCTGGAAAAGAAAAACAAGCTTTCCTGCTTTTTCAGGTCCCAAACGATTTCTCAATTTGGAATGAATTAGTCCAAAGGAAGAAAATATTCTTTCTACACCAGCAGAAAAATCTACTGCTGTTAAAAGTGAGATTGTCACTTCAACAGTCTCTGAATCCAAGGGCTTAAGTGACTTCTACTTGTTCACTGGTTTGACTTTCTTTAAAGCATCATCAGCAAGCATATTTCTTGAATGGTTCTTATTCCCAAACTGGGTCTCTTTTACACCCTGCTGCCATTATAGGTTTTCCCTCTTAGTGAGAGAATTGTATGACAGATCTCAAATCAATGAAGGCTACACTCAGAAAGACCTTAAGACTTCAGAAATATGCTGCTCAAACAGTTTCACTTTTGTGTCTACTGCCTGTCCCTCCCTTCTCACATTGATCTCCAGACTTCTTCTCCTTGTCCAGATGTATTCCATCCCCAACTATCTTCTATTCACTGAACTTTTTGAAACTTTGCACTTTTAGAGAGAGGTAAGGATTGACTCTGTGTACACAGATTTGCAGAGGGACAATAGGGTTGAGGTATGTTATTTCTCACCTCTATATATTATTTATTTTAAAACATTTTTGCTGTCAACAAGCACGTTATCTCTGGAGACACAAATCCATAGTTTGAAAACTGCAAAACTAGACTTCCAGACTGAGCACTGAGTCTCATTGGGTAGATAGAAAGATTAAACTAAATAATCTATACAGAAGCCCCTGGAACTCCATAAAATTGGGTCCCTAATCCATGAACTACTGGAACCTATACCTGACCAGTTCTGTGGATAAACCCCTTGCAGCTTAGACAAAAGCCATGGAAGATACCAATCCCAGGATCATTTCCTGGTATCTGGCTCTATTCCTTCACTGTATGCCATTAGGTTGGCAGTAGCACACTAGAATGCTAATTCATTTTCACATGCTGGGTGAGGAGTGGGGTATCACTTGTGTTGTGGGCCGTATATTTGTCAGACCAAGTAGGAGAAGGTGCAGGGGCATTATCTAGTCCCAGTATACAAAAAGAGTTTATTCCAACTTCCCAGTTCCTTGTCCTGGACTCCTGTGAAAAGGAAAGAGCTATAAAAAAAAAAATCTCTACTGGAGACACACAAGGGGAAGAGTATTTGGGGGGAGAAAAGGCAGGTCTTTTCACCCAGGCTCTAAGGGCTCAATTGATGGCAAGGCTGAGTGGAGCACTGTTTTGGGATGGCTGGTATTCCGCTTGCTTGTTTGTTTTTAATGTAAACACTTTTTGCTTATGTTACCTAGTTTCATTTACAGAGTTTCACCTTCTTCTCTGAGCTCATCTTGTTGTCTGTTGCTATTTTTTGTTTCTGCTTTGTCCTCATCTCACCAGTAAACAGTGAGTTTAAGAGAAGTGTGCTTATAAACCATAACGGCTTGCGTGTAGTAGCACAACAATTTTAAAAAAAACCTACAAAATTTATAACTAACAAATTTACTCTCTGCATTTCAATGCATACTCTTCCCCTCTACTTCACAACATCCAATAACCCATTCACTTCTGTTTGGTTCGCCTCCACACACACACACACACACACACACACACTCCCTTTTAAGGATATTTCTGTTTGTTTAGATTTCAGGTGGTGATTCCAAATTATTCAAATCTAGTTGTTTTTCTCAGTGATGCAGTCATTATGCTGTCAGCTTCTTTGAACTGATAACTTCTTATCTCAGCTACTGCATATAAATTCAGTTTATTTTCCAGAAAATACTTTGTCTCTCACTGAGCAGCAGGGATATTGTAAGGACAGGTCAGATTGATCTATGTGTTTATGCAGTAACTGTTGCATTGCAGTTAATAGCTGACTTGCATCTCTCTAACCTTCCTGAGTGCTTGCTGAACACCACATTGGTCAGAAACAATATCAAACCAAGAGATGAAGCAACTGTTTCTACTAAATTAGCTAGGTTTGCAAGAAAATCTGCGCGAATAAAATGAATCAGTATGAATAAAATTTTAAATTTTTCTCATTGCTCCTGAGACTGCACTTAAAGTATAGGCAATGGCATTTTCCCATGGTGGTCCGCACTGGAGCACTGAAAGCATACATTGTTTCCACATGAGAGGGGCAGTTCATTCAAGCTATGGATATTTGTAAAACCAGTGAAACTAATCAAATGCAGATTTAGGTGCAGAGTGATCCAGTACCGTCCACACGACTAGTCTACCAGACATCATTTCCAACAAGAAAAAAATAGAAATGAAGAAAACCCAAACAGCAGTAAAATTTCTTGTCAGGCAAAAATTCTTGACCACATCTTGTCATTTGGATACAGATGAAAACCATGTCCAGTATTTACCAACCTTACTAGATTTATAGTAGGGTAGTAGAGCAGAGCAACTACTGGCAAGATCTAGAACACAGCTCTTTGTTACCAATCATCAGTTTAGTGGGGAGAAAGTAAGAGGTTTCTATACTTTACCCATCTGGGTTGAAAAATCTACTCCTCATCATTGCAGAGTGGGAAGATTTCCCTGATGAACAAAGGGGTTTAAACTATCATTTCTGCAGAATTTAAATTTTCATTTTAAAAAGGTTTTTAGCTCCCACAGTTGTGAACGAAAGGTAAACCAATGCAGAGCATCATTCATTATTATGCAGATTGCTTCAGTCCGTTTCTGCTGCTAACAAGTTTGCCAAGCAGCAGTAAAGCGAAATTAACAAAATTCTTCACTTAACAAAATTCTACTCAGAACCATGGAAGCAGCAAGGACACAATTAATAATGATGTCAGTTTCATGCAGGTTCTTGGTAAAGTTATGAGCAGTAACAAAGCCAGATACTGGGCTTATAGGTCCCAAGAAAATGGCTAGAGGAGGAGTGGAAAAACAGAGACTTTTTCCCTCCCCATCATTAATTGCAGCTGAAAACCTCTGGGAGAGCAGTTACCACAAAATAGCCCTATCCTCCTCAAGACAGCCAGGAGGCTCTGGAGGGGTGCGAAAGAGAGGGGGGGGGGAAAGCTTTTTCACTCATCCAATTGTCCAAGCCACTGACCTGAAGCTTCACAATTTATTAGACATATGCAAAGCGATGAGAAAAATGTAGCCCTCAGCTAGAATGCAGGGTCAACACCCATGTACAAATCCCAACACCCTCCCCATTCCTAGCAGCTGGAAGTGTCTGAACTTTAGCGGGGCATTCCACCAGCACCTTGCTGTTGGGCTCCAACCTTATCTTTTGTGTGTATGTATATTACATTTCTTTTGGTCTCCATTCCTCCTTGAGGATAGTAATATATACTTGACTAAATCAATCCTACATGTCAGGAATAATCAGTTCCTACTGTAGACTGAGGCCACATCAATTTAAAAAACAACTTTCCTTCAGCACCATGGACTGCTGGCTGCAATCCTCCTCACTATTGCTACCACTTGGCAACCCTAATGAGGCTGAAGTATCTGACTAGCAGCAGATGAACTCCTCAAATGGTTTTGCCAGCTCTTCTATTTGCTTCTCAAAGCAGAAGCCAGCAGGAAACTTATCATGTGACCTGTAACCAGGAAGGAGTTTGAGCGGAAGAAGTTTTTGGTTTTAAAGGTCACTATCTTCAATAAAGAGCTGGTTGCAGCACACTTGAATGCTAATATGAGCTAACCGTTTAAAACACAAACTGCATTTTAAAACATAGTTTTTATAAGCCAAAACTCCCAAAAACCAATGGTGACATGGATATTTTGAAAATAACAGCCTTGCAAAATTCTACTCAACACACTGGCAGAGGAGTAGTAGTTTGACAAGCAAGTAAAACATCTTTTAAAAAAAATTAGCATTAACCATCATGGCAAAGGGTCAGTGAACCGACCTTGTTCATTGGCAGATAAACTTTTATGCTCATTATTCCTTTTTCCTTCATTTCAGTTCCCTCAGAGTCATGCTGTCCGGCTCCTTCAAGAGATACAAATTAAATCTTTTAAAAAACACTTCACAAAACCCAATACAATAAATACACCGTTTAGTTCAGCCCTATTGAGGCTAGCTCTTATCATTGAATAGGGGCTCAAAATGTTGTAAAATGATGTATTTGGTGGCATCACCGCAGAGCAGAAGCCAAGCAGCATAACTATGGAGGAGCTGAAATGAAGACCACCAGAGAATAAATCTAGTTTCAAGTCAGTTATGTGTTGAATGCCAACCAATTGCCCTTGCTATTCAAGAGCACTCGCCATCTATAAAAACAAAATGCATCAATTAATTGCAGTGCTTAAACACATTGTGGACACTACTGAAGACAAATAATACATTTCTGTAACTTTTTACAAGGGTTGTAGTTCATATTAAAATGAACACAATTAAAGCTATAAAGCTGCAAAATACTTCATCACTTTGTTGACAGAAAGCACACATGAGAAAATCTATCATTCATGCGATCCATACGCTACAACTAGGATTTAATTGGAAGCATATCTCCATGGTAAAGAGACCAGACACTAGGAAAAACCCCACAATGCTCTGGAACAAAAAGATTCCACTAGCAGAAATATGGTGTGAATAAACCCTGGTTGGAACATACAAAGCTAAGAAAAAATATACTTACTGTGAGCTTCCCTTCCTGTTTTGTTTTGTTTTTACCTGCTATGGCTCCAGTTAGAGTCCAAATCACTATCAGCAGTTTATTCTGAATTTTTGAGGATTTGGTGGGGGGTTTTTTAGTTGCATCCTATGGACTAGATCCTACAGACACTTACAGAGATGAGTTATTTTACTCATGTGAGCAGCCCTACTGAAAACCATGTAAGATGTTATTCACCCAAATATGTGTTTGCAGGTTCAGGCCCTAAAGTTGGGACATATTTTACTGCATCCATGTTGAAAAACTAGCCAACTCTGTGTTTGCATACTGTACAAAATAAACACTAAGATTTGTGCAAAAATAACTCATTGCCCCACTTTCAGTTTGTTCATCTTGTACCAACACAACCAGAACTACACAAACATCTTGAAGCCATGACTGTCAAAAAGTGGTTCTATTATACCATATGTAGCAAATGGTAATGCAAAGCCTGGAGAATACTATGGAAAAGAAAGAACACTATGTATCCCCTGGATCTGTGGAATGTTTAGAAGAACAGTTTGGGACCAGAAAGGCTTTTCCCCCAGAGAAACCACAAAGAGCACAAAAAACTATTGTTCTTCTGAGGACCAAAGTTTGCATCACTCATATGGAATGGTTACAGGGTTCTGCTCACATGACAAAACCCACAGCCTGCTGTACAGTCTCAAGAGATCCTTATGCTTTTCTTTGGCTCCACAGAAGACCAACTTCAATAGAATTGTGCTCCCTTGGATCTCTGTGGCTAGTCCATTCCTCCAGAAACCCCTTTGTATGAAAGAAAAAGCAGATACACAGTGAAGTTAATATTGATTGTCAGGGTTAACTCTGCTATGGAATCCATGTATGGTGGAGGATAACAGACACTCCATAATTCTACAGCACATCTTCAATGGTACTTGGCAAAAGGAGTGTACCATGCTGCAGATGCCCCTTTTCTATGTTTCTTGCATAATAATCTGTAGGAGTTTTCCAGAGAAGCCTAGGAAGGGAGGATTTTGGAAGGGGTGTGTGAATGTCCTTGGTTTCACCCAAATCAACATGACCTACCAGTTTTAAACATGTGACCGTGTTTGCAAAAAGGAAATTATTTCTTTGGCTTCCTTCTTACAATTAACTAATGAGAGAAGCAGGAAGAGAATTGTGATGCCTTACAATCAAAAGGAGTGCAATGTTTTGAAACCAGAAGCCCGTGGAGGAGAATGTTGTGATTTGGGAGTGACCACGGTGAAGCTGACAGTATAGGAGTTCAGATACTCTCTGGCAACCTTGCCTCGGGGTCACAACAGGTGAGGTTTAATACATCGGCCATAATGTGAGCCCGATACAGACCCTACCAAGGCGGCTTGCTGCCCCGATGCCACCCCAGCAGGGCTGCTCCCTGTTCCCACATAAGGAGGAAGCTGTTACAGGCCCGAGCACAGCCGGAGAACAAACCCAAGTGTCTCGGGAGAAGAGGCTTAACGAACCCCGAGACTCCCCACTTCCTCCCGCCGCAGCAGAGCTGCCCAGCGGGTCTCTCCCCCCGCCCGCGGTGCCCAGCGCGGTTACCTGTAGCAGGCAGTGCCCGGGCCCCGCGTGCTCGGCCAGGCTGGCGCTGTAGACCTGCTGCTCGAAGACCGGCTCGTTGTCGTTGGCGTCCTCCACCCGGACGCTCACCAGGCAGGAGGCGGAGAGCGGCGGCTCCCCCAGGTCCCGCGCCACCACCCGGAGCTCCAGCGCCGACTCCCGCTCGCGGTCCAGGCTGCGCCGGGTGCTGATCACGCCGCTCAGCGGGTCGATGTGGAAGAGCTCAAGGCCCGGAGCCGCCTCCAGGGCGTAGCGCACCTGGGCGTTGGGAGAGCCGGGCTCGTCGGCGTCCGAGGCGCTGAGCCGCATCACGGCGGTGCCGGGGGAGGCGGCCTCGGAGACGGCGGCGCTGTAGCGGGGCTGCGGGAAGGCGGGCGGCTGGTCATTGATGTCGGCGATGCGGAGCAGCAGCGTCTCGTGGGCGGAGAGCGGCGGGGAGCCGCCGTCGGTGGCCGCCAGGCGCAGCTCGTACAGGTCGCGGCTCTCGCGGTCCAGCGGCCCCTCCACGCAGAGGAAATAGAGGCCGGCGGTGCCGCCGGGCCGCAGGGCGAAGGTCCCGTCCCCGCCCTGCAGCCTCAGGCCGAGCTCGTCCCCGGCCTCGTCGCGGTCCGAGACGGAGACGCGCGCCACGTAGTCCCCCGGCCGCGCGGCCTCGGAGAGGCGGGCGCCGCCGCCCTCGGTCAGGTAGAGCACGCGGATGGCCGGGCTATTGTCGTTCACGTCCAGCACCGCGACGGAGACCAGCGCGCTGCCCACCTCGGGCTCGGCGCCGCCGTCCCGCGCCTGCACGATGACGCGGTGCAGCGCGCGGGCCTCGCGGTCCAGCGGGCGGTTGACGCGCAGCAGCCCGGTCCGCTCCTCCACGGCGAAGTAGGCGGCGGGGTCGCTCTGGCGGCGGTTGATGAGGTAGCGCACCTCGCCGTTGGCGCCCAGGTCCGGGTCGGTGGCCAGCAGGCGGCAGACGGCGGTGCCCGGCGCCGCGTCCTCCCGCACGCGGGCCCGGTACTCGCGCTGGCTGAAGGCGGGCGCGTTGTCGTTCTCGTCCAGCACCCGGATCTCCACCCGCAGGCGGCCGCTCAGCCGCGGGCTGCCCCCGTCCCAGGCCTCGATCAGCAGCCGGTGCGAGTCCGCCCGCTCCCGGTCCAGCCGCCGCAGCAGCACCAGGTCCAGCGGCTCCGGGGGGGAGCCGTAGCGCAGCCGGAAGAGCGGCGCCGCCGCCTCCTGCCCGTCGGCCAGCAGCGTGTAGCTCTGGGTGCCGAAGCTGCCAGCGTCTGGGTCCCGGGCGCCCGGGAGGCGGAAGGCGGTGCCGGGGGGGCTGAGCTCGGAGACGTTGAGCCGCAGCGAGTCCCGCGGGAAGCGGGGCGGATGGTCGTTCACGTCGGTGACCGCGATCTCCACCTGCACCATCTCCCCGCGCAGCGTGGCCGCCACGAAGCTGTAGCGCGCCCTCCGCTCCCGGTCCAGGCGCCGCGCCGTGTGTATGAGGCCGGTGTCGGGCTGCACGTGGAAATCCGCCAGCACCGCCGACTCGCCGCTCCCCTCCGACAAGAAGAAGCCGCCCGGCTGCCCGTCGCCCGGGGGCAGCCCGGCCCGGATGTCCCCGACCAACGTGTCCGCCGGGAGCCCCTCATCCACCGCCAGGCTGAGGTTGTACAGCTGGGCTGAGCAGCCCCCCGCCGCGCACAGCCACAGGGGCACGAGCAGCGCCGGTAGCCCGGCCCCGGACGCCCCGAGGCCCCCGCGTCTCCTGCTCCCCTGGGGGAGAGGCCGCTCCTGCTGCCTCTGGCACCTGCTGCTCGCCCTCGGGGGCAGCGGTCGCTGCCCCATTCTCCGCTGCTCCCGCCCCCTTCTTCTCAAGCGAGAGCCGCTGATCTCCCCGCAGCCGGGGGAATCCAAGCACCGGGTGCTCCCCAGACACCGCCTCGCAGCCCAGTGCAATGACACGGGGATCGCTTCTAATTCAGCATCGTAAGGGGTTTATTTACAGTCCTGCGGCTCAGCCGGGGGCCCCTCGCCGCGCACACACTGCCGCAGCCTGTGCGCTCCTCCACCAGCGCTGCCGGATGCTTCCTTTTCGCTCTCACCTCCTTTATTTCTTTGGCATCTGCGCCGCGCTCCGCTGGCCTCACCGGCCGCTTCCCCCCGCCGCAGTCAGGTGCATTATTCCTGTTGCTAGAGCAATAGGAAATCCTCTAAAGCACACACACACACACACACACACACCCCCGCCAGAGTTGTGCGAGGAATAACAAGTGTGTGAGGGAGGCGGGAGGGGACAGCTTCCTGGCTGCTGCTGCAGCTGATACGCCTGCTCAGCCTGCTACCCACAATGTCTCAGGAGTAGCAGAGCTGCAAACACACACCCTCCTAGTCTTCCCATGTGACTCGGCTCTCGGACAAGGGTAGACGCAGCTCCTACGGATAGCTGGAGCAAGCACTGCAGCAGGGAGGTGTCCCCTTCTCTCTGGCTGGGAAGCGAGAAGCTGGGAAGGACAGTACACCAGCCAGATCCTGCTAACCTGAATCTAGCGTTAGAGGAGACATGCAGGCCCCCGATCAAGTGATCCATGCAAAGTAGTGATTTAGGATCCGAGAGAGAGAGTGAGTTTTATCCACATTTATCTTGAATAACCCTATAGATCAGACACAGGAATAATCACTGGTGATACAATTGGGTAGGATAAATTGTACCAAAAGAAGAGCTGTTTAGCTTGTGGGGTTAATATAAAGGATAAAATGAGTAAGTACACACAGGGATGTGAAACCACATTAATTCTGTCTGTGCAACTATTAAATAATGTGATGGAAAACAAGCTTCTTGCAGAGCCACCAGGACAGAGGCAGAAGGGGCTGACTTTGGGCTCTCATTTTCAACAAAGTCAAAACAAAGGTAGACTGGAGGTTCTTAAAATGCAGAAAATTGACAATCTGGCAGACATTCCCGTCTCCTGCCTTAATAATTTCAATGCAGTGAAGTTTTCGTGGAGATTGTAACACTCCAGACTGTGGATTGCTAATGAGCTAGCATTTTTATAGAGTCTTTCACCCAAGTGGAGGCTCTCTAGACCTCATACTCTCTGGCGTGTACTTCAGGAGGTGAGGGCCGCTTTGCTGCCTGCTGCTCGGGCTTACCTCGACCGGGTCCTACGAGAGGGCACGCCCCGCCCACCTTCCACCCCGGCCCCGTGGACATTTTTATACGGCCCCTACCCCGTCGAGCCAATCGGCCCCCTCACCCTTTCACTGCCAGCCGGCTGCACAATGTGCAGCCGGTTCTGTTCCAGACCGCACCACAGAAACATCTGTACACACGCGTGCTCCACACCCTTCACTACTTCACCCTCGCGTCCTGCCCCGATACCAAATGGCGGGACCTTCTGCCACCTCTCGAGGGTGAGAAGCCCCGGTGGGCCAGCTTGTACTCTTCCCTGGTCCCGCGGCCCGCTGGAGATGTCAGTTGGCGGCTCCTTCATGGGGCCGTGAGTCACGGGTCTGTTACTTGGCGAGCGGTTCCACCCCTGTCCCCAACACCTGCCCTTTCTGTGGTGAGAAGGGAGACCTTGCGCACTATTTATATGGAGTGCGCCAGGTTGCAGCCCCAGTTCCGGCTCCTCTGAATATCTGCTTTCTCTGGTTGCACCTTTCCCCGGACTTTTATCTACGCACTCCCATCCGTGGCCCCACGAAGTCGTGGATCTCCTTCTCAACCTCCCCTTGCCCTGCCAAACTAGCCATCTACAGCACCAGGGAGAGGAGGTTTGGCTGATGGGATTTCTTGCAACTGTGGGCCTATTTTCCGCTCCTCTGTCTGTTCACGCATCTGAGCGGAGTTCCTCTGGGCGGCATCCACTGGCTCCCTTGACGCCTTCGAGGAGCAGTGGGCATTATCTGGGGTTCTCTGCTCGGTGTCTCCATCGGGTTCCCTTTGTTTAGCCCTGTGACCTCACTCCCGCTCCTGCTTTTTTTCATTAGTTGTCCCGCGGAATTACTTGGTGTTCTAGACCTGTGGATCTTCCCCTTAGGCTTGAGGGAGGTCCTTTAGAAGTGGGCGGGCTTTGCCCACCCACCCCTGGGATGCCAATAGGACCCAAGTGGAACCCAAAGCACTTCACAAATTTTATTAAATAATTATACAAAGCCATTAGATGGATAAAATTGCAGATATAGTCCCCATAGTTAGGATCTCAGCCTCCTTTTCAATGATTCATGTAAACAATATTGTACTAATTTATTTATGAAATTCCTAGAAGGGGAAGCCACACAAAGGTCTAAGGTAAATATAGTGTAATAATATATCAAAAAAAGTGCAAACCACATGAGGAGCAAATATATTCCCTAGGTAGGCAGTTATGGTGACACCTTACGAGCCCAGAGGATAGGCACGTTAGAAGGATGATACATTTCCTTGGCTTTCTACTCATACAAATAAATCACTACATTTTTGTGAATCCTGCAGTTGATCAGACTTGGTGTTGTGTATTGCTAAATTTTGTAACATTTTGTCATGCTTCAATGATCTAAAACAAACTCAAACCAGGAGATGGCTCTTACAAAGATTGATTTTTGGGAGGTGCTGGAGGAAGAGCTTTTAAATGAAAGCAGTGAATAAAGCACACTACTACTTCTAGATGCAGAAAAAATATGCTTAATCAGGAGACAGCATTTAAATTATGCAAAAATCTGCAAGAATAAACTGTTTTATTACATTCAGTGAGTTTTTGTTCTCTATATTATTCTGGTCCAAATTTTCCATAACGTGAATGCTACCTCTTTATCCCACCATTATTAGCTCAGTAAATAGTGAAAAGCACTGCAGGGAAGCATTTACCAGAAATAACTTCCAAGTTAAGTGAAACTTAATATCCAGTATAGCTTTTTTTTTCTGTCACATTATCTTTTGCCACAACTTCTAAAACCCTGCTGCTCTTGGCAGTAGCTATTCTGGTTTCCAGTGTCACAAAATAATTGTCAGAATTGATTATTGCTAAAATAGTTTCTCATTTTCCTGGTTAAAATGAGTCACATTAGTCCCCAGAAAGTTCTGCATCCTTTTTCAGGACTATTACACTGGAAAAGTGGTTTATTCTGAAACACCATGGGATTAAGGATTTTATAGCAGAGAGGTCTAGACTAAGCATAGGTTTAGTAGCCAGGAACTCCTGAATTCTAATCGTATATCTAATAAATTTGAGCAAGTAGTGTAAACTCTCTCTGGGTAGAATCTTGGCTCTATTCAAGTCACTGGCAACATTTCCCTTGCTTTCAGTGGGGCCAGAATTTCACCTTTTGTCTGTTTCCCCATTCACCTAACTGGGCATCTCATAAGGATTAATTTGTTAATGTTTCTATGGTGACACTAAGAATATACAGCACCCTATACATGCTAAGTACTGTGGCATCAATCATTCTGTGAAAAGTAAGGACAATACTTCAACATTTTCAGGTGTCTTGCTCTTCTTGCTAGTCCTTCTTTGTGTGGAATCTCACCATTTCTGACATTCAGAAAAGGCAAATTTGGCATGGATAGACAAGAACGGTGAGTAAAAGGAGGTAGCAGGAGCACGTATTATAGGTAGATCATATGGTATGAAAGAATACAGTTTTTGTGTTCGTTAGGTCCGTAGGAGAATGGCTTGTTTGCTACTTGCCTCTTTTTCAAGCATGGTAAGAACTACCATTATTTTTCCCCATTCCTAAGTACCACTCCTGGGATGGCAATACTCTTTGGAATGGCTAGTGCTGCTGTACATCATTTAAAATAGCAGCTTCAGGAGAGAAGGATTTTTCCCCCAGTGTTGTTACAGTTCCACATATCCAGATGTGGTAGGTATTTAATTTCTGACATCTCTCTCTCTCTCTCTCTCTCTGTATTATAAATAACTTTTATATTTATATAAAAGGGATAAATTAACTAATGGGGGAAGACTAGAATATTTGAGAATTTACTCCTACCTTTATTCCATATTTTTGTAACATGGCTTGCTGTCTTTTGTAGAGAGAAGGTGGGGCAGAGTAAAAGCTAGATCTGTTCATCTTGCTGGATGAAGCAAAACACATTGATAATATTATAAATAAATATATATTATAGTGATAATTCCAGGCATGGAAGCAAGAAGGAAACATTCAGAGCCTTGCCAGTTCCACTAATATTCATTGAGAAAACACATGGATCCTTCCCAAGTCACAGATGTTCAGTATGAAAATGCCTGGATCCTACTGAATCAGAGCACATTTGGGGGGGAAAAAGCCGTGTCCTATTCAGCACATGCAGTTACTAAGGAAACATATGAATCATGTTCAAGCAAGGCAGTTATTGAGGAACTAAACAAAACCTGCTGTTTTCAAGCACAAGTCACTGCCTAAATGGGGATAGTCTGTATTCAGATATAATCAGTGTGGAAGTACCTGAATACACTGCAATTTGGTGAGGAAATGCATTGAATGGCTATGTTTGGCTGGATTATATCTGGATCCATTAAACTCTATCTAATTTCTCCCCAACTTCTGTAGATCTGTCAGTATTGATGCCAACATGAGCGTCCATGGAGTTTGCAGGGAGCTGGGTGTTTCCTCACTATTTGTATCCAGTAAACTTGCCTATGTAAGGAACAAAATCCAGCTAACAGTAAATTCTTCTGTTGCTGTATTAAGTTTCCATAATTATTGCATCCTAATTACAGTAGAAATGTTCCATCTACATGCTGTGTGTGTTTTACCCCCGGAGTAGTTCTTCCCTGCCTTTGCCAGTCTCCCTTCCCTAGTCCTTGCCTTCCTCCACCTCTTCTTCTCTGATGCTTTCCATCCCCTCTCAGTTTTTCTTACTCCCTCTTTGCTTTTTTCCATGTCTTTTTTCCACATCTTTTCTCCCTCACACTGCAAATAAAAGGTTTTAAAATATTGAGCATATTTACGTGATATATTTAACCACCTCTTCTGATTACTCACTGTAGAGAGAGAACTACATGAAGAGTAGAAGTAGCACAAATTATAAATAGAAGAATGTTTTCACTGCAAAAAAAGTGTGTGTTCTTAGCTCAGGTTAGCTCCTGAATTAAAATAGCAATGAAGACATAGCAAAGTGGCATTTCAATTGGGTTAGCAACTCAAGTTCAACCCAAGTCTCCCTTAAAGGCTTAAACTTGAGCTGCTAACTCAGGTTAGAAGCAGTGTTGCTGTCACTGCTATTTTAATTTGATTTAGCTAAATTAGTTAATATAGATAAGAACACACGTTTCTTGCAGTGAAGACATACCATAGTGGCAGCAAAGGAGTATTACATCAGCCTCACTTCCTAGATTAGGCCCCATCTACACGACGCGTGAAAATCGATTTTAGATACGTAATTTCAGCTACGAGAATAGCGTAGCTGAAATCGAATATCTAAAATCGAGTTACTCACCCGTCTTCACCGCGCCGAATCGATGTGCGCGGCTCGCCATGTCGAATCCGGAACTCCGTTTGTTTTGGTGGAGTTCCGGAATCGATGTAAGCGCGCTCTGGGTTCGATATATCCCCGTCTAGACGAGACGCGATATATCGAACCCCGAGCTTTCGATTTTAACGCGCCGAAATGGCGCGTCGTATAGACATGGCCTTAGTATGACAGGAGTAGTTTGGAGACCACTCTGTTACAGTAGATACAAGGCATTCTTAATAGGTTTTGAAAGTTTTGACTTTAGTATTTTAATCACTGAGGTGTGGGTGGGTCGCTAATACACACACAACAAAGTGTTATTCCCTTCCTAACCTGCTTTTCCTTTGTGGCCATCCTCATTATGGAGATTCAGCCTGGAAGATGTGATGAATGGAGGATGCCTCAGATATGTAGATCCTCAGCTGTTTGGCTACTTATAGGTCTCTTGTAGGACCCACAAAGATATTGTAGCAACCTGTAAAAGTTGTCACAGTTACGATGCTATTAGTAGCTTACTTACAGAACGGAGTTAGAGATACAATAAAACATAACTGTAGTGGTTCTGCTGGTAGCCATCATTCATCTCTGTTGGTCACAAATTGCTTTTATTTTTATTTATACAACTCATTTATTTCTGAAGATGATGTTTGGTCCTCCCTAATCCATGGGGATTTCATTGTAAGAATCAGATTGGAAGTAATTTCTTTGATTTTGTTTATTTTCAAAGGCAAGATTTTACAGCTTTGAGTGCCATGTGGCTGCAGATAAAATGTGAGTAGAAGTCACTTTGTTCTCTGAAGAGAGAGAGTTTCCTTGTAGGCATGGATGTGATCATTCAGGGTCAGCTACTGATACCCTTACTCATATAGAGTAAGGCTATTGGAATCCAACTCTCAGTCAAAACAGAGTTGCCCAAATGAATACTTACGTATTATTTTCTCCATTAGTTGTATTTTCCCCTCCCTTCTCTCCCTTGTTCCTCCTTTGTAGGCCCTTTTGCTCTGCTAGAAATAGGAGTGGAACTGGCCATTTTGCTGGACGAGGGGAAACCGTTTTTGTTTCCTCCCTGTCTCCATCAGCCTTGGGGCAGGGGAAAGACTGGCCAATCAGTGGAGAGCAAAATAAAAAACCAAGTGGTGCAGCAGGATGCCACACTTTGGGAGACTGTCCTGCTCACATGCACCTAGACTCCTTCGTGTCTCTATTATTCTCTTTTCTGTGGACCTTGTTCCATGCTCTTTTTGCCTCACACCTTCTTCCGCTATTATCCAAACTACCATTGCCACCTCACTCACTTAGCTGTTTCTCCTAGCTGTCTTCCTTACAACTATTAGATTCTCCACCGAACTCTTCTTGATAAACTAAAGGGAGGAACATAGAAGTTCATGCATGCTCTCTGACCCAACCATCATTAGAATACAAGTATCTTGAATCTAGGATCATAATTTTGCACAATATGTTCCTTCTTGTCCCAAGAAGATCAGGATGTTTATTCTTGATGCATAAACATCATCTGATTTATTTTTGAAAAATATGCTTCTGGAAAACTAAGGTAAAATCAAATATGAAAATAAATGTTAAAGGGATTCAGTGGTGTTCAGATATATTTAGGGACAGATTCTGATAACCCTACTTACACTGGATATTTCCTTACCCTACATATGGTCTCATTTAAGTCAATACTTAGTGGGACCATTCATGGAGTAAAACTTTTACTCATGTTGAATAGTACATAATAATTTAAACTAGATAATGGTATGCCCTTTTCAACTTTAACTCTAGCTTCTGACAGACATTTGAGAAGATTTTACTATTCTCTCTCCTGACCCATTATACTGATTAAATTAATGATGGTTTAAAACAACCCCTTTAAGATCTTTCTGAGAAGAGTTCACTGTTTTTATATATTATGTTTATTTTGTCATCAGACAATAACCACAAAAGAAGTTTAGACTTTCATGATTTCTGCTTTACACAAAGTTCTCTTGTGCCACCTAGCTACCATTGATAGAATCAAAGTACAGGGGCTCTGATGAAGTTGGACTTGGACACCAGAAAGTCCGTTAAGAAACTAGCTCTCCTGAATTAGTCCTAGTAGCACCACCTCACTCATTCTCATCTCCATTCAAACTGTTCATTTGTGACTAGAAAGGCTGTTGCTATGCCTAAATAAGGAATTGTTCAAGTTTTTTTATTCATTCCTTACTAGATATGTCAGAATGGGTCCAATCAGATTCACTAGTGCAAACAACGGTGCCCATGCAGAGCTTACTTGTATTTTATTTGCACATGCAAGAGAGAGGATAGGGGGAAGGTGGTACAGGACAAGAAATAAACTAGGGCAAAATTCTGCCATTGGAAATACATGCAACTCCTATTGCCTTCCAAAGGAATTCTATATATTACCAATGACAGAATTTGGCCCAAAAGGTGATAAGCTGTTCTTCATCCTTATGCCTTCTCTCAATTCAACTCAACTTCAGGACCAGAGAGGTCAGTACACATTTATAGGATGGGTAGACCGTGAAGTACATTGGTATACTTAAAAACTCAGTTTCAGGTGTAGTTGTCGTGAAGCTACAAAAAGCAAGATTTTAGTGGGAGTAAACATGATAACAAATTGATCCTTCTCTATTTAAATATAGAGCTAGCTAAAACATGGGTTTGTTTTGGGAGAAATTTTGGTACTTCCCAATTTGCTTTCATTCCAGTTCAGAAGGAAAGCAAAATTACTGAAATTTCATCATACTGGAGATACCTGAAAAATTCATTATGGAAACACCAAAATATGGTGTTCTTGAAACAAAATTGTGAAATTGACCTTCAGTTGCTGGCCAGTAAGGATCATGCGAGAACCTCAGGCTCTGGGGACTGCTAGGCTCCCCACTTAAGCCACAGCTCTCAACTTCAAGGTTCCCTGCAACAGCACTGGAATACCAGCAGCCCTAAGATCCTCAACTCCAGGAAGCCTTGCCACATGGACTGCTCTGGACTGGGGACCCTAGTGCTTACAGAATCCCAGACCAGCTGGCTGCTGGGGTGGACCTATTCCTGAGCAGGCCTGGAAGCCCTGACCGCCCTGATTGGAGCTGGGAGCCAAGCAGCCCCCAGAGACCCAGCTCCAGTGAGGGCTCCAGGGTCTAGCAGTCTCCCTTCAGCACAGCTGGAAGTCTATAAGCCCCTAGAGATAAGCTAGGGACTCGCAGGCTCTCTACTGCAAAGCTGTCAACCTTGGAACACTGACAGGTTTCTACTGGAAATCTGCTAGATTCAGCTAAACTTTTCACTCCAGCAAATCAGTGTTTTCTAACATAACTAAACTTAATCAGAAAATGTGCAGCTAGTTGTGTTTGAATACTCAAGTATTATCCAGAAGGTATCAATAAAAAAAAACAACATATAGAGATATACCTATCTCATAGAGCTGGAAGGGACTCTGAAAGGTCATTAAGTCCAGCCCGCTGCCTTCACTAGCAGGTCCAAGTATTGACTTTGCCCCAGATCCCTAAGTGGCCCTGTCGAGAATTGAACTCACAACCCTGGGTTTAGCAGGCGAGGGCTCAAACTACTAAGCTATAATGCATGGATTTTGCTAATTATTCTTCCCTCTCATCCAGCTAAATCCACACCATAATCCTAAAGCTGAGGAGATGCTTTGCTGGGAAAATGATTTCTGGAAGCAATGCACTTGGACCAACCCCAGGCTCCTCCTACAGCCACCATTTAAAGTATGCAATACTGATTTTTGATCAATGTTGTGTGCAGTGCCATTGGTGCCAGGACAACAAAATGAAGTCTGCTGAGTTCAGACTGGAAAAAGATGCAAACAGAATAATGAACCACAGGGCTTGAACAGATTACCAAGGGCTGTGATAAATTCTCTGGCACCTGGAATCATTAAAATCAAGATTAGATGTCTTTCTAACAGATATGTTCAGCTTTAACCACCAATTATGGGACCTGATGCAGGAATTACTGGGTGTAATTCTAAGGCTTATGTTATATATGAAGTCAGACTAGATGATCAAAATGTTCCCATCTGGCTTCAAAAATCTATGAAAATCCAGCTTCTTGGGGCAGCTGCCCTCATCACCAAAGAACAGCTCACACAGTACACTTGAGATCTGGAAACTTGCTGCTATCACTTCATCAGTTTAAGTCCCTACCGGGGACTAAAGCTTGTGGCACGGAGAGCAGAGGGTTGACACATGAAAACGTATCATTAATGTGCTGAGCCACTATGCCAGCTCCTTCCCTTGCTATTTTTAGCTAAGTAATTATTGCAAGTAGCTATAAATCAAGAAAGACTTTGCTCTTACAAATAAAATATGCAGTAATCCACATGTGAATTAAGGCCTTTGGCTATTTTTGCAAAAAGAATCAAAAGCAACCAAGTCACTTGGAGTTGCTGAGCCTGTGTGCTGCTTTTTTCCAGATGAAAATTTCAGAAGGAACTTGGACTGCCATGCATTAATTGACACCATCACTATTATGATTCCAAAAGGTCGACCCATTTTACTCAAATACCCTTTTGAAGACAAAAAATAAGCAAAAACAAACTGGTTCCCCAGCTCTCCAACTTGAAACATCCCTGTTCTGTTGACTTTCAGGGCACACTACAAGGTGCGTCTATTTGTGTGGGTGGCTGTGGAGGATGAGGTTTGATGGAGTTCAATCCCCCATAACTGTGAGGAGAGGGGATGTAGGTGTTATATGTTTGTGGGGGAGGGTAGTTATGTTGGCAGTTGGGGCACGTTGCTATTTAGTTTGTTTGTTTTATATATAACTGGTGCAATGGATATTTAAGAGCTTTTGGATAGTCACCATTTTGCATTGTGAAAATCCTAATTAACTAATGGATTAAATTTATCTGAATTTGAGCCATATGTGAACCCAGAAAGCATGAGCTAATCTAAACCTATCTGGTTTTAATTTAGTCCATATGGGAAAATACCATTATGGTATTTGCATATGTCATCTTTTCAGATATACTTCAATCTCTAACAGATCCTCTTTCAGTTTCTTCCAACTACTTATTTGTTTTGTGTAGGTTTTTTTTTTTTTGATAGTGCCTGGCAGTCACTGAAGTATCTGAGCAAATTTACCCAAAATGTTTTGGGGTACCAAAGATCCCCAAATACTGTGTTTCAAAAACACTGAAATACGATGTTCCTGACAGGAAATGTAAAATTGACATTTTTATCAATTGTATGGTTGCTGTTCAGTGAATAGCAGCCACAAAACTAAGAAGAAGGTCAATTTCTCTTAGCTCCTCTGTTAATGGGAGCCTGCTAGCCCCTAGAACCAGGGCTCTTGAGGCTGCTAGACTCTTGGCTCCAGCTTGGGCTCCACGGGGTGGCAGGTTTCCTAATCTATGGCAGCAACTGTGGGAGCCCAGGCTAGAGCCAGGAATCTCAGAGCTTTGACCATGTCACCCCTCTTTTTGTATCCATTTGCTGGCTCCCTCTTCTCTTCCAGTAGTATCAAACACAAGCTACTTGTCTTCTCTTTCAAGGCCCATCACGACCTATCCCCTTATTCTGCATCAAAAATTGACTCCCATCTCCATGTCAGCCCTCTTCTCCCACTTGTTAAATTTTTAAATAAGGACTTTCATTCTCTATGCTATGCTTCCCCACACCTTTGAAGGAATTTCTTGTAAACATTTGTGAAACTAACTCATTCTCCTTCAAAACCCTCTTTAAAACTCTCCTTTGTTCTGAGGCCCACAAAAAATGTGACAACGGTTAGGCTGCTTTTGTGCTGAGACCATTGCTTATGCTGCCCTATGCTGTCTCATTCTTTCCTTGTACTCACCTGTCTATATCTATCTGTTGTTACTTGTCTTATACTTAGATGGTAAGCGGGGGGGGGGGGGGGCAGGGGACTGTCTATTTGTTCTGTGTTTGTACAGTGCCTTGCACAATGGAATTCTGGTCCATAATTCGGCCTTCTAGGCATAGGCAGCATGTAAGTCTTGCCTTGGGCGAGGCTACAGAGCACTGGAAGCTCCCTAGAAACTGAGGTGGGGAAGCCCCAGCACCTGGACCATGAGCCCCCATCCCTGCAAGGCTTCTCCCCCCAAGGCTCGCCCTCACTCCACTGCCCAGCTCCAGCCTTACACTCTGCTGTCGGGCTCCTCACTATCTCCCACCCAGCTCCTTACTGTCCCCGCTCATCCCCATAGATTCCTTACTGCCCCAACCCCTCCTCCCTGCCTCACTCAGCTCCTTACTCCCCCTTCTCACCCCCCCCCCCGGCTCATTGCTGCCCCACCATGCAGGGATCAGTCCCATCCTTTTCCTCCACTCACATGCCGAGAGTCCCTGGGTGGGGAAGGGGTGAGGCCCGTGCTGCAGCCTGGAGAGGCTTTGATTCACCTGTACATGTGTTGTTCCTGCTTTAACCACTCAATAACTCTCATTCTTTTTTCCTTAGCTAATAAACCTTTAGCTAGTCCCTTCCCCTTACCTTTAGCTAGTTTACTGTTGGATTGGCTGCCAGCATTTTCTTTGGTGTAAGACAGAGATTACCAGTTGATCTGGGGTAAGAGACTGGTTCCTTGGGACTGGGAGAAAACTGATGTGGTGTGATTTTTGGTTTAAGTGATTATCATCACAAAGTCCAGTTTGTCTGCATGGCAAGATAGGCTGGAGAAGCTGAGGGAACTCCTTGTAACTCCATGGTAAGATTGGTATGGTTCACATTTGTTACTGGCTTGGTGAAATCTAATTATAGAATGCACCATCAGTTTGGATTGTCTGCCCTGTTTTCTGACAATCTGCCCTGAGACAGGCACTCACAATTGTGAGCCAACCCATACAACATAACAGGGATCATGGTAAATAATCAGCTGAACATGAGGTTCCAGTGTGATGCTGTGGCCAAAGGGGCTAATGCAATCCTTGACTAGATAAACAAGGAAATATCAAGTAGGTAGGTAGGTTATATTAACTTGTATACAACCACTGCTGTGTCTGGTTCTGATATCCACAATTCAAGAAGTATGTTGAAAATTGGAGAGGGTTCAGAGAAGAGCCATGAAAATAATTAGAGGAAAACATACTTTATGGTGAAAGGAGCTCAATCTAATATTTAGCTTATGAAAGAAAAGGTAAAGGGGTGATCTAATAAGTCTGTAAGGACCTTCATGGCGAACATACATTTGATAATCTATCAGACAATTGTATAACAAGAGCCAATGGCTTCCAATGACTGGAAGTTGAAGCTAGACAAATTCTGACTGGAAACAAGGCACAATTTTTTAACCAAGAATGTAATTAACCATTGGAACAAATTGTCAAGGGTTGTGGTGGATTCCTCATCATTGGAAATTTTTAAAATCAAGACTAGATGTTTTTTCTAAAAGACATGCTCTAATTGAAACACAGCTATTGGAATTAAACCAGGAATTAATTCGGGGAAGTCCTATGGAATGTCCCTTCTCCTGGCTTTAAATCTATGCATCTTCAGGACCCAATTCATTGCTTTTCTTTTGGATTTAAATATCTAAAGCCTAATGGTACTTTTTAATCAAAAAATATACAAAATAGAAAAAATTGCCTAATCTTTACCAAAGCAAAGTTACCATTTCCTTAAAATGTGTGCTCTTACGGGCAGATTTCTTTCTTTGGGTCTGTGTGGTCCTTGAGGGCCTGTTCTGAAGCTCACCCAAAGTTGATGTAAAAGACTTCTGAAGTCCAGAAAGTCTTAATGGCTCTGGATTTGACTCTGATACATCAGGAAATAAACATTTTGTGTTTGGAAAAAAAAAAAACTCACTACCTTTTTCCCCCACCAAGAGTTATTCTTTTATTGCAAAAAAATAAGCAGTAATATGCATGCTGGGCTTTACAAAGAATAGAGATGCAATATTCTTAATAGGAAATTGTCACGAAGTGAAAGGGAAGGCACCTGTAACTGATAGCCTGCTGCCCAACTGACTGAAAGGTAAGGTGCCTGGGTTTCATAAGGCAGGGAATTGAGAACTCCCTGTGAAAGATAACAGCAGAGGAGTGTTTTTGCAGACCGGTTTGAGCTGGGACTGAATTCCTGGTAGGATTCTTGAGGGAAGTGGTTGGGGGAAAACCACCCATAGTTTTCTCAATCTGGGAGTATGGGCTTAAAGAGGGGCTTGTGTAACCCAGGTGACTCCAAAGGGAAACAGAGGAAGGAGTCGCTGAAAAGAAGTGCTGTGTTTAGCTGGGGAAACTGAAACCAGGCCTCAGAGAAGAGGGAGTGTGAAAGGGAAATAGACATCACAAAGGAGGGATTGTGCCCAGTGGAAGACTCTGAATTTTTTTTTATTTGAAGCTGCAAAATAGACAGACTTCAGAAAGGAAGGGTGAGTGGGGGTGAAGGTGATTGTGTTTGAGTGGTACTGTATGTTAATAAACTAGCCCCCAGGAAGGGGTGTTGTTGTGGGACACAAACCTGTAAGGACATATTGGGGAGCTTTTGGGTGAAGAGAGACTGAGGCTGGGTGCTGCAGAACCATCTGAGGGCCAGAAGGAGGCACTGCAAAACAGTTGTGATTTTTTTACAGGAGTCTAAAAATGATGGATTAGACCCTGCTCAAAGCAGACCTAATAGCATACTATTATAAATGCCTGTGGCTACCCTGCCTTGTGTTCACAATGGCACAGAACTGTTACAAAATATCACTAGTTCACTAGCATAGACCTTGATTCTGCAGTCCATCCCCATATTAAAGCATTTAAGCAAATACTTAACTTCAACTTGAATTCAGTGGATCTTAAACATATGCTTAAAAGCTTTAGTGAATTAAGGTTGGGACACATTTTTCCTCTCTACATAGGCAAGGATAATCCATATTGTAACATGATTTTCCCAATACCATTTTATACACTGTTTCAAAAC
Organism: Chelonoidis abingdonii; assembly: GCF_003597395.2. Lineage (NCBI taxonomy): Eukaryota > Metazoa > Chordata > Testudines > Testudinidae > Chelonoidis > Chelonoidis abingdonii. The sequence goes on from NC_133773.1 coordinate 62,973,798, forward strand.
ACTGATTTCTGTAGCACAGACAGGGCCTTTATTGTCTTTGATAACATTTTTCTTGTTGTCAAGCATCTTAACCACTGCCATCTTTGTGGATTCTGCCATTGGTATGTAAGTATCCCAGAAATCCTTTTTAGCTAGTTAATTAGGTTTTACCAAAGCTCTGAATTTATTTATGTTTTGCCTGATTTGTTTTCAGTAGAAATGTTGTGGATTATTTTTACCTCTTTTCTCCTCCATTATTATGGGTTATGATAGCCCAACTGTTAGAGTTCACACCATTTTAAGATGATACTAAATGTTTGGGGTTTTTTTTGAAAGAGCAATATACAATAAATGTGCTGTCAGTTCCATTTTATATCTCAACACACTTATGCTTTGCACTTCCATCAGTTTTATGGATGACCTTCCTGTATGAATAAAAACGTAGAACTAATGAGTAGTTAACAACCATAAGTAGTGTTCTGAAACACTGCCACCTTGTGCCAGCATAGAAGGGAATGGAAAAATAGTCTTTTCTCTTTTATTAGTTTTACCTGATCACTTCACTTCCTGCATCACTATCATCATCACACCTGATTTCTGATGGGTTTGTTTGTAAACTCTACAACTTTTAGGTAATGTACCTTGTCACAATAGCATCTTTAAAAGAAAAAGGGCAAGTACAAAATTCATCCATATGTGTTTTTTTTTAGACTTGGCTACAAGATGATATAATGCCCATAATAAAGCCCAATGATTTTTTCCACACTTCTGACCTTTAACACCTTCTCATGCTAATAGCTGCTTCAAGGGGGAGGATAGAAGCAGGAGATGTCAGAGAGCTGGATCCACTGGTGACTAGTTTATAATTTTCAGTTTGAGAGCAGCTTGTAAATTGGATTCTGATGCTAATGAAAACAAAACACATTAAAGTGCTCTTCTGAGATTCAGTCTGTTTTCTCTCTCAGGCTCAAAGCTCAGTTTACACCCATACCAAATATTGTAGCCAACATGAGCTCATAACATAGTGATCCCTTTCTGAACACTCACTTTGGCTCTTGTACTTGGAACAGTTTGCTATTTTCTCTGCAGCTCAGTCGTGTGATATTTTCTCACTCTTCGTCAGGAATCAGGATGGGCTTTATACTGCAAAGAAGTGAAAAAATGACAGTGGTTTCAAATTAATGTGCACATTTTTAGAAGGACTATTGAAATTACTGTCACAATGTTTATTATAACAGAATGAGACCGTTCAATTAACAGATTCTCTATGAGGTGCAGAATTCAGGTCCATCGTCTTTCACTTCTCTGTGTGTGTCTACTTTCACTCATTGACACAGTAAGGATTTCAGAGCATGAAATGGATTGCTGCTAGTGCATGGGACACTCAAGAAATAAACCATGTACCTGAAATATTTTTCATTTGAAGATCCCAAATCACTGACAATGAATTAAGCCTCATAATAACCTTGTCAGATAAGTAAGTAGAGTAAACCCATTTTCTAGATGGAGAAACCAAAGCACAAAGAAGGTAAATGACTTACTTAAGATCATACAGTAAAGGCCTGATCCACAGCCTGTTGAAGTCTATGAAAGGACTCCCTCTGACTTCAGGGGCTTTGGATCAGTACCTGTCAATTACAGAAATAGAATAAAACTTATGATGATCAGATGTGATATCAGATTGCTATATTAGGCCACATTCCTCCCTTCGGTCTTCAGCTGGACTTAATTCAAAACATTAGCAATGAGAATTTATTTTGAGAATGCAATATATAAAAGAGAATTTGTATGTGGGCTATCCAGGAAAAATACATACATGTAAACACAACTAATGGTGCTTTGTGGTCAGGATTATCTTTGAGGGAGAGCAAAAAATCTGTACTATCCCTTCAGGTTTCAGCTCGTGAGCACTAAAGCGCTTATCTGAAATACTTATTTAGTGCATCAATTTCATGCTATTATTTTCTAAATTAATTGCCTGACAAAGTTACAATGGGAGATATCGGCTAAAAAACTACGATATGCTGGTGTGCTCTCTAGATGACTCAGAATTACACATCATTAGGTTACTAAAACAACAGCGAGCAACATAATCTTGTGCAATGAATAAAATCATCTCTTTATTCATTTTTTAAAAGTTATTTTCATGTACTAAGTAAAACAGCATCTCACCAGAGCTGTATGAGTCCATAGCCATTTTTAAATATAGTTATCGTAAAAGATAACTTCACAATTACCTGCCCCAACCAACAATAGCCTAGCAACAGAAACTACTAGAGACAATAACCTCTCTACTCTCTCTCTCTCTCACACACACACAGACTCCAAACCATTTATTGCCCTACCAGTTCTCCCCCTTTCCCAAAAGCCAGGGAAAATAGGTGGGCTTCATAGCATGCCCTAAAAGTCTATCCATTCAGATTGTTTGAGATCAAGGGCAGGAGTAAGTTCCAACACCAAAGGACTTTCACTGAACATGCCTTCCCAATAGTGCCCCATCCCCACCTCCCTCTTATACCAAGGAGGCTTCAGCCTAAGTACCAGCACTGACTGTAGTCTGGCACAGGGGTACAGGTCTCTCACCTAAGTAGGTCTTTACAGGCCCAACCCTACATCTTAAAAATATCAAGCCAAAAGGCAGCCAGAGCACTCACGGAATGCTGGTATAACATGCTGCCCACTGATGCGCCTGATATAGGACTCCAACCAGAGTCTGTTTGGAAATCCAACAAGCCCCCTGGACTGTGAATTTGGAACCACCTAAGGCAGACATTATATATGGGATGAAATCCTGCCCCAGCAATGTTAATGGCAAAACTCCAATTGACTTCAATAGAGCCAGAATTTCAACCATCGTATTCCAAAATGTTTTGTTTCCTTGTACATTAGGCAACACAGCACCTATCATGCCATAGCACTGATGCTACTAAATGGTCATCAGGCACTTCAGAGCATTGCTTTACCCTAAAACATTTTCTTTCCTTTCAGCCCCATTAGATAACGTTCCTTGGAACAGATTCTTCCAAAACTAATGCAAAAGACTAGTTATCTGTATTGCATAATTTGGCAGATCAAGTGATCATTTTGGCTGTTAGCACTGCTGTTAATAGAATAGTGTGTAAGACCACAGTTTGGGACTTTTCTCACTCATATAATGTGTTGCTGTTCCCAATTTCAAATACAGTAAAACACGGAAGGAGGAACAAACAGTAAAGTAGAAAGATTAAGCAAAAGGAAAATATAGCAGAATTTGTTTCACACCATGTAATATCAGTATTCAAGTATCAGAGAGATGGAGTAGGGCAGAGCATAAGTTTGGCTATTTGAGGCGTCAGAGATTTCTCAGTGTAAAACACCTGAGGACATGGAATTATTTTAGATAACAGGTAACCAAATCCCTATAGGGAGTCAGCAGAAAAGTTAGTACCTCCTGGGAGAGGAAGAATGGTCTTGTAACCAAGGTGCTAGTCTGGAACTCAGGAGATATATAGCTAAGTCCTACCACAGACTTGCTGTGTGAACTTGTGCAAGTCATTCAGTCTCTGTGCCTCAGTTCTTCAACTATAAAATGGATATGATTTTTCCCTGCCACAGAGGGTGTTGTGAGGATAAATTAACTAATGTTTGTAATCTGTGAATCTAAGTGGGGGGTAATCATAAAGACCAGAACAGTATGATCATCTAGTCTGACTGACTGCCTAACACGTGCCATAGAACTTCCCTGAATTAATTCCTGCTTGAGCTAGAGAATCTCTTTTAGAAAAACATCCAATCTTTATTTAAAAGTCAGTGATAGAGAATCCACCAAAAAGCTTAGTAAGTTGTTCCAATGGTTAATTACGCTCACTGTTTAAATTTGTGCCTTATTTCCAGTCTGAACTAGTCTAGCTTCAATTTCCAGCCACTGGATTGAGTTATACCTTTGTCTGCCAGATCGACAATCCCATTATTAATTTTCTGTTCCTCCTGTAGGTTCAGAAGGCCCTCACAATAATGCCCTTTGCAATAGTGAAACTTGGGCTATAGCGAACGTGGTCCCTGGATCCCACCTCTAGCTCTGCCCGCTGTGGTGGGAGGCTGAGAGCTACTCCAGTCCCGGGGCTGTAAGGGAGGAGCTGTGCCTCCAGCCCTGGGGCCATAGCAGGGGGCTAATCAGTCCTCAGCTCCTGGTGCCATGACCAGGGCAAAGTGTGCCCGAGTAGTGGCCCCAGAGGAGCTGTGTCTCCCTGCCCCAGCCCCATGGCCAGAGGAGCTCCGTGTCCTTGCCACAGCCCCGGGGCCGGAAGAGCACTCAATCTTGGCCGTGGCTTCAGGGCCAGAGGAGCAATCTCCACTCCCTCACCATAACAACCCCCTGGCTATACTGAACAAATGGCTTGGATCCCCAGGGGTTCGTTATAGCGTGGGTGTACTGTACTGATAAACTAATCATCACCCATTAACCTTGTCTTTGTTAGGCTGAACAGGTTGAGCTTTTTCAGTCCATCAGTAAGGCATGTTTTCCAGTCCTTTAAGAATTTCTCTAAATCCTCTCCAATTTTTCCATCCTTCCTCAACTGAGGATACCAGAACTGGACACAGTATTCCAGCAGCAGTTGTGACAGTGCCAAGTACAGAGGTAATATAACTTCCTTACTAATGATTGATAATCGTAAATCACTATAATAAGAAACACTGGTAATTTATATAACTGTTGAGCCTCAACCCTAGTCTACAACAAATGCTTGCAAGACTACATTTGCGTGTTCGCTATATGGCTAGAACATTTGTTGTAGCCAGACTTGATCTATAAATGTTGAGTACATACATGTGTGCTTTTGGGTGAATTGGTTATTAGTTAAAAGCACCAAGCATCCTGATTTGAGAAATCCTGTCCAGGGTCAAAACTGACCTGAAAAGAACTAGCATTAAAACTAGTAAACTAACCCTAGTAAGCTAACACTAGTAAACAAATTTAGTTATCCTAACTCAATTCCATTCCAATGTTGGCTATGGCACATAGGAAATTGGCTAATCTAGTCTGTTAGACTTCAGCTTTAAAATCTAACTGGCACCTTGGCAAATTCCTAAAATTGATCCCCATTCATCTTCACAGCTGCAAGACTTCTGTATTGGCCCAGGCCTTTGGGAAGAGTAAGGATGAATAGCTGGATGGATTATGTAAAGCCTTTTGCTGGGGATTTGGAAGGGCCAAGTCTGTATTTTTATAAAGAGTGCATGTGTACCCACACGACTGGAGAGTACATTAAAAACAAAGCTATAATCATGCTATAGTTATTTCTCAGCACTCATTTACTCCTGTACACTGATTTTTCACTTCCTCCTGCTGAAACAGCAAAGCCCCCAAGCATACATGAAAAATACATACAAAAATAATTTTTAAAAAAAGCGATCTCTGTCAGACAGCTGAGGACTGTTTTTAAAAATGATAAAATCCTTTAAAACTAATTTGTCCTTCCTTTCTACCATTCCTCTTAACCTCACACCTCAGTTTCCATCCCCTCTCTACAAATCAACAGGACTTTCCTCCACCTATCATATATGTGTTTATATTGGAAGAACCTCAGCTTTCTCCTCTCAGTTCTGAATAAAGCATAAAGTACATGAAAATCCATCACTCTTATGGAGAGGGGAGGGAGGGGGGAGACCGCCTTAGCTAATCTCATTTTCCCTCTGCTTCCTTCCCTGTAGGAGGGAAAGGAAGGTAGGTGGGAGAGAAGAGAGGAAACACCAAAGAGGACTTTGAACTTTTTATTAAGCAATTTATCTTTCAATAATTTGACAGGCCTTTCTGGAGGTTTTGATGATTCATTTAAAATTTTAATTTGAAGTAACAAACTCTTCAGACGAATACAGGCACTAATGGAAAACAAATGCACATCTCCAAAGTGCCAGATATTGAGAAAACATCAATGAAGATACTTTGGCATGAAAATGAAACTTTAGGATGGGAGTCTTCATAGTGACACCCTTCTCCTCCCCAGGCATGCTACAGAGGAGCAAAGGCATATTTAGGCCTGACAGAAGCTTGCCATGAATGTCAAAGATTCTGTTCTGACTGAGTTTAACAGCGTAAGCAGACCCGTGCATGTGTAAGAAACTGCAGAAAAATAAAAAGATAAAGTAACTAAAAAGCTAGAAAAGATCGGTTTGAACTAACACTAAACCAGCCTTCTGTTGGGTTATGTTAAACCAACAGAACTCCACTAGACAGCACATACAGTCCCCAGCTAAAACCCCTCCAACGCATCATCGGGGATCTACAACCCATCCTGGATAACGATATCTCACTTTCACAGGCCTTAGGTGACAGGCCAGTCCTCATCCACAACCAACCTGAAGCATATTCTCACTAGTAACTGCACACCGCACCATAGTAACTCTAACTCAGGAACCAGTCCGTGCAACAAACCTTGATGCCAACTCTGCCCACATATCTACACTAGCGACACCATCACAGGACCTAATCAGATCAGCCACACCATCACCGGTTAATTCACCTGCACATCCACCAATGTAATATATGCCATCATATGCCAGCAATGCCCCTCTGCTATGTACATCGGCCAAACTGGACAGTCCCTACGGAAAAGGAATAAATGAACCAAATCAGATATTAGGATGGCAAATACCAAAAACCTGAGGAGAACACTTCAACCTCCCTGGCCAACTACGGCAGACTGAAAGGTAGCCATCCTGCAGCAAAAAAAATCTTCAGGGCCAGACTTCAAGAGAAACTGCTGAGCTTCAGTTCATCTGCAAATTTGCACCATTAGCTCATGATTAAACAAAGACGTGAATGGCTAGCAAACTACAAAAGCGTTTCTCCTCCCTGGTTTGTCACACCTTCAACTGCTTAGAAGAAGGCCTCATCCTCCCTGATTGAATAACTCGTTATCTCTAGCCTGCTGCTTGCTTGCATATATATATATACCTGCCCCTGGAAATTTCCACTACATGTATCCGACGAAGTGGGTATTCACCCATGAAAGCTCACACTCCAATATGTCTGTTACTCTATATGGTGCCACAGGACTCTTTGCTGCTTTTAAAGAGTCCTGTGGCACCTTACAGACTAACAGACGTAGTGGAGCATAAACTTTCATGCTCACTTTGTCAGACACATGCTATTCATCAGACGTAGCTATTTAACTACATTACCAGTAGTGTACAGCTTGGCTATATTCAAGACCTCATTCTTGAGCCTTGTCTAGACATATCCGTACTTCGTTTCCATCTTTGTAGGAATCCCACAGCAGTATCATACATCACCAGAGTCCTGTCTTTGCTGTGGTCTCCTAAAGTAACTGAACTACAGTGTGTTTATATTCAATATATCCCTCGACAACCTCATCTCCTCCCATGCCTTCAACTACTATTTCTATGCTGGTGATTCCTCTCTATCACTAACCTCTCTCTCAGCTCAATCTGGCATCTCTCAATCCCAGACAACTCCACATAACATCAAAGCACGATCTTAAACTCGCACTCCTCAAAACTAAGTATCACTCTTTACCTTTTATCCCTCTCTTCCACCTACCTTCTCTTTTCATTGACAACTCCACTCTTTCCTATCTCTCATGCCCATGAAATCCAGGTCTTCTCTAGCCCAGTATCAGCTGCTTTATATTTTTAAACTTTGGTTTATAATAGCACTAAATTGAACACTGACAGCCAAGCTCAAACCCTTCTAAAATCACCATCAGTCATCAACTGGTTCATCAGCCACAATCTGAATGGACTTTATTAGCCTTGCAACAAAGAATAAACCCAAAGGCGCCAAACCTTTCTTCCAACAAAACTGGTCACTGCAACAGAAAAAGTGAAGAAAACTAATGGGCTGTGGAACTAACATCCCTTCTCAGGAGTTTTATCCCTCCCCAAAGATGACAAGGAGAAGAGACTGCAATAAAATGTTCACAGAAGAAGCCACAAACAAAAGCAAAGTATTTCATTTTTGGATTTTTTTATTTTAATGGATGTAAACACATTAAATAATCCTCTTTTTTAAAAAGTTTTATAGGAGGGTTTTTCCTACTTCGCATAAATTTAAGACCTTTTCCATTTTAACCCACTGGCTCTTTGTCCACATGATTTTTGCCTACACTATCTAATAGTAAGTGAACCATTGCCTGAATTGCCAGGATCATAGACAGACCTAGTTAAGCCATGCATGGCTTATCTACACACCTGAGAGAAATAATTCAGCTTTGCAGGCCATTACATTTAAAAAACCCACTGTGGCAAGAAATGATTCGTCCTTGACAAATCAAAGCCAAATAAAGATTCCATTGCTACAGAAGAGGTAAAGGTGAAAGCTTGTCAGCAACATTCATAGCATCCAAGGAAGTTAAAGAAGGCAATAAATGTGTTCAGAATTCATTGCAAAATAAAATGCAATATACGTGTAATAATGAATACAGTTAGAGACATTCAAATGCTATTGAATTCCAGATTGACTTACATTTAAATATTACAGACAGATATAATAAAAAGCAGATTAAATAGCTTCTGCATAAGGAAATATTGGGAGAAAGTCATACCAAAAGGGTTGACACTGCAGCTGCTCTATGAAACTGTCATTTAAGTCACTGACTTCAAAGGGAATTTCTTGCACAGAAGGCTTGAAGAATTGGGTCCTATGTCTGGAAACCAAAGGGAGGCTGAAGCTGAGGTTTAAGTATATTTTTCATGCACCTATTATAAAAGTACCTTTGAGAATTTCATAGACTTTGCTATTCAGTGGTTGCTAGGATACTTGCCTGTTATGAGAGGAAAAAAGTGTTCTTGATTATGTCAATATGGTATTTTTGCAGGAAAAGACTTGCATTCTTTTCCAACATAAAAATTATTTCATGAATGCTTGTTCTAATGTTTTTAATTTTGAAGTGCCTGAAACTCATTGAATGGAAATTATTCCTCTACCCTGATATAACATGAATTCAAATATAAGACAGTAAAGGAGTGCTCTGGGGGGGGCAGGGCTGCGCACTCCAGTGGATCAAAGGCAATTTGATATAACACAGTTTCACCTATAACGCAGTAAGATTTTTTGGCTCCCGAGGATAGCGTTATATCAGGATAGAGGTGTATATACATTTCTCAGAAGTGTGGGTTTTTGTTTGTTTGTTGGTTGGTTTAAAGAATGCATAGGGAAATATATTGTTCCATCATCGTGAACATAACTGAAAAATGTGTTCATGAGCTTAATCCCAGAACAGATATAGCACAGGGAGTGACAGTGCAAACTTCTCCAGATGGTCCAAACCACTGTGCCTCAACACTATCCTGGGGAGACCATTTCTAGATGTGAGATGATAGCCCACATTCCATACCCACTCTCTGACCTTTCTATTGAGACTGCTAGTAAAGAGCAAGCCAATTCTAGTAGTTCTCATTACATAAGCCAGTGCCATGTATACAACAGTTTAAGTCCACTAGACCACCAGACAATAATTATTCTTGATCACTATCCAAAAAGTAGCTTCAAATTAATGCAGTGCCCTAGAGGTGCAAAGTTCTGCATCAGTAATAGTGATCCATTTAGTTCCCCTCCTGTCAAGTTCTGTAGCTATAGATAAACTGGATCAATATCTCCCCTCTCATCATTCCAATTCACTTCAATGAGAAGTTTGTTAACATTCAAAGAAAATACATTGATCCACAAACTACAAATTCCATTTAAATGACAAGGGCAATTAAAATAACAGCATGCTTTCAGTTGTCATTCTTCGCTGGGATATCTCGTTTTTAGTGTTCAAAACAGCATTTACATGATAGACCATCCAGTTATTTTTGTTGCTTCCTCCAAGATACTCACCTAAAATACAGTTATAAACCTCAGTTAACATGTAAAGAATCTACTATACGATAATAAAAGGCAAAAAGCAATCTTTGAACTTGAACTTTTTCTGTTTCTCTAAAAGAAAACATTGTATCCATTTTTGTTCATCAATTCAAAACAATAACTTTTCACATATTAATTTGTACAAATAAAATGGTTTTCATGTGAATTGCATACAGTGCTAATTGGATGCTTCAGCAACATGGCAAAACTCTCTACTACTTAATAAAGCAATGAAGTAAAAGACCAGTAGTTAGATGGCTACATTTGTTTAAAATATATAGAGATCTCATGTTATACGATATTTTTTTATCCTGGAGATGAAAGTATCTATAAGGCCTGTTTGTTTTGTAACCTCTGCTCGAAAAAAATTTGAATCTCTAGTTTGTAGCAAATTGAAAATGAAAGCGTAATAAAAATTGCTTCTCCAAAACATGTTTGTACAGCATACACGATACTGCAACAATATGAAAGAACATGTTAATATTTAGAGAATACCTGAATTTTTTTGTAGCCTTTGAATTTCAGGAAGGTTAAAAATTTAGTACGTAAGAATGGCCGTACTGGGTCAGACCAAAAGTCCATCTAACCCAGTATCCTGTCTACCGACAGTGGTCAATGCCAGGTGCCCCAGAGGGAGCGAACCTAACAGTAATGAGCAAGTGATCTCTCTCCTGCCATCCATCTCCACCTTCTGACAAACAAAGGCTAAGGACACCATTCCTTACCCCATCCTGGCTAATAGCCATTAATGGACTTAACCTCCATGAATTTATCCAGTTTTCTTTCAAACACTGCTATAGTCCTAGCCTTCACAACCTCCTCAGGTAAGGAGTTCCACAAGTTGACTGTGCGCTGTGTGAAGAAGAACTTCCTTTTATTTGTTTTAAACCTGCTGCCTATTAGTAGTTCATTCACTAGTATACACATTAAAATTTAGAGTTTCTGGGTTTCAGCTGAAGGCAATAACGCAATACACTGGAATTTGTGTGTACAAATAAACTTTCAGACATTTGTTTATTAAAAGATCTCTGTAAAAATTGTAAGTGGCAAGAATATAAAGGACAAAATTGTTCCAGGCCATTTCTTCCCAGAAGTAGGTGGCATTCCTAGCCTGAAGTCAGTAACAAAACTCTCATTGGCTTTTGTGTAGACAGGATGAAATCCTGACTACAGAACAATACCACCACCACAAACATATCCCCTTCCTTTTATTGGTAACTCAAACCCCAACCAAAACCAAACTGTCACCTAAGCTTTCTCCACAAGCTGGGCTGTTCCTAGGTTCTGGTTGGAGACTTATCTCCCAGGACCTATGTTTATCTCTTTCAGAGAGACTTCTATCCCGTGTATGTCCCTGTTGAGGCTAATGGAATCCACCTGTTAATGACTCCGCATTAGTTCTACTGCACCTTCATGCAGGGTTGAATCACCTGACCGAGTAACCCAGGCACCTCAACCCTCTGTTACACCTGATCAGCAAAAAATATTCATGCTATACTAAAGGAAAAAAATGGTTACTCATCTTCTTGTAACTGTTGTTCTTCGAGATGTGTTGTTCATGTCCATTCCAAGCAGGTGTGTGTGCATGCCAGCCGGAAGATTTTCCCTCACCAGTGTTCATAGGGTCAGCCTGGGCGCCCCCTGGAGTGGCGCCTCCATGACATCCAATATAGGGGCCTGCTGACCCCCCACCTCCTCAGTTCCTTCTTTCTGGCACTCCAACAGAGGGGTAAGAGGGTGGGTATTGGAATGGACATGACTAACATCTTGAAGAACAACAGTTACAAAAAGGTGAGTAACTATTTTTTCTTCCTTGAGCGATTATTCATGTCCATTCCAAGCAGCTGACTCCAAAGCCAGGGTCAGAGTCCACTACAGATTGAAGCACCACACGACCAAAGGCTGCGTCATCTCTGGCCTGATGTGTGATGGCACAGTGCGATGTGAACGTATGAACTGAGGACCATGTGGCCACCCTGCATATCTCCTGGATCAGTACCTGAGCCAGGATCACCACCAAAGAGGCCTGCGCCCTGGAGTGGGCTGTAATCGGCAGGGTGGGCACCTTCACTCAATTGTAGCACTCCTGGATGCAGGATGTGATCCATGAGGAGATACGCTGTGATGAGACAGGGAGCCCCCTCATCTTGGCGGCCACAGCCACAAATAGTTCGACTGATTTCCTGAACGGCTTGGTTCTTTGAATATGGAACACCAGGGCCCTGCAAACATCTAGGGAGTGCAGTCTACGCTCCCTGCTGGAAGAGTGTGGCTCAGGATAGAACACAGGGAGAAAAACATCCTGGCCCATGTGGAATTGGGAGACCACCTTAGGAAGGAATGCTGGGTGTGGCCTGCGTTGGACCATGTCCTTATGAAAGACAGAGTAGGGGGGCTCGGACATTAGGGCTCTGAACTTCAAGACCCTCCTAGCTGAGGTGATAGCCACGAGGAACATGACTTTATAGAAGAGATACAGCAGTGATCATGTGGCCAAGGGCTCGAAAGGGGGGCGGGGGGCACCGTGAGGGCAGAGAGGACCAGACTAAGGTCCAAGGCTGGGACAGGCTGTCACATATGCAGAAAGTCTGTCCAGGCCCTTGAAGAAGTAACTGACCAGTGGGTTTGTGAAGAGCGAGAAACCGTCAGCCCCTGGGTGAAACGCGGAGATGGCCAGGTGGACCTGAACTGAGGAGAGTGAAATTCCCTGCTGTTTCAGCTAAAGTAAGTTGTTGTCAGTAGCTCTGCTCTTGTTCGATGATGATAACAGTCGGCTGCGTGCGTGTTCCCTCTGTGTGCTGCCCCAGCTCTGCGCAGATAGCTGACACAGCAAACCCCGAGAAAACCCCCAAAGACCACAGACTCTAGTAAAGTATGAAGGAACCCGAGCCAGGTTTATTGTCAAACAAAGCACAGTAATAGTTTCCTATAGACTCTACAGGACATACTTCGAACGTGCTCCCCCGGCAATGGACACAGCTCAGTCAGTGGCGGGACACTCTACTGCCCCCTGGGCTAGACAAAGATACGCACTCTGGGACTTACTTTTATACAGTTACAGGACAGATTACTCATCCCTACTGACGTATTGAGGTACAGCCCCTTGGCTCATTAGGGTGCTGTCTCCCCTTTAATCATATTGTTCCAGACAAACAGATCTATCCATCATGCTGTCCTGTCTTTAAGATGCACCTGCCTGTTCCTTGTTATGTCTGTGGAGTGTCCTGATGTCATCTTGGCACAAGTTCCTCTTCTCACCACTTCTGTGAGGCCTGTCTCCAGCTCACAGCTCAGCTTTTGCTTAGCAATGCCTGGAAGTACTTTGGTTCAGGCCTCAGACTAGGCCTCTGACACAAGAGTTTATGTTTCAGGGCCTCATCTTACTACATAAGTAATCTAGTATGAGCAGGACTGTGGCAAGCAACGGAGCCTGTCCCTGCTGCCCTGCCCAGATGGAAAAAAACATTTCCACTTCGCCATGTATGTGACCCTGGTAGAGGGTTTCCTGCTACCAAGGAGGACTTGCCTAATTTCATGGGAGAATCCCATTTCTACAGGATTCAGCCATGGATCATCCAGGCTGTGAAGTGGAGTGACTCCAGGTTCAGGTGCCAGAGGCTGCCTCAATCCTGTATGATCAGGTCCAGGAGCAGGGGTAGCGCAATGGGTGCCTGCAGTGACGTGAACCAATGCTGGCGCAGCCACACCAGTGCTATCAGTATGACTTGAGCATGATCCCTGCAAATCTTGAGGAGTATCCGGTGGACCATCGGGATCATAAAACGTAAAGCAGGCCACCCATCCACTAGAGGAGAAAGGCATCTGTGAGTGACCCCGGGCTGCTCCCCATAAGGGAGCAGAACCGTGGACACTTCCTGTTGTCCCACATAGCGAACAGGCCTATCTGGGCAGAGCCCCAGAGACGGAAGATTGAATGTACCACATCCTGGCAGAAAGACCACTCATGACTGTGAAACGATCAACTGAGGGCATCTGTTAGGCTGTTCTGCACCCCAGAATGTAAGACACCATCAGGTGAATTGCATGTTCTACACAAAAGTGCCATAGCACCAGGGCTTCCTGGCATAGGCTTCCCCGTTTGTTGATATAGAACATCGCCGAGGTATTGTCCATGAGAACCGCGACACACGTGCCTGCCAAGTGGGACCTGAAAGTCTGGCAGGCAAGACACACCGCCCGCAGCTCCCTGATGTTGATGTGCGAGGTGAGGTCCTCTGAGGACCAAAGGCCCTGGGTCCTGAGATCCCCTAGGTGTGCCCCCACCCCAGGTCCAAAGTGTCAGTTACTAAGGATAGGGAGGGCCGGCAAAGGGTACTCCTGCACAAACCTCCCTCAGGTCGAGCCAACACCGGAGGGAGTCTAGCACCACCAGGGGCATCACCACTATGGAGTCCAGGAAATCCTTGGATGGTCTGTACATAGTTGCCAAATTAGGACTGAAGTGGGCACAGTCTGAACCTGGCGTCACAGAGACCGATGCGGACCTGGAGCGTGGACCATGCACCTGCCCCGGGACTGATAAGCCCAGGGAGTCCAGAATGGCCGCTGGGAAGGCAGCTGCCAATGCTGCTGCTGCCATAGAGCCAGGTAAGGTTGCTGACTTTTCTGTGAAGCAGACCTCTGGCTCTTTGATCTACTGGAGCGATAGGAATCCTGTTCCGACTCTGAGGTCTCCAAGTATGAAGACCAAGGGGGGGGGGCAGTACCATCACCAGTGAGCGGTGCTGTAAGGTGGGGCAGGGAGGCACTTCCCTCTGCGCCGGCGGTGCCTAAATGGCACGAGGAAGGGACTGTGGCGCCATCATGGTCTGCTTGCCCCTTGATTGGACCGGGGGTCAGGCAGTTACTGGTGGCTCTTCCCTCGTGCGCGGGGAGGCCGGCACCAGCAGGCTCATCAGGTCCGAAGCTGCCTTGAACACCTCTGGCGTCGATGGGAGGCACATTTCCTTGCAATGGCCCGGGGACCTGGACCAGTCCTGACTTGACTGGACCCCAACTGGGGCAGGAGTCATTACGACCTTGGGTGGGAAGTGCCAGTGGCGCAGCTTGTCCCACACTTGTGGATGTCGCTGGCCTTTTAAGATCCTGATTGGGCAACCGGCTCCTCACTGGTCTCTTCTTTTTTATGGGCACTGGGGATGGCAAGCAGTGCCGCATGGAGGGCAGCTTCCTATGCCCTCTCTCCAGTGCCAGGGCCTGGAGTCCTTTGGCTGGGCCTCTTCTCTTGCTAGCAGTGCCGGAGCGCTGTGCACCAAAGACAAGGTGCTAGGCATCGGGTCGGCAGGTTCAGGATCCGCATGTGGCCACAGGGCCACCTACATCAGGAGAACTCTAAGTCTCTGCTCACTGTCCTTGAGAATCCTGGGATGGAATCCCTTGCAGATAGGGCACCGATCTCTCTGGTGGCTCTCTCCGAGGCACCTCAAGCAGAAAGAGCGCAGGTCACTCTTTGGCATAAACTTCCCGCAGACCGCACATAGTTTAAACCCTGGGGACCCAGGCATGCCCCAGGAGAGGGGTTGAGGGAGGGGAGCCCCCCAATGGCTAACTTACAACTAACTAACTACGAAACTATGAGAATCAGAACTATATACGTGAACTGAGACACTGCAAGGCTTACTGCAAGAGCACAGCAAAGCTCCAGCCAGCCGTCACTAGTGGTAAGAATGAACTGAGGGGGAGGAGGGTTGGCAGGCCCCTACATTGGGTGCCATGGAGGCGCCACTCCATGGGGTGCCCAGGCTGACCCTATGGACGCTGCTAAGGGAAAATCTTCCAGCTGGCATGCACACGGCACGCACACACCTGTTTGTAATGGACACAAACAATCACTCAAAGAACCAGAACATATTAAGTGATGCTACCCATTGTTTTATCTTGACTTACCTTCACTCATTGAAATTTGTTTTGTTCTGTTATCATAAAAGAACAAACTGAATATGAAAAAATGACTAACCATTATTTATTTAAAATTTTATTGGTTATTAAATTGCTGTCACTTAAAAGTTAGGCATAGCAATTTTATTTCTAGAGGAACTGGACCAAAAATAAGAAGGGCTTATTGAAGACTCATTTATGTATGCTGTATCAGGCAAAATACATAATCTTTTTCCCCAGCCTTCATACTGCCATCTAATGACAACTTCCTAGTGCTCTTTAATTTTACACTGTATGCTTTACTGTACAGCATAAGATTAAAAAAATCACCCTTACCAATTACACAATTTTGCAATTATGTTACAATCAGAAACAGTTTCTCTCACTTTTCTGTAATTATATATAGTAAAAAGGAAAACAAACTTTTAAGAGTAGAAATGGGTATGGTTTTCTACATACACACACAGGCAATAATGGATTTTACAAAATACTTGGGAATAATTATCCATGCATCAGATTAGATTCTAGTCCAAAAGTACTATAACAAATTGTAGAGTGATACCTTCCAGCAACATGGAAGTTAAGCTATGAGCCTTATCCTTTTGTATTGCCCCATTATCTTATGATTTATTTAGATGTACAAGAAAAGACTAAGATGCTCACTGTACCTCTATAGGGAAAAACATTACAATTGTCTATAGCTACTTATTAAACTAACCTTTCAATAGAGGAAAATTTAAAAAATTAATCTGCACTTGGTATATTATAGCTAATTAATTAGAACTAAATCAGGTGTAATGATAGTTTTTTCAGTAATGTAAATTAACAGAAAAAATGAAACTGCTGGTAAGAAATTTAACACAGGTCAAAATGATAAGAAAGCAAGGAGAGTTGAGTTAGTACTAGGACAGTGTACTACAGAAGCAGAAAGGAAAACTATAAAGCTGAACAGTAGTGACTACACACCTTTTAATTTGCACACCAAATCCATGTGCATTAATGAGAACTATGTACATGCACTGCTGCAAAGAGATGATGACCTTAAATCTTTGGTGCTGCCTCACTGTGACACCGGTGTCCTGCCAAACTGCATATGAGAAGCACAGGTTCTGCAGTGGATTATTCATCCATCTTCACAAAGTAGTACAGCAGTGCAATGGCAGAAACTGTTAAGGGAAGGAAGAAGGAGCTAACCCAGAAGGACAGGCAAGAGTCATGAGCCCAAGTCTCTAATTTTTCACCTTTTCACTTCAAATGTATGTATCCTGATAAAGGAGACTAAGGTGTTTCAACAGTAACCTAAGATTTTCTTTGGAAAAATTATTTCTCTCTACTCCTTTTCCCGAAAGAGGGCTGTGTTCCCAACCTGAATATTTTGCAACACGATGCCAAACCTGTGAATTTCAGGGATGCAAAAGAGTTTGTGGTCATAATAAATTTACAGAAATACAATGCACAAGAATACAACATGTTTTCCATATAACTGAGGTTACAATGGCTGACAGCTGTTCTTGAGAGTGCCATAACTTCAGTACTCATGAAATAATATTGACTTAAATAGTTTGGCACCTACTACCCTGATTGTTAGTAATTTTGACGAGCAGCAACATGCATCTGAATCTTTGCTGATTACTTAACTTTTTAAGTCAGTATATTTAAATGAAAATGTTTATAAAAGTTACCTGTATGTAATCTTTTTACATATTAATACACTGAAATATATTTTACAAGGACCCAAATTATCTGTATAATCAAATTTATGATGTTGATGGTATAATGTATTTCCTCACTACATACTAGTATGAAACGACTGCTCAGGCACTGCTCTGAGGGGAGCTCACATGCACACCCTTCCCCCAGCTCTGCAAGGAGTGTTTACCAGTAACAGCAACAAAATAAACAGCACAGAAAAGAGGCTGCAGGCAAGGTGCGTGCAGAAAGGGGAAGACGGAAAAAAGAGGGTGGGACTTCTTTTGTTTTGTTTTTAAGATTCAGGATGTTCTATCAAAAGTTGCATTTTTTTAAAAATTAGACAAATTTCAAAAGATTAGTTAGAAGCATCCCTTTAAAAGTCAGATGTTCATTTATTTTAAAAGCAGCTTTAACCCAAAATTTAATATTGACAGTATTTCAGATTTTTTGCTTTTAAACATGTCTTCTTCTTTTGAAGAATTGTGAAAGCGCTACTTATCTCTCCCAACTTTTTTTTTCTTTCATACCTTGAAGTATCTTGACCTGAAAGGCAGTAAAACTTGATGTATAGCAACTGAACAAAATCATTCCAATTATATGTTTAAAACATTGTGGACATAACACTTTAGGCAATAGTCTTAAACCCAACTGCAACTGTTTTAAGCTGCATGTATTGTTTTAAAAGGACACTATCTAGTCTATTATTTTTAAATATAGTATTCAGCAAAGGATGTATACTAGACTGTGTTCCTTCTAAAATCTTTTAGACGGCATTAAATAATGTTTAACTATTCTTATAATGTTAACACACATACTTGCATTACAAAAGACCCAAAACTAAAAATTCTCTGAAACAGAGGGCTCCAGGAACTGGCAGTTCTCCCAACAATAGTTCACAGCTTTGACTATCAAAGCCAGGTTGGCAGCAACTAGAAGTTGTTAATATCCAACTAGTGGCCAAGCAAAGTTCTTAATGGACAGGTATATATTCACAATAGGAAAACCACCATCACAACTGTCTTTGTTAACAGTATCATCTGGAAAACCAAGGATTGAGGCCAAGGTCAGGGTCAATTACAAATACTTTCTCCCCATATGAAATTATTTCAGAACAGGACTGAGCTCACTGACAAAATACAAATTTGCTTGCACTTCTGCTGCTCATCACTTGCATGTTCTGTAAACAGATGAAAGACTTGCCTTTCTAGGGTTACTAATGCATCACCTTCATGAATACTAAGTTATTTTTCAAATATTACAAATGTCTCAATAATGCAGTGGTAAGCTGTAACATTAAGATATGATTTACAGTCTCCAAATCTAATTCAGAAGAGTTTAGCACCAAAAGAACAGTTTAAAAAAGTTTTAGATGATTCATGTATGATTTTGACAATTGATAAAGACAAAATATAATTAAACAAGATAAGTCATTTGGTCCTGAACATCTTGACAATGATACTTTCAAATATAACTATAAAATATTCACTGTAACGGTCCAAACAGATTTTACTTTCACACTTTACTACCCAAATTTTAGGTATAAGGTAAAAGTTTTTCTAATGGGAAAAAAAAAATTGACTTTAAACTCAGTTTCACCAAATAGTATAATTTCTGGCAATGCTCAGTGGCTCACATTCATGAAGCAAAGCTCATAATTGTCATACAGTCTTGCACCCTCTTTGATGGTTTTATTATTCAGTGACAGTAATTTAACAGGAATAAGGGGTAAACAATACTGCTCTAAAAATCTAAAAATTTCATTGTCTAAAAAAAATCCTGTAGAATGTTTGACTCCAAGAACTTGTTTTGTCTCCAAGAACTAATGACAAGAGTCTTCCAGAAAAACTGGCTCATCAATATATCTTCAGAGCTCTTTCACACAATGAATATATGATAAAATTACTACCAGCATGTCTATCCTATTCATGAACTATACATGCTCAACAAAGTCAAATAGTTAATAGCTGCAGCTGGTTTCCTGGGATTATTATTATTCCAAAAAAACCTCAAACAAGAACAAAAACAAAAAACCCTAATAGAAACAAAATTTATTGTAAAACAAGGTGAAACAGCAATGAATTTAGCTGAGTTCCTGCTCTGCAGTTCTATACAGAACATAATGCTCTCAGGAAAGCCAAAACAAAATGAAAGCATAACTATGCAGATGTTGCCTCATTAAAATCGCTTTCTCTTGATAATTTCTGGTTTCCAGCTGACAGGATGAGTTTCTTCAGTCTGGGGGGAAGAAAAAGGAACAAAAAATAAAGACTGAAATTGTAGTAAAATTATTTTTAACTGTAAACTAAGCTATAATTAGTTCATGGTTTAAAGATCGGTTACACATTAAATACTATAAATTTCATAGGTACACTACATTCATATATTTATAATATTGAACAGTATGTATTTTCTTTAGTTAGAATTTTACTTAAGAATGCTCAGTGGTTTCATATACTCGTTAACTTTGTTCCTCCTCCCTCTCCCACCATTGGAAGTCCTGGACGAATCGTGTTTTTGTGAATTTTTTGGGTAGGAGAACAAGATCATGAGAGGTCAATGACAGGTTTAGAACAATGTTCTGGGGATCAGGGCACAGGACTGGGAGCCAGCAGAGCTGGGCTCTACTCAGTTCTGCTACTAATATGTTACGTGACCATGGGCAAGTTCTTTAAACTCTGTGCCTCATTTCTCCCCCCAAGTGGGGAAAACAGCTGTCTCCAAGAGATATGGAGGTGCTAATTTATTATTTCTGAAGCACTCTTAAAATCCTCAGAAGGAGGACACTATGTAAGTGCAAAGTAACATTACATAACCCTATTCATTTCTATTATTATTTGTATTACAGTAGTGCCCAGTGGACCAGAAAGTTCAAAAATTATTATTAGAATCCATGTATTACACACACTTATTCTATAGTGACTATACAGTAACTGATCCCATTCCTTGATGTACTCAGTTTTTACCAAAGAGTAGTGTTTCAAAAATAAGCCGTCTACACTAGATTCTTGTCTGCTTGCCTTATAACTATTCTATAGGAATCACATAAAGATTATTCATATACCCATTTTAAACTGCATCTCTGTCTTGAAGATTACAATGAGGCACACCACTACATTGGCCTCAATTTGCAATGTACACTTTTTTTGTAATGAAATATCCCCAGATTGCATCACAAGGGGAGTTCTGTATTTGAATAGATGGACCTCCTTTAGACAGGCTTGCTATACTACACTTAACGGGTAATCACTAGTGCAGAAGCTAGCCACGGTCCATATATTATTAGACACTACTATTTTCCTCTTGAATACAAATGTTGCAACTTTAACCTGAATTAAACAGTTCTGCAGAAAACCTGTTAATTTAATACTTTATATTAATTTTGTCTTGAAACTGTGGACTTCAGGAAAATGCAATTAAGACACTTCAGCATACCGCAGTATCATCTTCTCTGTACACTTTTATGGTTTTATCAGCTTCAGCAGTGAGCAATCTGCTTTCCGACTGGTCAAATGCACAAGCAAATATTCCTGATTCACTGTCCAAAGAACCAGGCTGTACAGCTGCATGTACTCTCTGGAAATTATACCCAGTTCTCCAGTCCCAAAGATGCATAGTGCCATTATCAGCTGAAAAAGAGAAAAATCAATATTTCAATCAATCCATTTCTGTCACCCTGTCAGAACAGCACTCTGAACTTCTGCCTAATGCATGATCAAATCCACTAGTTTGAACTGGTTAGCTAAAACACTCAATTAGAGTAGTTCATTGCACCTCAATGGGTCCACCATTTCCTTTTGGCTTCCTTGTTCCCTTCCCAATGAAGAGGGAGGGATGCAACTCGCTCTAGAGTTCATCTAAGTTTTCCCTAGTCTGTCTGGGAACAGATAGACGGTGCTGGAATCGAACTCCAACTCCCCACTTGGTAGCATATGGCATTACAAATAGGATAGTATTTCTATATTCAATTATGAATTAATTAGAAACACTAGAGGATTTATGACCTTGCAGAAGTTTAAAGTTTACAGAAGGTCTTTCAGATTAAAGTAGAGCCAATATCACTGCCAGTGGCATCAGTTTAAGGGTAGTTCCATCGATCTGAGACCCACATTTGGAAAGACCCATTATCAAAGCAATGTTTCAGTTATGATGTGTCACCTAGTCAAACCAGAGCTTAATTTGACCACCAATGCCAGCCAGATATGGAATCCAGACATTTCAGGAAAAGTCTTTTCTAAAGTAAGGCTTTATAAAAACATTAATGTATCTTATTTCAGCATCAGTTTCTTTGAAGTTGTACACTTGCAACCAACAGTAGAATTTAGTTCACAAAATCATGCCTGAGCCAGAAAAATGCAGCTTTCCTTCCTTTAAGGATGAAGTTGTGGCAAGTGTACAACAGGTTTGCCCAAGTGAAACCAAAGGCAGAATTTTCCCCTGCAATTGTAACTTAGTTAATAATTCTGTGAGTAGTGCATAAACTAGAATAGAATCTCAGTTCACTCTCCCATAGCTAGGCTGGTTCTTCAGTGCTAGCAGGAGTGAAAAGAAAGTTGGTCTTGTAGTTAAGGCACTGGACTGGGACTCTGCAGATCTGAATTTATTTCCTACTTTGCTTCTGGCACCCTATGTGATCCTGGGCAAGACAACAGTTAGTTCTCTGTCTGCAAACAGAAGATAATACTTCCCTTAGCCCAGCCTTTGCCTGTCTCATCTATTTAGACTGTTAGCTGTATAAAGTCATACACCACCCTCTCACTATGTTTGTACTGTACCTTGCAGAATGGGGCCCTGATTTCAGTTAGAACCTCTAGGAGCTACTCTGATTATTTATTTTTGTCAATAAATAGACATGACTGAATGTTTTATATATATATACACACACACACACACACACACACACACGTATAGCTTTGATAGTATGTATTTTCATCAAAATTATTTACACTACAGTACTTGAGCTAATCAATGTTCTAATAAATTAACTAGTAACAGATTTAGGTAGGAAGTATTCAGCATTTAATTAAATAATATACAACATTTGTAAAATTTCCAAAGAAGGTAGATGGATTCAATGTATGAAGAAACAAATGGCGGAATTTTAAAACAGCAATGTGTTTACTTTCTTCAGTTTAAAATGTACGCATATATCTATATATTGAGTAAGACAAATTTTGATACAGGAGGCTGAGCCAAATAGATTGTAGTGTATTCATTAAGGGGCAAATACGTCTATCCAGCTTTCATTATCACCATGATATTAAAGATATGCAAAGGGCTTTCAGGAAACAGAATCAATGCTCTTCTGCTGCACAAAAAGTGAGGGGTTAGGACCTGGTGGGCTTCGCAGGGATGCATGCACCTTGTGTTTTCAGACCTCTGTTCCATGTGCACCACCATGGATCATCAAGTGGGTAGGAGTGAGGCAGAAGTAGGCCAGGGAGATCTACTGCTATATAGATTTGCCCAATCCAACCTACACCTATAGGCAACATCTTAAAAAGGCAATGGCTGCTTCAGGCTCAAGAGTACAGTAGGGTCCACAGAGTGTCTCTGCAGCCACTCCACAGCACCAAGTGGAGAGTGAGAGAGAGGACAAGGACTCCTCTTCTTGCTCTCCAGGGGCTAATTAGCCCACCTACTTAAGCTGCATCTTTGACCAAGGATTTAGGCTTAAATGCATACACATATTAAAAAATCAAGATATTTAAATTTACCTCCTGATACCAATACTCCATCAGAATTCACAGCCAATGTATTGATAATAGCATTATGACCAGAAAGGTTTTGAATGAAGTTTCCATCTGGGAATTTCCACTGTTTAATATTATCTGGAGAACCAGATGCAAATGTATAACTGGAATAAGATTAGCACAGTAAAGGGAAGTTAAAAAATTATTACATTATATCATTTTATTAATAATTCATTTCATTGTGGCACATCACTCCTAAAGCTATATGGCAGGCGCTGTTATTTCCAAAATTACTTTATCACTAAATTACCATTTTTCAAAAATACCCAGTTTATAAAAACAACCTTTTATATTTATATACATTAACGTATATAAAGAAAGTACTTTCTTATAATGCAAATGTTAATTATGTAATTCTGCTATTTTTCATTACATTTGTTTTTCATTTTATTAATTTGATTACATAACCACACAACCTTATGGAAGGTATTGTTCGTTTGTTTTGTTTTCAGGTATGCATTAATGGTGTAATGAAGATAATAAAAGTTTCAAAGAACGAGTAATTCTCAGTCAGAACACATGAACATTAGCTTTTACAGTGTCCCAGATTTAAAGTGGCTTGCATTTTTATTTTGGCAATACTCATGCAACAGACACAGCATTTTCAAAAGACATCACACATTACTGGATAAGAACGCTTTTTCAGATTTCCTTGTTGAGAATATTAAAGACCAAGAAAAACTGCCAAGATGGTCATTCTAAATCTATGCAACAATGTGTAAAGCACCTCTACAGAGAAACAGTTAGCTTCCAAAAGCTAATTTGTATAAATAGCTGACTCACCCTTAAATAACTTAAATTCACTCATTTCAAATGAGCCTTCACATATTTGATCTGGGCAGCAAAGTTTAAAAGCGTCTTAGAATATTTTTAATCAGACAACCTCAAAGCAGTTCAGAACAGGGGTTACTGGTCAATTAATCCAGATAAAGGATAGCATAGATTCAGTAAATTTAGAGTTTGTGAAAGGTATGCAACTGACAAGGCCTGTGATGAAAGTTTTCTGTCCCACAAGACACAAACATAAGCGAGAGGGCAGTTCAGTCTCTGTGTTCAAGACATCTTTAGTTTCTCTGCTCAGATTGCTAAGAATGGTAACAGAGAGGTGGCTCTGTAAAATGTTCAGTACTACAGCTGAACTGGAACCCATTCACTTCATGCAGATTGTGAAGTTTTGTAATTAGGAGACAAATTAAAAGGAATCAGATGCACCCATATCATAATCATGTGTCATCCTTTTCTAGGTCATTAATAGGGTAGGTATCCTAGGAATCTTTATTGGAATTATACTTCAATTCGTAAGCCACTTCTAACCGAGGGAGATTAGGAAGACATTTTCTAATGGGCAGATTATTCCATCACTACCTACTAGAGGGCTTTTTTTGCACTTGCCTTAGAAGCATCTGATATTGGCAAATGCAGAGACAGGATACTAAACCTTACAGCCCATCACCATGGTATTAACTACTCTCAACTCAGGGCTTGTGTACCAAAGAAAATTTGTAAAACCTTCCCATTTTCTTATAAGAAAGATTCAGCTCCATCAATATTGGGAGTCCTAGTGCCACTGGTGGTAAGTACAATGTCATCTAACGCTGGTGCTTAAGAATCTACATTAGAGCTCCACAACAATGCTAACCTCAGTGGAGTTGAATCGGTGTTACCACCAACTGCTTCTCAGATACCTTAATTGCAATTGTTTCCTGTTAGTTCAAAAATATCTACTCATGTGCTAGACTGGGTGGTACATATAAAACTAATGTTCTACAAGATATCTAATGTTAGCTTGCTTCTCCTGTCACGTTACAATCTGTGAAGGGCTAAAGGAACAAGGAAAACTTACTGTCTTGGATGCAGTACAACTGCTCTTACAGATTTCTTGTGATTTGTCAAAGTGACACGAGTTTTTCCTGCCACTAAGTCCCACAGTCGTATTGTGGTATCATGGCTTCCTGTGACAAAAAAAAAAAAAAAAAAGACAAAAATGGACTACACTATAAACACTACCAACTTTTGTTTGGAAAACCAAATCTGATATACAAAAGTTACTAATAAATTAAAACAAGACCTTTCATCCTAAAAGTGCTTGATAAACATACTAACTAGAATCAGAGCGGTAGCCGTGTTAGTCTGGATCTGTAAAAGCAGCAAAGAGTCCTGTGGCACCTTATAGACTAACAGAAGTATTGGAGCATGAGCTTT
Source organism: Chelonoidis abingdonii (assembly GCF_003597395.2). Classification (NCBI taxonomy): domain Eukaryota; kingdom Metazoa; phylum Chordata; order Testudines; family Testudinidae; genus Chelonoidis; species Chelonoidis abingdonii. The sequence goes on from NC_133773.1 coordinate 62,999,166, forward strand.
CGTGGGTGAATGAATATCCACTACATGCATCCAACGAAGTGGGAATTTCCAGGGGCATGCTGTCATAAATAGATAGCTAAGGGTTAATGTTTCTTTTACCTGTAAAGGGTTAACAAAGGGAACCAAACACCTGACACGTGAGCTTTCAACGTGTTGTTACTTGTCGGCGGTGCTATTTTTTTCGTTGGATCCTGTGCGAGTTCTGTTGGCTTTCGCTACAGCGTTTGGGGCTGAGTTTCGTGTCGTGTGGTAATCTTTGATCCAGGTGGGAATTTCAGGGGCGCTGTAATAATGTACTAGGGTTATGTTTTTTTTACCTGACGGTGTTAACGGGACAACCGTGCCGGGACTCGGAAACGGTTTTTCAGATAGGGAGGAATTTTTGAGTGTAGTGTCCTTTGTCTGTGTCTTGTGCTCTCTTCAGCTCTGGAGAGGATCTTTATTCCGGCTTTTCTAGATCTTCTGTGGTCCAGTATGTACAGGTAGAGGGTGGTTTTTAGACTGTTTTGTATTTTGTGTGTAGTTTGCTGCGACTGTTTTATTGTATTTTTTTGATCGTCTGTTTCTTCATTTTGTTTTCTTATTAGCATGACCTGTTTTTGTCTCGATCACGGAGCTGACTTGTTTATGTCTTTTTCTGGTCTTTTATATATAAGTTTTCTTTTGACTGTGGATTTTTTCTGTTGGTCCACGGGCTTGGCGGCCGCGTATAGGGGCATTGGTGGGGAGAGCAGGGGGAGAGAATCTTTTGGTTTAGAGGTACCCAAGTTGCAATTTGCAGGGACTATGCTGGGTTGAACAGCCTTGGCTCTCTCTGTGTTTGCTTGTCAAGACTTGAACGGGTCGTATGGTGTCCAGGCGGAAGATCTGGGAGGGTAGAGGGGGAAGACAGTGGGTTATTTCCTTTGGTGTGCTTCAGGCATCTGGTCTCGGGGTCCAGGGAAAGGTTTTTGGGGGAGACCCGGTGGCCCAGCTGGAAATTGGCTGTCGCGCGCTACAGACTCCAGTGGTATTAGCTTGGGTTATGCAGGCCCACCTTTGTGGTGCTAAGGTTCTATTGGGATTTGTTTTATAATGTTGGACGGTAGGGTCAAGTCGTCAGGGCCGCCAGTAAGGCCCAAGTTATTTTTCTTTTCTCTGCTACGACTTTTGCGGAAAAGGGTTTCGGTTAAAGACCAGCAGAAGAATTTTTTTTTCGGGTTTCTTAGGGCTCTCAGTTTGGTTGCGTATTACCGCCGCCATTTAAGGTTTGATACGGGTTTTTGTTAACTGTTTCGTATCCGTCAGCTACAACCAGCAAACACAATTTGCAATAAGTTGTTTTTTTTATTTATTTTCTGTGAAAGGGGTTTAGGTAGGAAGAGAAGTTAAACAAAGGCACTGTTGTAGGCAAACCACAGGCGCCGGGACAGCCAGTTCGACAAACCGAGCGGGCCCCACAAGAACAGAACAGACTCGGCCTGAAGGGCTAGCAAGACTGGGGCAAGGCAAAATCCCAGGAAACAACAAGCGAGCATGGGACTTACAGACGAGTAACAAAACGAATGGCAGTGAAAGCAGAAGGTGCCAAGTGAGGCTGGAATCCTGAGGGGCTGCATTAGCAGGCTAAGCAACAGACGAATTCTAAACTTCCGCAATGATGGTTGACGACACGAATTTCCCCTACAGGCCGGTTGATGACACTGGGCTTCTTTGAATTTGAAGAGCTGATTGCGGTACGATCCTGAGCAGTTATAGGTCGAGGTGAGGTCCCAGCTCAGTGCCTTCAGAGGATGGCAGTGATGCCACGGCAGATGAATGTTTAAACTGTTTCAAATCCAGGCGTTCGATGGGTCCGGTCATGCCGTCGGCGGTTTCAGCCCCAGTGGACGACCCTCATGTTGTCCATTTCCCAGACGCTGTCCGTGGACGCTTTGGGCTGGATTAGGAACCAATGTTAAATCCCTGGACGAACTGCACCTCCTCATACAAATGGAGCAGTTCTTGGATGGTGTTCCTGAGGACATAACACGGTACATACAAGATGGAAAACCCAAAAATCTCACCGAGGTGGGGAGACTGGAGCCAAATGGAGGGAAGTGGCAGAAAGCAAGAAACCTACTGTTAAGAGAAATGAATACCCCAGGGGGCACACCGACAATAAACCCTACAACCAAGGGCAACCCAAGACCCCTCCTACAACCCAAGGAAAGCCACAGACACCCTATTCTTCCACCTCAGCAGTCTCTAGTAACTCACCTCGACCCACTGACCAGTCAGCTGGAAGATGCTTTAAGTGTAATGAACTGGGACATATAAAGGCCAACTGCCCAAAGAACCCCAGCCAGGTGCAAGTCATTACACCATCATCACACCAAAGATCTCCAGGCCCAGATGCCTCTCAAATCCCCTTGGAGCGAAGGGAAAATTTGAGGGTGGGCGGAAAGAAGGTTACCGCGTGAAGAGACATGGGGGCACAAGTGTCAGCTATCCACCAATCCTTCGTAGACCCCAAACTCATCAACACAAAGGCCAAAGTGACCATTTACCCCTTCATGTCACAAGCTGTAGACTTGCCTACAGCTGAACTGCCTGTCCAGTACAAAGGCTGGTCAGGAATGTGGACTTTTGCAGTCTATGACAATTATTCCATCCCCATGCTACTGCGGGAAGACTTGGCCAATCAGGTGAAGCGGGCCAAGAGACTGGGAATGGTTACACGCAGCCAAGCCAGGCAAGCTTCCAGACTCATTCCTGTTCCTGAGCCATCCACAGGGAACCTGTCTGTGTCTGGGTCTCTGGTAACAGAGGTAGTGGACCCGGATCCCCTGCCAACGGCTGAACCAGCCACAGCACCTCCAGTCCCAGGCCCGGAACTGGAATACGTCTGTTAGTCTATAAGGTACCACAGGACTCTTTGCTGCTTTTACAGATCCAGACTAACACGGCTACCCCTCTGATACCTGACACCATGCAAGGCACTGCATTTAGCTGTATGGAGTGGAAATCTATCAACTTCATGCCCTTGGAAATTTCCACTACGTGCATCTGACGAAGCGGGTATTCACCCACAAAAGCTCATGCTCCAGTATATCTGTTAGTCTATAAGTTGCCACAGGACTCAATATTAATTAGAAACAGTGATCTTTAGTAACTACGGATATACAACCACCTCTGAAGTAAAACATATCGGCTTTTACAGTCTGCATCAACATTATAAATGTTTAAGAGTAGGAATGAAAATTATTTTATCTAGTTTGAAACAAAAAGGAATGCAAGTTGTCATCATGCAACTAAGTTGGATTTTTACCATATATGGCTTTTGATATACTGGGGTTGACAACATAATTTTTACACTTAACTGTACAATCTGAAATTCTTCCCTTTAATTTTGTTTGTAGTTCCTCTTATTATTTACACTTACATTGACTCTCCCCCTTGAGTGATTTCATGAACACGGACATGAAAAGAACCACTCAAACATCATTTTACATATTAAATGAAAAAAAAGTTAATATTTAAGCACAAGAGGAGTCCGGAAATGCAGAAAATAAAGTTTTAATTGAATAATACATACTATATATAATTAGGCACATTACTAGTTGGCCAACTAGTAATTGGAAATACTGTATATGTGCAGTGTTACTATCAGAACCTTACTTCTGCATTACCTCACTTGTACTTAAACACATAACCTTATTTTTGCATTAATGTTGCAGTTCTTTTGTATTATTATTTGTATTACATTAGCTCCAAACAGACCAGAGCACGGCACAGACATTAACCAATGAAGGTAACAGTGATATGAACGTGTGCTTATACAGACTAGTTTACTTGCACAGTTAGCTGGTTTTGAGTAATTCAATTTGGGAAACAACATATACCATACCTGTAATAATCTGTGGTTCTGCAGCTTGACACTTCACTGTTGCTACTGCATTTGTGTGTCCCGCTAATGTATGCACGCTGGCTTTTGTCCTCACATCCCAAATCTATGACAGCACGATAAATTCAATTAGTCAAGACAATGTATATTAATCCTTTTTTAGGTCCTATCATTGATTGCATGGATTACATGTCACAATCCTGACAAATGAAACTACCATACTTTTGACTTATAAATTCATCAGAGAACTGTGCAAGCTGGAGAAAAAACATGGAAAAGCTGCCATTCAATGTATTCTAAGGAATCAGGACAACTTTATTTAAAGCCAGTCACCATAAAGCTGTACTACTCTCTCAGCCCAAGAAACTTTAATGACTAAAGGTTCTTAACTGTTTAAATCTTTATTAGTGGCCTAAGGTGTAAGTAATATATAAGAATCCACTAGCCCTCTATACACTGTTGAGCACAATTCAAAGCTTCAATTTTAATCTATAAAGACCAACATGATTTGGATCCTGATTACCAAAACAATCCCTCTCTCCATGAGCCATTCCAGGACTTGAAATTGGCAGAGGAGCTCAAGAGTTAATAGTTCCTAGATTTAAATGTCTGGAAACTGGAGGCAGAGTGCTCTTGGTGGAGAGCTCTCAATACTAGAATTTTTGCTCATTCACTGGACTGTCAGAGCCCAAATGTGTTGACCTTCAACTTGCGTTTTTCACTCAGGCAGGGACTTAATACAATAAGTGAAGGTACAAAAATGCCATACCTTCTGGTAAAGGAGTTAATGTAGATAATACAAGTTGCCTATTTATGTTTTAATTTTTGTATGCTTATAGGTTTTTTAATTATAAAAGTGGACATGTAACAAAGTTAAATCTCACTGTTCTACTTACTCGTGCAGTTGAATCTCTGCTACACGTTACCAGCACATCTATTGTCGGGTGCAAGTCCAAACCATAGACTGCACTTAGGTGACCGTGATAATGCCTAATAACCTAGATGGATAAATAGACTTTAGTTAACTGGATATTTAGAAGGGCAATTTTTCATTCATTGTGCCTTGACCAAAGAAGTCTTAACTTACCTTATTATATTCAAGATCCCAGCACTTCACCTGTTTATCTTCTCCACAAGAGAAGAGGTATGGACTTCTTCCGCTTACTATCACCCCTCGTACAGTACTAATGTGCCCCGTCAAAGACAATTTTAATTTGCCACTAGCAAGGTCCCAGATCTGTATTGATATATATAAATATTTGTAAGTTAACCACATATTAAAGCATTATATAGTTATACCCTACACAAATCTATCATGCATAATTAAGGTTTAAGAACTAAGTTAGCATATAGACTTTTATCTCATTAGCATCATAGGATCTAGAGCGGTGATACTCAGAATGAGGCTCATGAGCCAAAAGAGGCTCTTTGCCGTATATAATATTAAAACACTGTGTAATTTAATTATTCTTCTTAGTATATGTGCAACATGCCTCAGCTGGCACATGACCAAGATCCATCATCGAATTTGGTCCACTGATTGGATCATTGGCTTCCCTGGCCCAGCCGAGTACTAACAGGGAACGCGACATGAACACTTAAGCAACCAATTAGGATACTTTTACTGTTATTAACCAATTGTAGTTGATAAAATATTTAGTCAGTATTTTGCTGAAAGTGTATATAAATTATATATATATATATACACACACACACACACACACAATATATATAATGAAACAAATTCACATGCAGTGGCTCTGTTGGGTAATGCTGATCGCTAATTTGGCTCCCAAATCACTGAGCATCAATGGTCTATAGGTGTCAATATTAATGCTAATCCTAACTTTTTAAATCAGATCTCAAAGAAAGTAATCCTCCAGAAGATGAGTGGCCGGATAGTGAAAGAAAATGTGTTTTATAGCTGACTGTTCTGTGCATGACAGACAAGAAATCATTTCCAACAGCTGGAAATATTTAAGAAACAAGTGAAAAAGTAAAGTTAAACTGGGATCATAATTTGCCAATCCTTCCCTCCATTCCTTACCTTTATAGTTCTGTCAGCAGAGCCAGTAACAAACCACTGATTTCCTGGTTCAACTGCAATACATCTCACCCAACCCAGGTGTCCACTGATAACCTTTAGAAATAGTAATAAAAGCCTTCTGAATCAAAATAAATGTACATTTGTTGACATAATTATTGTTAACTCTACTTCTCAATTTCCATCAATATTAGCCCAAGAAATACAATGCTTCACAATAAAATTGGAGATCTAAAATTCAATTTGGAAAATAAGTTAAATATTGACTGAAAAAGAAGCAATATTTTCAGAAGAAGAAGAATGGACACTTAAGTGTCAAAATACGAGAAACTGGATAGCACAGGGGATTTGTAGTGGGAAAGAAACCTTCACCCATAAGTCACTGATACAAATCTGTATCAGGTCAGAAATGATTGTAGATCACCATTTAGATTCCTCAGGCAAGGATCACGTCTTGGCTGCCTCTCTTCTAAATCCCCATATAGTTGTACATGAACTGTCTGTACTCATTCAACAACATTTACAGAAAGAGGTTACCATCAGCTGACTGACCATTATAGTTGGGAAGTAAATCTGGCAATTTCAGTCCAGTTCTCCCAAGATAGGTGTGCCCACATTAAAAAAATATAATCCATCACCAACCTTGTTAGGTTGATGCACCAATTAATGAGTTGATAAACTGAGAATGAATTACCATCCCGTTTGTGATGGGGTGTATCCACCCCACACAGGTGGGGAAGACATTAACTGTGCTCTGCCCTAGAGCGAAAATGAGTCCTTTAAGGGGCCTATAGAGGCTACAAGGGAAACAGCCAGTGGCTGCAAGGAGTGGCCAATAGAGGTCCAGTGGGCTCACATAAAAGAATACGTAGGGACAGTGTCAGTCAGTAGGCAGCTAGGAGCTCAAGGAGAAGTGACAGTAGGAAGAAAGAGCTGGAGTACATAGTGGCACAGCAGGTTACTGTGGGGACACCGACCCTGAATGAAGGGGGCGTTGAAGGACCCTGCAGGGCAAATAAAGGAGCGTCAGGAGAAACTGGCAGCTGCTGAGAAGGCCTTGCAAACAGCAGAAGGAGACTTAGTGTTTCAAAGCTAACGGCTCAAGTATGTTATGGAGGACCAGAAAAATGTGTGCCTCCAGTTGAAGGAAACAGAATAAGTGAAGGATGATCTGCAGGCACAAGTTAGGTAGCTACAAGGCCAGAGGTATCCATACCCCGCCCCGAGGGCTGCAGGCTTGAGAGGAAGGGTGTGTGATGGGGTGTCCACCCCACGCAGGTGTGGAAGGGATTAACCATACCCTACCCTAGAGAGGAGAAGTGGAGGTGAGTCTTCCAAGCAGCCTAGGGAGGCTGCAAGGGAAACAGACAATGGGAGAGAGGCTGCAAGGAACAGCCAATCCGGACCCAGCAAGCTTACATAAAAGGAGCTGCAGGGACAGTCAGAAGTGAAGACTGTCCCCCTAGCAGGCAGAGAGAGCTGGAGTACTGCTGGCAGGGACTGGGGAGCAAGAAGGAGCTCCTAGCTGGCTGCTGCAACTGGACAGCTGAAGGCCCCAAGGCAAGTCTGAAGAAAGTATCAAGGCCATGGGGAAGTGACCCAGGGAATTGTAGCAGGACAGTGAGAAGATAAAGAAGCAGCCTCCTGTTGCACTATTTACAAGGTCCCTGGGTTGGGACCTGGAGTAGTGAGAGGGCCTGGGTCTACCCATTTGCCACTGGGGAAGTGGTGGACCATGGACAGTGACACCCATCCCAACTACCAATACCATCCATGGCCAGAACGCCAACTCATGAAGAAGATGCTGTGGTTCCTGGAGTGACATTGGTCTGCAAGTGGAGACGATAGCAGAAGCGGTACCACCAGAAGAGAGCGCACCCACTGGCAGAGCTAATCCCTAGGATAGCTAGCAGGAGAGCACAGTCTACTTGCATACTCACTCTTTTCTAATAAATTTTAGTTTAGTTAATAAGAATTGGCTATAAGCATGTATTTGGGTAAGATCTGGAATATTCATTAATCTGGAAGGTAATGTGTCCAATCTTTTGGGATTGGTAGAACCTTTTATTTTATATGATGAAGAAGATTTTCATTAACCTTAATCATATTTGACTTGGGTAACTAGGTGGAGGCCTGAAGCTGGGTTACTTTAAGGGAACTGTGGTTTGGACTTCTGAGTGACCATAAGGTGTAACTGATCTTGTTTAGTACTGACTTGGTAAATCTAAGTTTTAAAATAGCCAACAGCTATGGGGTTGTCTGCCCCATTCTTTGCAGTTCACTTTAATTGATAGACCATGGCTGGCTCCCCTGGGAATCTGGTCACACAGATTTTCATCTGTCCAGGAGTCACTCTAAGTTTCTTTCTCTCTCTCTTTTCTTTTCATTCACTGTTAAAGTGAAAGACCGCCAAAAACAAGAGGGGGAAATGAGTAATTATAAACAATATGCTGCCAAATGTACATAGTAAACAAAATGGAAAAAACCCTCAAATAGTTTATTCTAATTTCTCTTTCAGGTGATACCAAGAATAGGGAGGAGATACACTCACATTTCAGACAGAGGCTTGATTTTTACATTGACCGTCTAATTCCTTTTTGGAGTAAGATAAGTAAAATGTTAAAATATGGACTTGGGTATACCTATAGAAAATTTAATACAGTCTTTTATTTTGTTGCATGTTTCCAACTTACTCTGTACAGTTTCCATGGTGGATGCCATTGAGGCTTGGGCATTGTTGGAGCTTTCTTTGCAATCAACGCAGAATTTTTGTTCCCACCTGCTTCCATCAGAGCCTATAAATTGAACAGTAGGTTACGATTACATTCTACAACAAACACTCTCCACTCAACTCTGGAGTTTCTTACACCCCTTTCAAAGCCTTGAGGATGCTCTCTCCTCTCAAGGCCTCACATTTTGGTCAGCCTCTTTCCATCAAGATGACTGCACAGGATGATGCATGGAGCTAACTGCAAAATCTGAACCCAACTAGGTAAAAGATTACATCATCACTATTAGAAGTGTTATGTATTATAAGAATCTCACCATGGACAAAACAGGAGGCTGTGCACGCTCCGGAATCCCGGCATGTCTGTAAATATCACCCACACCAGCAGCAGTACGATTTGCCTCTAACCTGGATAGAGAAAAAAGTTCTGAACAATGAATACGAAGCACTTTAAAATAGTAAGGGAAGACTGAAAAAATTGGGTTTGTTTAGTCTGGAGAAGAGAAGACTGAGAGGAGACATGATAACAGTTTTCAAGTACACAAAAGGTTATTACAAGGAGGAGGGAGAAAAATGTTCTTCTTAACCTCTGAGGATAAGGTAAGAAGTAAGGGGCTTAAATTGCAGCAAGGGTGGTTTAGTTTGGATATTAGGAAAAACTTCCTATCTGTCAGGGTGGTTAAGCACTGGAATAAATTGCGGAGGTTGTGGAATCTCCATTATTGGGGATTTTTAAGAGCAGTTGGACAAACACCTGAAAGAGTGGTCTAGATAATACTTAGTCCTGCCTTGAGTGCAGGGGACTGGACTAGATGACCTCTCTCGAGGTCCCTTCCAGTTCTATGATTCTATTCTAATATGCCTTACTCAAAAGTTAAATTAAAATCTGTAAAGCATTTAAAATATTTTTACTGAAGAATCTTCTTTTCTTTGCAAATCTCTGCTCAGCTTGGGCTTGCCACACATCTAACATCTGGTTTGAAGCCAGCTGAGAGAATTACAATGTGGATTCTTACAAACTGGTGATGAGATGAGAAACAACCATAGCATAAGAGGTTTTGCAAGCACACAGGCAGGAATGAAAGTCATATAAAGAGGCCCCAAACATTATTTTGCACAAGACCAGCACTGTTTTCCCCCCCATACCAATGCTGACAGAGTAATCTGACACCAGGAGGCACTACTGTAATAAACATTAGCCATTATCTCTTATGTTCCAGTTTCAGAGATTTCATTCCATGTCAGAGAACAAGAAATCCCCAGCTCTAGCTATCTGGTGCTATAGTTCATAGTGCAGCCACCAACCAGCCAATTTTCTTATTTAGTGTCAGTAATAAAATTAAGGTACAACATTAAAAATAAAGGTTTTTTAAAGGGAAATGTGATGGAAAAGCAAAAAAATTGTCAGGAAGAGTCATAAGGCCAGTGTAGAACCTAAAACAACTTTTTTTTTAAAACAACATGTTCTTTCCTCTGGTATTGTGTGGGGAAAAAACTACAAACTAACAGCCGAAAGCGGTGATACATATAGTGCTGTCGAACAAAGTAAACAGATTGACTTAACAGAGAAATTCCACACACCCTTCCACCCACCCTTTCTGTTGTATTAATCTCAGATATTACACTTTTATAGGCCTTGCTAGAGCTCTAGGCAGTGTGAACCAAATGCTGTGAACTCAAGTAAGCTTGGCAAAATAACACCACACTAGATATTGGCTAACCAAGTAAGCACATTCCTGACTGAAGAGGATGATACAAGAACACCCAGAGTTCTCAAGTAGCTACATAAACACATTCTTAAGAGATGGTACAGGAACACACTGATCGCTCGTAAGATAAGGATGGGAGGACAGGATAATGGAAAAGGATGTTTAATTCGAACTAGCAGATACAAGGGTAAGGGTGGTAACTAACCATGTTCGGAGTGTAATATATAACTTGTTTGTATCAATGAATAAAAGGAGAAGTCATAGGAAGGGCACCTTTGTTCAGCTTAGGGGACAGCAGAGACTCCAGCTACTATCTGAGCTGGTCCATTTTCACAGGCACACATGCGCTAGTGTACCTGTAGCTCCTATGGGGCCTAGGACCATGCTTCATAGACAAACTCGCTGAGCACCTTCACTACTGAACTGAGCTTGTGGTCTATCTTATGAGTAACATCAAGGTCCGTTGAATTAGCAGGCTGCATTCTCTGCTGGTGCTACCACCACCAGAACTCCACAAATAGAAGCATTAAGCCAGTGGTGCACAAACTTTTCCAGTCATGCCCCTCCTTTACCATTAACAGAATCTGTCCACGCTCCCCTCCATTACTGGACAGCCAAGGCTTCCTCAGCAGCTGAACTTGGGAGGAAGACAGAGCTGGAGGCGAACTGGGGATAGGGGAGCCGGAGACAGAAGTGGAGCTGGTCTGGGAGTGAAGAGGGAAGGAGGGCAGACTGCAGGCAGAGCAGGGGGTGGAGTGAGATTGGAAGCGTGGTGCTCCCACCCTGTCTCTTGGTGGGGCTGGAGCCAGCCCCAGTGTGCTCTCCCCCGGAATGTTCCACTGCAACTCCCTGGAGGCACATCCCAGTTTGGGGACCACTGCACTAAGCACTTGTAACAGCCAACTAGCCCCACTCCCTGGATAGAGTTATCATAGCAACAACATTCCAGCCTTCAGCACTTAACAACTTTTACCAACAACAGGTTAAAAAAAAAAAACAACTCCAGGAAGGTGTGATTTTAAGTGGAAAGTATCCCTTTAAAGATATACTAACTGTGAAGCCTAGGTCTGACTATCACATGCTTTGATTGCTGGAAGGTAGATCAAAAGTTATCAAGGATTTCTGTATAGCATATCAAGAAAGATGTTGTTCTTATGAGCAATTAAGTCCAATGAAAAGTTAATAGATACCAGCAATGAAAAACAGAACTATTTCGCTTGAGGTAGGGTATCCTACATTGTTATTAGCTATTGTGTGGAAGTTCAATAATGTATGAAGGCAAACAATAAAACTGTAAATAAGATTATTATTCACACTCAACAAATACTGCTATGATTAGAGATGTACAGAACAGAGAATATATAAATGATTGTGAATCTACATGGGAACTGGGGCCAAAAGAGAGAGAAATTACAAATCAGACATAGAATCATGTATATTAAAAGAACACTGCTTATAGTGCTGGATTAAAACTCGTAGGTTGCAGAAAAAGGGGGCATTTTGACAGATATGTAATCAATTACTGCAAGCAAAAAAAATTAGGTCAGAGTTAAGACCAAAAGACTGCCTTCTACTTTAGCGTTTTCCCAACCAGCATAATATTAATAATAATCAATCATCATCATCTTGAGAACACTGTACTTTTCTCAAAAACCCACAAGCATCGAAAAGCTTGGCCATTTCAAGTAAAGGTTCTGCTTAGGAAAAAACTAAATATATGGAAATGCAGTTACAGTAATCCACATTCTTCCTCACACTGCTAATTTGGGATTCTGTGATAACTTTACTCTTCCATCCAAACAAATTTATCTAACCACCACAAAAAATTAAAGTTCTTCATCTTAAGAAAGCTGTTTGGTAGAAGGCTAAGAACACTATAATCTGATTGCTATGTGCGACACTACTGGAGCAAAATTAAGATTGCTTGGGTGACATTAATTTTTGCATGAGCATATTTTCTAGTGATTTGGTGTTCACTTGCAAAATGCAATCTTAATTTGTAATTTCCAAGCTAATGTTAGTATTTTTATTTATTGATTTAAAAAGAAAAGTAGATCATTTGAGGGTGTTTTTGTCTGAAGATTCTTTCATCATTAAATCCAAGTTATGTTTTTTACCTTGGTTATAGGTTATAAAAAAAAAAGGGCTCAGAAAATAATTTAGCAGTACCTAGACTGAGAAGGAGGAAGTGCCACAGCTAAGGATTGAGCAGCTGATTCACTGGGCATTCTCTGGATCTTAGTGTCTGCTGTCAGAGCCACACCTTGTAAAAGAAAGTATACAAAAAGCACAAATTAATTTGGTCAGAGATCCATTAGCAATTTTGCACCTGAACTGTTATATATAACTGAATATTTTGGTAACAAAGAAATCTGTGTCGTTCATTGACATGGCTGACATAAGAATATCACGAAGCTAAATAAAATAAGGTTATTGTTCATTTTGGTCTAAACCCTTTGCATGGTGACAACACTGTACAGGGGCACATACAGGGTTTGACTGGCAGTGGAAAGGGTTCTATTACAAGAGACAAGAAATACCTACACAGAGACAGTGTGCACACCCCTTCCTCTAAACACTGTGGAACAGAGAACCCAGCATGGGTGGAGACTGTTTCTGGACAAGTTGCAGAAGAGACTACCAGAAAACCCATGACTTTCTAAACCCACTTGTTGATACTGTAGCGGTATGTAGGAGCTATGAAAGCATCAGCCTCCATAAATTGCAGTATTAGGGGTTGAGAGTCAGATTCTGTTCCCTTCCCTTAGGGCATGCCTGTTCAAAATGCTTTTACTTTGCTTTTGCACAAGGCTAGAGAATTTGTTCCACCTCTCTTAACCAACGTTTTAAGTATTGGACACTAGCATTCAGGTTCAATTCATTTTTTTCTATACTAAAATAACAGTTTCAGTTTCTCCTACAGCATATACTTTGATAATGAAACTACACTTTTCCAATTCTATTAATAGTAAAGATGGCTCACTTTCTGAAACCTTCCATTTAAACTGTAAAAATGTATGGGGTATAATATCACAGACCTCTTTCAAACAAAACTCCCACTACTCAAGTCAATGTAGTTGAGGCCTCCTGTAGATACCCAAAATAGAATATATTTTAGAGCTACAGCCTTTTTTTCCACAACTTTCTTCTAATATAGCCAGTCAGAAGAGTTTCCATTAACACCCAAATGAGAACATCCTTATTAAAATTTGTTTATCAATATAATTCACAGTTGAAGCTAAGCCTATCCAATGACTGTCTAGATCATCAGCATAAGCTCTGAATTTCCTGATTTTTTAAAATAGTTTTTATATGATTTGTGTGTGAAAAAGAGATATTTTTATGAAAAATTTTACTCACCAGGACCAGGTGGATATGGATGTGTACCTGTTATCAAATATTCAAGTTCTTGTCCTAAATAACAGAATATATTTCTTAATTATTGCTTTTTGTTGTAAACACGAAAATAAAGCAATTACAAAAATCATAGCATGTCAGCAACCAGCAAAAATGGCAGTCACATCTAAGTTATAACACTGCAGTACCTGAGTGCTCCCTATTTCCCTTTGTTTCTTTTACTCTCCACTGTGTTAGTAAGATATCTGGTATAGATCAGAAAAGCAACATTCTTTGAAACGCTGATGCTACTGTTTACTACCAACAATGACTTTGCTTTAGAAACACTCTAGTCCCTCATAAAAAACTAAAAAGAGGATATTTTTATACAGATAAGGATGCATTAGAGAAGCTCAGCCAGCAAGAAAAAGGATTTTGTTACCCAACAAATGAATGTTCCACATGGAATGTATGAGAATTTTAGAGACGCACTTATCAAGTTATTAAGCTAAAACAATGAAATTTACATGAAAATTGGAGAAGAAAAAAGGAAGGCAAATACAAGTCCTTTCAACTTCTCCTCTTAAGACAGTCCTCACCAGCTTCTCTCACTACCTGTAACTCTCTCAGAAGGTAAATATCTCAATTACAGTATGAAGATGTGAGACACTCTTGAGAAAAGAGCACTTGCACTTCCTGGTATAAGTGCTGGAGGAATCAACTAGGAGCAGAGCTCTTCTTAACCTGATACTCACAAACAGGGAAGAATTAGTAGGGAAAGCAAAAGTGGATGGGAACCTGGGAGGCAGTGACCATAAGATGGTCGAGTTCAGGATCCTGACACAAAGAAGAAAGGAGAACAGCAGAATATGGACCCTGGACTTCAGAAAAGCAGACTCTGACTCCCTCAGGGAACTGACGGGCACGATCCCCTGGGAGAACAACATGAGGGGGAAAAGGAGTCCAGAAGAGCTGGCTCTATTTTAAAGAATCCTTCTTGAGGTTGCAGGGGCAAACCATTCCTATGTGTAGAAATAATAATAAATATGGCAGGCGACCAACTTGGCTTAACAGTGAAATCCTTGCTGATCTTAAACGCAAAAAAAAAGCTTACAAGAAGTTTAAGATTGGACAAATGACCAGGGAGGAGTATAAAAATATTGCTTGGGCATGCAGGAGTGAAATCATGAAGGCCAATCACACTTGGAGTTGCAGCTAGCAAGAGATGTTAAGAGTAACAAGAAGAGTTTCTTCGGGTATGTAGGCAACAAGAAGGTGGTCAAGGAAAGAGTGGGCCCCTTACTAAATGAGGGCAGCAACCTAGTGACAGAGGATGTGGAAAAAGCTAATGTACTCAATGCTTTTTTTGCCACTGTCTTCATGAACAAGGTCAGCTCCCAGACTAATGCACTGGACAGCACAGCATGGGGAGGAGGTGACCAGCCCTCTGTGGAGAAAGAAGTGGTTCAGGACTATTTAGAAAAGCTGGACGAGGACAAGTCCATTGGGACAGATGCACTGCATCACAGGGTGCTAAAGGAGTTGGTGGATGTGATTGCAGAGCCATTGGCCATTATCTTTGAAAACTTGTGGTGACCAGGGGAGTTCCCAGATGACTGGAAAAAGGCTAATGTAGTGCCCATCTTTAAGAAGGGGAAGGAGGAGGATCTGGAGAACTACAGGCCATTCAGCCTCACCTCAGTCCCTGGAAAAACCATGGAGCAGGTCTTCAAGGCATCAATTCTTAGAGGAGAGGAAAGTGATCAGGAACAGCCAGCACTGATTCACTAAGGGCAAGTCATGCCTGACTAACCTAACTGCTTTCTATGATGAGATAATTGGCTCTGTGGATGAGGGAAAAGCAGTGGATGTGTTATTCCTTGACTTTAGCAAAGATTTTGATAAGGTCTCTCACAGTATTCTTGCCAGCAAGTTAAAGTATGGGCTGGATGAATGGACTATAAGGTGATCTAGCCAGCTTTCTATCCATTGGGCTCAATGGGTAGTGATCAATGGCTGCACGTTTAGCTGGCAGCTCGTATCAAGCGGAGTGCCCCAAGGGTCGGCCCTGGGGTTGGTTTTGTTCAAGATCTTCATTAATGATGTGGAGGATGGCGTAGACTGCACCCTCAGAAAGTTTGCAGATGACAGTAAACTGGGAGGAGTGGTAGATACATTGGAGAGTAGGGATAGGATACAGAGGGACCCAGACAAATCAGAGGATTGGGCCAAAAGAAATCTGATGAGGTTCAACAAAGACAAGTGCAGAGTCCTGCACTTAGGACAGAAGGAACACATGCACTGCTATAGACTAGGGACCGAATGGCTAGGCAGCAGTTCTGCAGAAAAGGACCTAGAGGTTACAGTGGACGAGAAGCTGGATATGAGTCGACAGTGTGCCCTTGTTGCAAAGAAGGCTAATGGCATTTTGGGCTGTATAAGTAGGGGTATTGTCAGCAGATCAAGGGATGTGATCGTTCCCCTTTATTCGACATTGGTGAGGCCTCATCTGGAGTACTGTGTCCAGTTTTGGGCCCTACACTACAAGAAGGATATGGAAAAATTGGAAAGAGTCCAGCAGAGAGCAACAAAATTGATTAGGGGGCTGGAGTACATGACTTATGAGGAGAGGCTGAGGGAACTGGGATTGTTTAGTCAGCAGAAGAAGAGAAGAATGAGGGGAGATTTGATAGCTGCTTTCAACTAGCTGAAAGGGGATTCCAAAGAGGATGGATCTAGACTGTTCTTAGAAGTAGCAGATGACAGAACAAGGAGTAATGGTCAAGCTGCAGTGGGGGAGGTTAAGGTTGGCTATTAGGAAAAAACTTTTTCACCAGGAGGGTGATGAAGCCCTGGAATGGGTTTACCTAGGGAGGTGGTAGAATCTCCTTCCTTAGAGGTTTTTAACGTCAGCCTTGACAAAGCCCTGGCTGGGATGATTTAGTTAGGGATTGGTCCTGCTTTGAGCAGCAGGTTAGACTAGAGGACCTCCTGAGGTCCCTTCCAACCTTGATATTCTATGAACATATCACAGTAGAAGGAATCAACCAGAAGTTAAAAAAAACTCAAGGTACATGTCATGTGCCACTAGAAGAGTTTTAATAGAAAGGGAAAAGGCATTCCTCCTTCAATGAATAATTCATACTTAAATAAAGGGTATTTTCACTTTATTTTTGATACCTACATGTCTAAAGGCAGTTGAAAAAGCTCTGTATCACTCTTAGTCAACACTTCATACATTCTTTACCACCACCATTGGTGGCAAACTAGAAGAACACAAAGTCTTGTTCTCTCTTTGCCACCTACATGAAATAACCATTATGCTTCTGAACCTTATTATTTGTATAAACATTATACCACACATTATATTCTGATAAACACTTTCCCTGTTCCGAACAGTTTACATTGTATGGGCATATGCCAGTAGAATATAAGACAATTAAAAATAGATGTTTTCCTTACAAATGTTTCCTTTCGGCTATATCATAGCGACGTTGAAATTTAATTTCAGTTAACAAATAATGGTACACAAACCTTGATTTGCAGGATACTGTTTATGTGCATAGAGATCCCCTGTATTTGGAGAATCCTTTTCTCTAAAATTTTCCTTCAGAATAGGCATGTGCAGCACAGAACCATAATCTGTGCGAAGCTTGATTGACATCTTTAATTTGTGGCTGTTTATGAAAACAACAATATATATTAAATCTTGATCTTCTAACATATTATTCATTTAAAAATTTTTATTTTTAAAATATTTTAAAATATTAGTTATGCTAATATTTTCCTTTCACTATCACCAGAGTCTGAACATATACTATCAGACTTGTATGACAATTAAAGCTAGTCAGAAATTTTCCAATGGAACTCTTTTGTCAAACTGAAATATCTTACAAAAGTGAATCAGATTGGACTACCTTTTGCAGAATCACAGGCAGGATGCTTACAGAAACCTGCCTGGTTCCCCACCAGCTCACCTGGCAGCTGCTGGGGACCCTGAGCTTTCACGGTCTGAAGCTCCATGGCAGTTGTGCCATGCACGTTGCCCCAGAGCCAGAAATCCCAGGCTTCCAGGGTCCTCAATTCCATAGCAGCCCAACCGTGGCAAGGCTGTCAAAGTCCTTGTCACAGAGCTGAGAGCTGCACAGCCCTACAAGCTCCAGACCTAGCCAGGATGGCTCTCAGAACATTGGTGCCTGGTTCCACAGCAGGAAACTTGTAAGCCCTGGGAGCTTCAGCTTGAGCCAGAATTTCCAGGCTCCCTGCTACAGAGCCTGCAGGTCCTGGTATGGGCTTCCACACACTGTGGATCTGGGGACCCCCACCATGAAGACTGCCCTGAGACCAGGAATCCCAGGGCTTCCAGACACTCAGGCTAGCTGGCTAAGAGTCTGGAAGCCCTGAGGTCACTGGCCCCATGGCACTCCTCATGGTGAGCAGCCCCAGAGCTGCAGACCCTGGGAGCCCCAGCAGCTGCTGACTGAAAATGATATTTGTCAGTTTCAGCACTACTAAATGTCAATTTCAGACAGCAGCTGCCTGGCCCCAGAATCATATTTTGTTTTAGAAACACCATGTGTAGGTGTTTCCAAAACTAATTTTTTAGAGGAATTTTCAGTTTATAATGAAATCTGAATTGGACCAAATTCAAAATTTTTAAAATGAAACAAACTTAAGTGAACTGGAAATCCTGAGTTTTAGCCAGTGCTAGAAAAACTCGCAAAGGAGTGCCTGCATCATATTAATGTTTTTAGACATATCATTATTTTATGATAGCTGTTCTTACCTTACATCATCTAATGGTATAGGCTTTGCATTATCAGCCACAAACATATCATGGGTTCTCTTCAAGGATCTGAACACTAATGTGTGCACAGAGTGTTTCTGCACTTCCTGCAGAGAAGATACATTTAATTATACACATGCGAATAACTGAATGAAAAACCTGAAAATGGCAATGGAAATTAAAGTAGTGATTCTTGCCTTCTGTATGTAAGAAATGGACTTTAGTTTGCTAAAGTACACAGTTGTGCTTGAGTGCTAAAAACTATAATTTGATGAGAGAGAGAGTTTCATCTCCCTCATCTCCAAATAAATCAATACTTAAGTCTTCCTTCCTTGAGATACTGTGATGATCAAAAATAGCAGGCCAAAACTTTGATCAACATTATTTCCAACTATAGGCTCATATGTGAATTCAATATAGACACAAACAAAAAAGCTTTTCACTCATGCTTGCCAGCTTCAATTTTATAAGTTGCCAATAAAGCAAGTGAGTAAGAGCAGGACTCCCTATAAATTTGATTTTATTGCCTAAATAAACAAGCAGAAGAAAAAAAGATTTATAACTTGCCATGTACATTATGTCAAGTATCAGAGGCGTAGCCACGTTAGTCTGAATCTGTAAAAGCAGCAGAGAATCCTGTGGCACCTTATAGACTAACAGACGTTTTGGATCATGAGCTTTCGTGGGTGAATACTGAAAGCTCATGATCCAAAACGTCTCAGTCTATAAGGTGCCACAGGATTCTCTGCTGCTTTTACATGTACATTATGTCACCTTTGTGTAAGTGTCTGATCAGAAAACTGTACAGTAGTGCTATTCTGGGCTCAAAATAAGTAGCACTCATTTTCATTTAATTAATCAAATTGTTTTGTTTTTAAAAGAAAAGGTCTAGAAAACCATTGAGCTGTGAACAAGAACTCATAGGCCGATTAACGAAACTTTAATGGTAATTCTAATATCAAATGTTAGTTTTTCTACCACAACTATATTAGCATTTTCTCTTCCCAGAAGACCCAGGAAGAGGGCCATGAGTCTTAGACAGGCATCAAGTTTCAAAAACATTAGGAATGTCGGAGTGACTTGCTTAGTGCCATCTACACTATCTCTCTCTTTCATAAACACTTTAGAAAGGTGTGTTTTATAAGTGCTATGTAAACAACTGGCAACTAAAGCATATACACCTCTACCCCAATATAACATGGTCCTCAGGAGCTAAAAAATCTCACTGTGTTATATGTGAGAGCGCGTTGTATCGGAGTAGTGAGAGGAACCTCACCTCCGCCTCTTCCCTGAGCGTGCTGCCGCCGCTCCGCTTCTCCCTCCCTCCCAGGCCTGCCACCCCAATCAGTTGTTTGGCCCAGCAAGCCTGGGCCAGGGAGGGGATGGGGGGGAAGAGAAGAGAAGGTGGAGCAGAGGTGATCTGGGGTGGAGGAGCCCCAGGGAGGGCCACAGCAAGTAAAAGGTAGGAACCGAGGAACCGCTTGCAGTAACACGAATTCGGATATAAAACGGTAAAGCAGCCATGTCCCCCGGAGCGCTGCTTTACCACATTATATCTGAATTCGCGCTATATCGGATCGCATTATATCTGAGTAGAGGTACATTAGTTTCTTTTACTAGTGGGAATTGAATCCATACTAAAAACAGAAACAAAAATTACAACACATGTTAGAGTAATTATAGTCCAATGAGAGGAACATGGACTGAGAGTCAGGAAACTATAGTTCTATTCCTGGTTCACTCGCTGACCGGATGTTTAGCTTGGGACAAATTACAATCCTTCTCATGTACCCCACCTGTAAAATGGGGACTGACAGTACTGTTCACCTTGAACAATGAGCTCAGTTCTCGTCCCCTAACCTCAAAAAATATAGAGGTAGGAGCCAGAGATGGATGGCCAGAATTAAACAAACGCATGTAGAAATTGCAAAGTCTAGGACCATTTAGTTTAGAAGCACAATATACTGACAAAAAAAAAATTATGGATAGGCAAAGTAAGAAAAATGCTTCTTGGGAATTTATTAGTGTGTGACTTAAGAACGTTACTTCCTATATTTTGACATGTGATGTTGACAATTGGTGTTTTAACTATTATCACGCTTTAACTTTTTGAATCAACATCTACTGTCATTAAATAATTATTGTCCGATGTTCCACCTACAATTTCCTGGAACTGTGAAAATGCAAATGGATAAAAATAGGAATGAAATACAAATGAAAATGAAGATTATCTGTCAAAATGATAAAAGAAAAATCTAAATTCTGCCAAGCCTAACTATAACTCTACATTACATGATTAACCAGATAATCTGCTGGTCTGATCCAGCACTGCAATTCCTATGTTTGATGATAATGATACTTGCTTTTGTAAAGTACTTTGACAGCTATGGCAGCTATTTATTATCTGATGGTGTGACCTAAGTGAAGCAAGTGGCTTTCTGTCCAATTTCACCTGCAAGATCTCTATATAAACACCGCAGCATAATATTAATTACTTGTCAAACCCACTGATAATGTCAACAGAGGCCAAGGACCAGAGAGACCGACACAGTCGTCGTCGGGTTTAAGGCTGACAGGGCGGCCCAGGGATGCTCGCACTGGGGCCAAGGGGCAGGAGTGGCGACACCTTTCTCGAGAATGGGAACGTTTTCTGCTGTAACTCGCCAGCGACCAGCGGCCTCCCAAGCACCTTCGCTTCGTGCGGACGCTGCCCTGGAGCAAGGGACAACCCCCTCCCCCCCGACCGGGACTCAACCCACTTACCCCGTCGCTCGTTACAGTACGCACCACAAGGCCGACCGGCAGCTTCCCCCCAGAGCCCAGTTCACCCGGGGCCGCCACTGCTGCGCGAGCCTGGCGACGGGCGGCTTCGGTCCCACGAGGGGTGCGGGGACCCAGCCCCGCCCCCACGCCTGGGCCTGCAGCTCAGCTCATCCCTCCCGCCCCCCGGGGCACAAACCCCAGCACGGGGCATACCGGAAACGGGGGGAGGGGGCTAATAGCAGCGTCAGGGGCAGTGAGAGGTCGGAATCCCCCGCCCGGTTCTCCGGGCCGGGCGCTCCTCGCTTCGGCAGCAGCAAGGGGAGGGGAGGGCGGCGGTGGGCACTAGGGGTTCGGGGGCCTGAGAGCCCCACTCACAGGGGCCAGGCAAGGCCGCTCTCTCACCTCCACCATGGTGCCCGCTGCGCACAACAAGACCCTGGCCGCGTACCCGCTGCCCGTTCCGCTATGGAGACACTTCCGGCGCCTGTCCGGCTGACCCGGAACTGACGTCGTCAGAAAGACGCTTGCACCATCGATGGCGAAATGGTAGCGCTGAGGGGGCGGGGAGCGCGGCAGGAGGAGGCGGGGCTCTTGCCCGACGGGGAGGGGGCGGATCGCGCTGCTTGCGGAGGTGCGGGTTCGAGTCCTTGCAGCCGCCTGTCCCCGGTGGTGCCCAGAGCAGGGTGTCAGAATCCGTTTCCGACGCTGCTACACGTGCATGCGGTGCACAGGGCAAGGGGCGTCGCCAATGGATTAAGCGTTTCTAGCCCATAGCAAACTACACATCAGCTAGGGGCGTGGTTTAGGGCCCCTGATTTCATGTGAGCCTGATCAGCGCCCCTTGCGGCGACACAGCGCTCCCCGCACATGCTGGGGGGCGAGCCGCCGGCGGCGAAGCCTATTCATAGAACGGTAGCGCTCCCAGGAGAGCCCTCTGCCGTTCCACGCCCCCGAGCTACTGGACCCGCTCCGTCGGGCGAGCGAACTGCCCCAGCCAGCCGGGCTGGACGGGGCTAGGCTGAAGGGAACGACGCCAACTCCCGTGAATCTCTAGCCGGTTGAAATGTGCTCCCTGAGCCTGTCTTAGGAGAGCTTGAGCGATGCTTTGCAAACGTGTTGACAGACGGTTATTACACACTACTCCAAAACAGGTTGAGAAGCAGCTTTAATTTAATAAAGGATCAGAGCTCGACTCTCACTACTCAAGCTCCACTTGCCACGGAGTAAGACCACACATACTTTCTTTTACCCCATGATATGAAAAGTTAAAGTGCACACACTTAGAGACTAGCCTGACCATTTCAGCCAGATGGTTAAAAAAAAAGTGTAATAAACAACTGCAAAAAATCTGTTTAGAAGATACACACAGGGCCTCTGGGGAGGAGGCAAGTGGGGCAATTTGTCCCAGACCTGCAGCAGCCCCCACAAGAATATAGTATTCTACAAGTATCAGGGGGTAGCCATGTTAGTCTGGATCTGGAAAAGCAGCAAAGAATCCTGTGGCACTATATAGACTAACAGACGTTTTGGAGCATGAGCTTTCGTGGGTGAATACCCACTTCGTCAGACAGATGCATGTAGTGGAAATTTCAGGGGCAGGTGTGTGTGTGTGTATATATATATATGCAAGCAAGCTAGAGATAATGAGGTTAGTTCAATCAGGGAGGATGAGGCCCTGTTCTAGCAGTTGAGGTGTGAAAACCAAGGGAGGAGAAACTGCTTTTGTAGTTGCCAAGCAATTCAGTCTTTGTTTAATCCTGAGCTGATGGTGTCAAATTTGCAGATGAACTGAAGCTCAGCAGTTTCTCTTTAAAGTCTGGTCCTGAAGTTTTTTTGCTGCAGGATGGCCACCTTAAGATTTGCTATAGTGTGGCCAAGGAGGTTAATGTGTTCTCTTACAGGTTTTTGTATATTGCCATTCCTAATATCTGATTTGTGTCCATTTATCCTTTTCCGTAGAGATACACACAAAGAAAAGGATAAATGGACACAGTCTTCAGGGATTACTTGATAAATATATATAATCATGTGGTGGCACAGATGTTTTGTGTAAACGATTGTTGAGTGGAGCAATTAACCATGGGAACATAGCAACTGCAATTACCCATACTGAACAGAAGAGTGCAACGGTTGGCTTTCTAAAAGTTACATTGTTTTTCATTGAGCAGTTGTAATAAAGATCACAATGCTGAAAGGCATGTTAACAATTCCAAAATGAGAAATGTTTCTGGAGTATTGGTTTCTGAATTTAGGTTTGATTTTATAAAACTTCATCCAACTTTTAAATTTATTGTAGAATGCAGAGAAATATTTTAGAAGAGTGTTTCTAATTAATAGGAGTTGTAGTATATTAAACTTTATGTATGAAACAAGCCAAAGTAATGTGGACAGGGAGAAGTGTTTTTTAATCCCCGGATCACAATAAGAAATTTGTAAAGGAAAACTGCATTGTTATGTGATACTATATTCATTACACCTAATAACAATAAGTATCAAGAAGTAGCCATGTTAGTCTGTATCCACAAAAACAACAAGGAGTGGCACTTTAAAGACTAACAGATTTATTTGATCATAAGCTTTTGTGGGTAAAAAACCTCACTTGTCATCTCCATGCATCTGAAGAAGTGAGGATTTTTTTACCCACAAAAGCTTATGCCCAAATAAATCTGTTAGTCTTTAAGGTGCCACTTTGTTGTTCTAATAACACTAAATATTTTTTTAAAAGAAAGTCTTTATTTGAACTCATAGAGTATTTGTTTTTCTCCAAAGAATCTGTATAAACCACAAAAAAGATGTCAGCTGTGGCCATATGTGGGGGGAAAGATTGTCCTGTTAATGGCCACCATAGTCATCCTTGACACTTTACAAGTAAATAAAAAGACATAGCCCCTACCCTGAGGAATTTACAATCTCAGTTGATTTGCCAAAATCCTCAGGAATTGAAATTCCTGCTATAAGAAGGTTCCTCTGCATGGTGGCACTCCAGGGCAAATATGTATCTATTGACCATGTCCAGGCTTTGGAGACCAGAGTGGCTGAACTGGAGTAGCTGAGAGAGACCAAGAGGTACATAGATGAGACTTTCCAGCGAACAGTAGAACAGTCCCGCCCCCGGTCTAACAGCCTTTGTGCTGTTGAGGAGGATGAAAGTCCCAGAGAAGGAGAGCATCTAACGAGCAGAGGGAAACAATCCCATAGTTGTGACCCTCCTTCCAGATGATGTTGTGGTATCCTCTCGCACTGAGGATACCTCTCTGGGGGAGGGAACTCCAGCTATTAGAAAGAGACAGATATTAGTAATGGACAATTTGATCATTGGAAACATAGATAACTGGCATTACGATGACCAGAAGAACTACATGGTGACTTGCCTGCCTGGTGCGAAGGTTGCGAATCTCTTGAGACTTATGTGTAATGCTGGGGAGGAGCCGGTGGTCATGGTACATGTAGGTACCAATGTCATAGGAAAGGATAAGAGAGAGGTCCTGAAGGCCAAATTTAGGCTGCTAGGTAAGAGATGAAGTCCAGGACCTCCATGGTAGCATTCTCTGAGATG
This sequence comes from Chelonoidis abingdonii, assembly GCF_003597395.2. Classification (NCBI taxonomy): domain Eukaryota; kingdom Metazoa; phylum Chordata; order Testudines; family Testudinidae; genus Chelonoidis; species Chelonoidis abingdonii. The sequence goes on from NC_133773.1 coordinate 63,023,953, forward strand.
TTCCCAGTGCCACGTACAGGGCAGGGCCAGTTAGACAAGAGTCTCACTGTGTAGACGAGATGATAGTGTAGGGAGGAGGAGGTGAGATTTGTTAAGAGCTGGGGAAACTTTTGGGAAAGGAAGAGCCTATACAGGAAGGATGGACTCCTCCTGATCCAAAATGGAACCAGATTGCTAACACTTAACATTAAAAAGATTGTAGAGCAATTTTTAAACTAAGGGCTGGGGGAAAGCCGACAGATCCGAAGGAGCACGTGGTTCAGACATCCCTTAGGGGAGGGAATAGAGAATCTCTATGTCCTAGTGAGGACAAGAGGATGGAAAATGATAAAATACAGGCCGGGTCTGGTCAGAAACAATCAAATAAAATAGAGTCCCATTCAATTACATTGTGTAATGGCAGACAGCTAAAAGGAGATAAGTTTTTAAAACACTTATATACCAATGCTAGAAGTCTAAATAATAAAATGGGTAAACTAGAGTGCCTCATATTTAAATGAGGATATTGATATAATAAGTGTCACAGAAACTTGGTGGAAGGAAGATAATCAATACCAGGGTACAAAATACATTGGAAGGACAGAACAGGTCATGCTGGTGGGGTAGTGGCATTATATGTGAAAGAAAGCATAGAATCAAATGAAGTAAAAACTGTAAATTAATCAAACTGTACCACAGAATCTCTCTGGATAGAAATTCCATGCTCTAATAATAAGAATATAGTGGTAAGGATATATTACCTGACCAGGATGGTGATAGTGACTGTGAAATGCTCAGGGAAATTAGAGAGGCTATTAAAATAAAAAAACCTCAATAATAATAATGGGGGATTTCAGTTACCTCCGTATAAACTGGTACATGCCACCTCAGGATGGGAAGCAGGGATAAAGTTTATTGACAGCTTGAATGACTGCTTCTTGCAGCAGCTAGTTCTGGAACGCACCAGAGGAGAGGCTATTCTTGATTTAGTCCTAAGTGGAGCACAGGATCTGGTCAAAGAGGTGAATATAGCTGGGCTGCTTGGTCATAATGACCATAATATAATTAAATTTAATATCCCTGTGGCAAGAAAAACACCACAGTGGCCCAACACTGTAGCATTTAATTTCAGAAAGAGGAACTACACAAAAATGAGGAGGTTAGTTAAACAGAAATTAAAGGGCGCAGTGCTAAAATTGAAATCTCTGCAAGCTGCATGGAAACTTTTTAAAGACACCATAATAGAGGCTCAATTTAAATGTGTACTCCAAATTAAAAAACATAGTAAGAGAACCAAAAAAGAGTCACTGTGGTAAACAACAAAGTAAAAGAAGCAGTGAGAGGCAAAGGCAACCTTTAAAAAGTGGAAGTTAAATCCTAGTGAGGAAAATAGAAAGGAGCATAAACACTGGCAAATGAAGTGTAAAAATACAATTAGGAAGGCCAAAAAAGAATTTGAGGAACAGTTAGCCAAAGTCTCAAAAAGTAATAGCAATTTTATTTTAAGTACATCAGAAGCAGCAAGCCTGCTAAACAATCAGTGGAGCCACTGGACAATCGAGGTGCTAAAGGTGCCCTCAAGGACGATAAGACCATTGCAGAGAAACGAAATAAATTCTTTGCATCAGTCTTCACAGCTGAGCATGTGAGGCAGATTCCTAAACCTGAGCCATTCTTTTTAGGTGACAGATCTGAGAAATTGTCCCAGATTGAGGTATCATCAGAGGAGGTTTTGGAACAAACTGATAAATTAAACAGCAATAAGTCACTAGTACCAAATGGTATTCACCCAAGAGATCTGAAGAAACTCAAATGTGAAATTGCAGAACTACTAACTGTAGTCTGTAACCTATCATTTAAATCAGCTTCTGTTTTAGATGACTGGAGGATAGCTAATGTGACTCCAATTATTAAAAAGGGCTCCGGAGGTGATCCCGGCAATTACAGGCCTGTAAGCCTGACTTCAGTACTGGGTAAACTGGTTGAAACTATAATAAAAAATAATATTGTCAGACATACAGATGAACATAATTTGTTGAGGAAGAGTCAACATGGTTTTGGTAAAGGGAAATCATGCCTCACCAGTCTACTAGAATTATTTGAGGGGGTCAACAAGCATGTGGACCAAGGGGATCCAGTGGATACAGTGTACTTAGATTTTCAGAAAGCCTTTGACAAGGTCCATCACCCTTGGCTCTTTATGCAAAGTAAGCAGCCACAGGATAAAAGGGAAGGTGCTCTCATGCATTGGTAACTGGCTAAAAGATAGGAAACAAAGGACAAGTATAAATGGTCAGTTTTCAGAATGGAGAGAGGTAAATAGTGATGTCTCTCAGCAGTCTGTTCTATTTAACATACTTGTAAATGATCTGGAAAAGGAGGTAAACAGATGGCAAAATATGCAGATGATACACAATTACTAAAGATAGTTAAGACCCAGGCAGACTGCGAAGAGCTACAAAGGGGTCTCTCAAAACTGGATGACTGGGCAACAAAATGGCAGATGAAATATAATGTTGATAAATGCAAAGTAATGCACATTGGAAAGCATAACCCCAACTATACATATAAAATGATGGGGTCTAAACTGGTTGTTACCACTCAAGAAGGAGATCTTGGAGTCATTGTGGATATGTTCTTATGTTTATATTCTAGTTCTGTGAAAACATCCACTCAGTGTGCAGCGGCAGATCTTTAAAAAAAAAAAAATCAGTTCAGTAATAATTATTATAGGCCAGTGTCTTGACTATAATATGCAGGAATCTGTTTTATTTTCTGCAAACCACTTACAACTGGAATTTTGGACGTTCTAACCAAAGGAGAAATATTTGTTAATCATTATTTAGAACAAGTTATAATCATTTGCACACATTTTGCAGTGCTGTTTGGAAGACTGATATAAACAGTTAAGCGTGTCTCACAAATTTATCTTTAAGAATGTGCTTGCTCCCAAGGTAAGATAACAACATTATATTTAGTTTGAGTCTCATTTACAAGAAACCTTTGGAACAAATATTTGCTACCGGTAAGAACAACAATTTGAGGGGATGAGAGATTAGCATCTGCCTACACTATTGTTTTCATAGTCAATATATTCTTACAAAACTATTTGTTTAAAAAAGACATTTCTAAATCAGTTGCTAAGCAACAGCCGTTTTTTTTCAAATTTAATTCTGTAAATACTATGGCTTATCTGTGGCCTAAGAAAGTCATGTTGCCTCCCACATCTAGTCTTATGCCAAGAACAGATTTATCTTTGATATGAGAGTCACTAATTCAATGCCCTTGACTTGTCTGACTTTGTGGGCTGGTTTAAAGGGCATTGTACCATTGATCAGGCAAGCCAACAGAACAACTACTGCAGCTACTGAAGGAAGTATCCATTCATTATTTAAACTCTAATGGTAAATATCCTTTTTGTGTCATATATGACATAGTGGAAGTAGAGATCTTGATATACTATGGAGTTTATTATTTTGTCATCACAAATACTTGGCATGGCAAACTTGCGACAATACCATTACACCTGTAATTCAGGAGAAGTTTCTATCCTTTGAAGTCATGAAGAATGAGGAGGGGGAGACATGAAAAATAAAGTGTTAACAAACTTTTCCTTGTTGAGGGCTCTGAAAAAGTGTGTTTTCAGTATTTCTAGTAACTATAGTGTGGTCCCCATTGTATGGCAGTGTATGCAATTTGAAACGACAAAATATCATGTACATTGTCAAAAATTGTTAATTTGTTGTGCTTTCCTGGTAAATCTCTAGAAAAACAAGACAAGTACATCAGGATATGCTATATTTTGACAACTGTACAAGGAAAGCCAGACAGGCCAATTGAACATACTAGGGTGGGACAGGTCAAAGACTGAATTCAACCAGGAAGAGCAAAGAAGCCACATGGGGAAATTTTCTGTGGCTCTCACACCAGTGCCCTATCCAGGAGAGGGTCAGCAGGAACTGGAGCCTGTCGTCAAAACTGCGTGTTTCTTGATCTGTGGGAATGAATTAAATTTTATTTAATCTTTATGAAAAGCATATTATAAGTACGAACTATTTAAGAATGTATTATCAGTTTCAAAAGAAGAACGAAAGTGGAAGACAATTAAAAACTTGTAAATTTATTAGCAACTTTAATTATGAGGAAGGATTGCCTAGGGGTTAGGACCTTAGGCTTGGACTTATGGAACCCATTTCATTCCCTGCTTCACCGCAGGTTTGTATGCCCCTAACTCCTATTAATTTAAATTGGAGATATGAGCCTAAATACCTTTGAGAATATGAGCCTTAGCCTCTGTTTGCCACAGTTCCCCATCTGTAAAATGGAGATAATAGTACTTCCCTTTCTCAGAGCAGTGTTGTAAGAATAAATACATTAAAGATTGTAAAGTGTTCAAATACTATGGTAATGGTGGCCATATAAGTACCTAGGATAGATTTTAGGTGATGCCTTTTAGGAGTATCCAATCAAGTAAAATCAGTACAATAGAATATTGTAGTCCTATTGCTAATTTTTGGCTTCTGCACATTCTTTCAACACACGTTAATAGGAAATGTGAGTGGTACAAAATGTAACAGTGATATGGGTGTCAATGGACAAGGGACGAAGTTAAATGGAGCAGCACTTGCTTTAGGCCAGGCCTGCCTTTAGTCCAGGATGTTTAATAATTAAGCCCACAGTCAGGCTAAACTGCTCCCATATTTCCTGTGTCTACAGGAATTTTGATAATGGTACATATGCAGAAAAAGAGTCTAAGACATGCAGCTTTATCGATTCCCCTCCTTGTTTTTCACTAAAACTCCCACCTAGTGAAAGTGTGTGTTTACAGCGGAACTTATGTTGATCCCCAAAACTATTTTGGATTGAATACAAATATCTGTCAACATAGAATGAAAATGTCCTTTTTATAATGTTTCTTAGTTTTTGTTCTGTTTGTTTTATAAATGCCCATTTGCTGGACAGCTACCTTATTATTACAGGAAAGTACTCTGCATTTCGTTTATAATTTATAGGAAAATTACATAGGGAAATAGCCAGAGGTGTGATAAAACCTTGGCTATATGAGAGTCTTGAATAACTGAAAAGTGTTTTTTAATACTTATTGGACAAATGTGGGACAGTATTTATGAGGATCTAGTTTAATAAAATGTATGCTTACAAATTCCATATGTGCCTTTTTAGGGGGGGAAAATGAGAATAAATAGTAAATAAATGAATTTATGAATCTATGATTGTATTTATATACAGAAATCACAGTTTTCAGTTCAACTCCACATACGCAATAAAGGGGGACAAAACCCATGATCTTCTACTCCTAAAAAAGGCCCCTACTATTTGAACTCAAGAAGAACTAGCTGCAGTAATAGGAGAACCTTGTTATAGGGCACCCACTAGCAGGGTTTATAACTACACATTTGGGGAGTTCTGAACTTTAGTCAAGTAGAAGGTGACAACATACCACAGGTTTTTATATTATATAGTATACGCACTGAGGTGAGGATTTTTTCTGCTTCAGTATGAGTATGAAACTTCCATTAGCCTTTGCAGGAATTATGCACACATCCAGGGCCCCAGGGAACTTCTTTTGAATAGTATTCTTTGGGTGAGATTGTCAAAGGCGAGGAGAATTAGATACTTATCTTCCATTTGTGCCTTTGAAAATCTCACCCTTAACATCAACTGAATCTTCATTACCTCAAAAAGTGGATGCCCACTGTGATTATACAGTTCAGCTTCAAAATAAGGATTTCCATAGTTTTCTCTAAAAATATAATAAATTATATATCCAGTAAGTTAAAGACATTCTCTTATGTTAATAGCACTTAATGCTTCTTTTGACACGTTGTAATTGTTGCCATTTAATAAGACACTTTAACTATACAATATATTCTTTAAAAATGTCTTTATGCACATTTAATTATTTTATTAATTATCATTAACAAATATAAGATGTTTCTTTTGATTATGTAATTTGCTTTTGCAGTTAAGAAGGGGAAAGAGTAACTTAAATATATGAAAATTAATTATTTAACATTATTTTTATTTTATGTTTTTTTTAAATCCGAGTATGACTGAAGTAATATGAAGCAGTGAATGTTATTTTGTCCCTGAATTATTAATCTGCCTGTTGAATAGAACTGAGCAACTATTTCACAGTGAATTATTCATTAAATGATTGTAGACTCTCTCCTGTTTGTGAATTTCCTCAGCAAGCTTGTGATTTTTTCATATTTACTTGATATTAAAATTTCTTTACCACATTAATTATAATTTCTACAAATTATTTTTGATCTGTAGATTGTGAGCAAGTCACCCACAATATTCAAAATTCTTGTTTTGTTGGCTAATTTTGACTGTTTACTGATTGTGCAAGTACAGCTCTTAAAATCCAGTATGGATATTCACAATTGTAAATTCATAATTATACTTCTATGATTGTTCTCTTATATTTGCTTAAAATGTGCTGCTCTTGTGAAAATTCCTGCTTGTCAAATTGTTTACTAGAATGCTAATGACAGGAGAACAGACAGGGTGCAAACACAGTAGAAAAGAAGTCAGGTTTTATGGTTAAAATGAATATTTTCAGAACATTTCTTTGGATATACAAGCAACATCTTGGAGTAAAAAAGATTTACTAAGGATTTTGTTTTAGTGAGGGTAAATGAGGCCCAAGTTTGTATTTCTGATATAATAGATACCCAGTGGGGTAGTGCTAACATCTGTGATGGGTTTTCAAATATTTTGCTTACTATTAAACCATCCTCGATCTCTTCTAATAACACCAATATTAACCAGGACACTTATGAGTCAGCTGGATCTTTTTCGGCATCCCATTCTTCCTGTTTATCCCAGGAGTTATGTTGCATATCCTGGGTCTGATTCTGCCAACAATTTTGTGAGCACTAGTTAACTCAAGTGAGTAGCCCATATGATGCCAATGACTACTCTCTTAAAAAAGGGTTTACAAGTTTGTTCTCTCTCTTTTTGGTTTGTTTTCCAATTTTGTTTTGTGTTTTTAAAATCTGTATAGGTTGTAAACTCTGGGCTAGATTGTGAAAGGTACTCAGCTTCCTTTTAGGCATCTTAATGGCTTTTCAAAAGGGCTCAGCATTCAGTGAATCCCATTGACAGCAGTTGGGTACTAAGCAGTTTTCAAAAACTGGCCACATTACTTAAGTGAGTAAAAGGAAGCTGAGCTCTTCTGAAATCTGGCTCCAGTTGTGGGTGCTGAGCATTTCTGGAAATCAGACTTTAAAAAAAAAAAGAAGTTATTAGACAGGAATCAACTTTTATCAATTAAATTATATTAATTATATATTGATAGGCCCCAAACTGACAAAGTACTTAAGAATGTGATGAACGTTTAAGTTCATGAGTAGTCCCATTCAAACTGAAATGCTATAGTGCTTTGCTGCATAAGGGCTATATTTTGTAAGCTCTTCAGGGCAGAGCTACCTTTATTATTTGTGTGTGTGGTTCCTAGCCCACTGGGACTCTAACCCCTGATCAGGACCTCTAAGTGCTGCAGTAAGAAAGATCGTTATCCTGTAAGCATCATGTACTTGCCTCAATAGCCTTCCCAAGGTTTGATACTCATAGAAATGTATGTTGAAGTATGCACTGAACAATATAGCTTAGCTTTGTGTATTATATGATTTTGGTACATATTTAATGGAATATTTAAAAAAGTCAAAGACTTCCAAGAGGAGAAAGTAAGTAACTTGCTTTTTTGTGACATTTAACATTATTTCCCTCAACTCAGTCGGTTGGATGTGCACCTTTTCAGGTGTTTCAAAAGGCTAATGATTTTTAGGAAAATTTTAAATTCACATAATTTGAAGAAGAGGGTGATTTTCAGGATTTATATATTTAAACTATGCCACCAGATATGTGGGGGATGTGTAACATGTAGCTACACGGCCTCCATGTAGATGTTGCTCAACTGGGGAATTTGTTCAGGCACAAAGTGAGCAAAGAGATTAAATATTAACAGTGGAACGATAACTCTTCTTTCTGGTTAGACCTATCGTTAGCAAGCCAGGAGACATCAGACTGTCTGGTATATATATGAACACAAAGTGCCTTTCACTGTCAGTACCTTCAGCAGGGGAAGGTTACCAAGACGTTTAAGCAAGCCAGCATCATGAAACTGCTATTGCTGTGTCTGCTCTGTGTTTCCACAGTTAGATCCCTGGCTTCTCTAGATTATGATGATGAGGTTGTAGTAATGATGATAATAATTAATAATAACAATAGTAATGCTTGATCTTACTTAGTTGTATGTGTGACTTTATAAGCTTTTTAATTTAGTTAAATTACAAAAATAAAATGTTTAATTATCTCACGAACATATTCATCATCAGATTAAGGTGTTCAAGGAAAATTGTAATTGTTTTTTTCTCATATGTGTAACAGCAAACTGTAGGGTTTTTTTCTCCTGTTTTCTGATGTATTTTCTTTCTCTTCCCTCTCTCTCTCTTTGTAGGAAGGTGACAACGCTCCCAGGGTAAGATTGGATTTAATTACATGTTCAGACATATTCAAGTAAGGACATTTATTTAGCAATTTTAACATTTATTTAAGAGCATGAGAAGCAAACTCTGCGTAAGTAAAAGAATAGCAAAATGTGTGTTAAATAATGCCTTGAGATTATTGAAGTCAATGGGAGTCTTTCCATTGATTCAGTGGGCTTTGAATCAGCCTCTAAATGAGCAACAAAAGGAAGGAACTGGTTCCCAGTTCATACTGCACTGGAGTTAGAAAGAGAGAGATAACATTCTGAAACAGAATTAAAAAACAACAAACAAACAAAAAACCCACCAAGGCCAGTCTAAAATTAAGGCATAAAAATGTGTATAGCTGGTATATTAATTTTGCTTAAGGAAAGAAATTTAAGAGAAGTCAATATTTGATTTAAAATTGGATTTTTAAAATCTTGTACAAATCCCTAAACAAATGAATACCAGGTTCAAAAATAAGAAATTATTTCATATGTGGCATAATTGACTGGGTCTATAAATTGAATATGTTTCTGATATACTATTTTACCAAATAACTTCCCAGCCATTTTCTAATGTACACTGCTTATTTCTGATGTTTCTAAGAGTTTGATCTCGCAGCCATTACACATGTGGGTCTTACTTGTGAGAGTTGTCTCATTGCCCTCACTGGGCTGCTCACAGTTAGGGTGTGAAGGATCAGATCTGAATGTTTTGGTCTATGCTATTTCCCTTATTCAGAGGATTGTTATCCGTATAGATGCTTAATTCTTTTTTGAATCCTGCTAATACCTTGAAGCTCCATGTCCAGTGTCCATGAGTTGTGCAAAATAATCTATTTCTTTTTATCAGGTTTAAGTTTCTTGCTATTTATTTTTTCTGAACCTTTTCTATTTTTGCTATTTCTGTTTTGAGATGGGAGGCTAGTATTATAGGGCAATTACAATATATTCAGTATTGGTTTCAATTTCATCTTTTAACTGTCCTAACAATTTGTTCGCTTTTTTAATGCCAAAGTACATTGAACAGATGTTTTCATTCAGCTACTCAAAATGATACTCAGGTCTTTTTCCTGCAAGGAATAAGTGTATTTCTTGAGACTAAAATGTGAGAGTTAGAAGGCAAAATGATACCTAAAATATGCTAATAAATTGATGTATGCTATTTTTATATTTTATACAGTTGATGTACATGTTTTTAAAATAATGATCCTAATTATAAAGAGTTTTTTCTCTCTCTGGCTTTGTGTAGGCTAATGGCGAAAAAGTGGATGCTCGAGGTCACAGACCAGTAGATAAAAGACGGGAGCCAACACCAACTCTCAGACCAGCTCCTCCTCCCATTAGTAAAGGTGGATATCAGGCTCGTCCAACAAAACCACCCACTCGGGGCCAGAAGAAAGAAAATGTCATTTATCCTGATGCTGGAGGCTGCAGACATGCATCAGATGAACTAGTAGGTGTATTTGCCTTGTAATTGCAGTGGAGACAGATAGTAATTGAATCCCTGCTTTCAGAAATGTACTAAACCTCACAATGGTACTACCTGCAGCTCAGCAGGTATCTTGTGCTTGGAATGTTCAGTAGCATTCAGGTGGTTACAGTGAATTCGATGCACTTCCCATCCTAGTGCTTTGATGATACCCCTCCAGAAACATTAGTCATCACTATTTTTTCAGAACTCATCTTTTTAAACTGTTGTGCCCTTTAATATTTTTCTCTTTCTTTAACAGTTGTGAAGAACTGTTTTCTTAATCAACCAAACACTGAGAAGTGACTATTGTAGTTCACTGACAGACTAACTCTGCTCTCCCCAGGGGTGAAAGCAACTTACAGGACTTACCAGTACTGCCGAAGTCCTGAGGGGGCGTGGCCTCATCTGGAAGAGGCGTGGCCTCTCAAGATTTAAAGGCCCTGAGAAACCAGCTGTGGCTGGGAAACCCAGGGCCTTTAAATCAACCAGGGGTTCCCAGCTGCAGAGGTGGCTGGGAGCCCCCCAGGGCTCAGGGGCAAATTAAAGGGCCCAGGCTCTGGCCTCCAGGGGGAACCCCAAGATTTGCAGGGCTGGGGCAGGGATTTAAAGGGCCCAGAGCTCCTGCCACTGAGGGAAGCCCAGAACTCTTTAAATCCTGGCCCCAGCCCGGCCACCAGAGCCGTGGCCGGGATTCAAAGGGCTCTGGGCTACCCGCAGCCGCTGGGAGCTTTGAGCCCTTTAAATCCCCACCCCAGCTCAGCCGCGGGCAGCCCAGAGCCCTTTCAATCTCTGTCGTGGAAGTCGATGTGGTCCAGCACGGTGTACTGGCTCTTGCCAGTATGCTGTACCGAACCAGACCGGCTTACTTTCACCTCTGACTGTATATATGTGTATGTGTATAAATGTGTTACAAACAATGCAGCTGCAGCCTGCCACCAACCAGCAGCGACCCCAGCAACCAGCCTGTGTGGGCTGCTGCCTGCAGAGAGCCAGCAGGTGCCGCTGGGCTGGGTCTGCCAAAGAATAAGTAACCAAGACAAAAACCACAGCCAGCCAGCCAGAAAGGGAGCCCGGGGAGGGAGGGGAAGGAGTCAGGGGTGAATGAAGGACAACTGGAATAGCCTTCATGAAATATACAAGATATTTAGAGAAAGTTTTGTCAATTTCAGCCTCTGCACTCTGCAGGCAGGACAAAACAAAAAGAGCTCTGAGATTGCACCCAATGTCCTAAGGACATTTCAGGTGTTTAAATCAATATATAAAGAGGGTGGATTGGAATGAAAACTACTATTTCTTTCAAAGGAGGCACAATAATTTCCCTGAATATTCAGTTTTCCCCTCCAATCCCTTTGTGGTTTTGTCTATGGGGGCTATTTGCTTTCCCTGTGAATATTTAGTTGCTTTAGCAAAATTGCTTTGCCCAAAATAAACCCTAATCATCTTGACACATCTTTTCACCATGTTCTCCATGTTTTTTGTGTTGTTTTTTTTAAATAGTAACATTTCAAAGAGGATCTGCAAGCAGTTTGGACATCACGACCATGATCCTCTGCTGGGGAGGGAACGGGATAGATTTGAACTTGGAAAAGGTTCCTGATTTTGATTGTGTTTAGGAGATCCCCTCATCCCGGGGGCAGAAAAGAACTACCCCTGCCATGGTCACACACCCCCAACAATAACTGGGAGTGAAACTAACAAGGATGCCAGAAACTGCTCCTAACTCTGGGCACTGAACTGCACAGGGAATAGCTGAGTTTAAACTGTTCTTTTGCAGGCAGCAGCAGCAGGCATCTCAGCCAGTGTCCCTACTGC